>NW_027478167.1:5757575-6060606 GCF_051020975.1 Osmia lignaria lignaria | reverse complement strand
GTCCGTCAGGCCCCTTCCCTTGAGATAAATCTGCAAATATCTCGGAAACGAAGCGAGCTATGGCAAAATATTAAGAGACCTTTTTTGTAGAGAATTAAGTTTCCTACTTATTATGTTCTATGATATTTTTTGATCAGATGCGTAGTTCTCGCGATATATCAAGATATTTAAAAGTTCCGAAGCCGCACCAACAGAATAGAGATACAGAAACACCGTGGCTCCTTTCTTTGAGATAACTCTGCGCTATTGCGAGCTGGAAATGCCACTTCCAGTTTAGCTGTGCAGAAGAAGAACAACAAGAAGAAGAAATATCTCGAAATATGTCCGTTAGGCCCCTTCCCTTGAGATAAACCTGCAAATATCTCGGAAACGAAGCGAGCTATGGCAAAATGTTAAGAGACCTTTTTTGTAGAGAATTAAGTTTCCTACTTTTTATGTTCTATGATATTTTTTGATCAGATGCGTAGTTCTCGAGATATATCAAGATATTTAAAAGTTCCGAAGCCGCACCAACATAATAGAGATACAGAAACACCGTGGCCCCTTTCTTTGAGATAACTCTGCACTAGTGCGAGCCGCAAATGCCACTTCCAGCTTAGCGGTGCAGAAGAACAACAACAAGAAGAAGAAATATCTCGAAATATGTCCGTCAGGCCCCTTGCCTTGAGATAAATCTGCAAATATCTCGGAAACGAAGCGAGCTATGGCAAAATGTTAAGAGACCTTTTTTGTAGAGAATTAAGTTTCCTACTTTTTATGTTCCATGATATTTTTTGATCAGAAGCGTAGTTTTCGAGATATATCGAGATATTTAAAAGTTCCGAAGCCGCACCAACATAATAGAGATACAGAAACACCGTGGCCCCTTTCTTTGAGATAACTTTGCACTATTGCGAGCTGTAAATGCCACTTTCAGCTTAGCTGTGCAGAAGAAGAACAACAAGAAGAAGAAATATCTCGAAATATGTCCGTCAGGCCCCTTCCCTTGAGATAAATCTGCAAATATCTCGGAAACGAAGCGAGCTATGGCAAAATGTTAAGAGACCTTTTTTGTAGAGAATTAAGTTTCCTACTTATTATGTTCTATGATATTTTTTGATCAGATGCGTAGTTCTCGAGATATATCAAGATATTTAAAAGTTCCGAAGCCGCACCAACAGAGTAGAGATACAGAAACACCGTGGCTCCTTTCTTTGAGATAACTCTGCACTATTGCGAGCTGGAAATGCCACTTCCAGTTTAGCTGTGCAGAAGAAGAACAACAAGAAGAAGAAATATCTCGAAATATGTCCGTTAGGCCCCTTCCCTTGAGATAAACCTGCAAATATCTCGGAAACGAAGCGAGCTATGGCAAAATGTTAAGAGACCTTTTTTGTAGAGAATTAAGTTTCCTACTTTTTATGTTGTATGATATTTTTTGATCAGATGCGTAGTTCTCGAGATATATCAAGATATTTAAAAGTTCCGAAGCCGCACCAACATAATAGAGATACAGAAACACCGTGGCCCCTTTCTTTGAGATAACTCTGCACTATTGCGAGCTGCAAATGCCACTTCCAGCTTAGCTGTGCAGAAGAAGAACAACAAGAAGAAGAAATATCTCGAAATATGTCCGTCAGGCCCCTTCCCTTGAGATAAATCTGCAAATATCTCGGAAACGAAGAGAGCTATGGCAAAATGTTAAGAGACCTTTTTTGTAGAGAATTAAGTTTCCTACTTTTTATGTTCTATGATATTTTTTGATCAGATGCGTAGTTCTCGAGATATATCAAGATATTTAAAAGTTCCGAAGCCGCACCAACATAATAGAGATACAGAAACACCGTGGCCCCTTTCTTTGAGATAACTCTGCACTATTGCGAGCTGCAAATGCCACTTCCAGGTTAGCTGTGCAGAAGAAGAACAACAAGAAGAAGAAATATCTCGAAATATGTCCGTCAGGCCCCTTCCCTTGAGATATATCTGCAAATATCTCGGAAACGAAGCGAGCTATGGCAAAATGTTAAGAGAACTTTTTTGTACAGAATTATGTTTCCTACAATTTATGTTCTATGATATTTTTTGATCAGATGCGTAGTTTTCGAGATATATCGAGATATTTAAAAGTTCCGAAGCCGCACCAACATAATAGAGATACAGAAACACCGTGGCCCCTTTCTTTGAGATAACTCTGCACTATTGCGAGCTGCAAATGCCACTTCCAGCTTAGCTGTGCAGAAGAAGAACAACAAGAATAAGAAATATCTCGAAATATGTCCGTCAGGCCCCTTCCCTTGAGATAAATCTGCAAATATCTCGGAAACGAAGAGAGCTATGGCAAAATGTTGAGAGACCTTTTTTGTAGAGAATTAAGTTTCCTACTATTTATGTTCTATGATATTTTTTGATCAGATGCGTAGTTCTCGAGATATATCAAGATATTTAAAAGTTCCGAAGCCGCACCAAGATAATAGAGATACAGAAACACCGTGGCCCCTTTCTTTGAGATAACTCTGCACTAGTGCGAGCCGCAAATGCCACTTCCAGCTTAGCTGTGCAGAAGAAGAACAACAAGAAGAAGAAATATCTCGAAATATGTCCGTCAGGCCCCTTGCCTTGAGATAAATCTGGAAATATCTCGGAAACGAAGCGAGCTATGGCAAAATGTTAAGAGACCGTTTTTGTAGAGAATTAAGTTTCCTACTTTTTATGTTCTATGATATTTTTTGATCAGAAGCGTAGTTTTCGAGATATATCGAGATATTTAAAAGTTCCGAAGCCGCACCAACATAATAGAGATACAGAAACACCGTGGCCCCTTTCTTTGAGATAACTGTGCACTAGTGCGAGCCGCAAATGCCACTTCCAGCTTAGCTGTGCAGAAGAAGAACAACAAGAAGAAGAAATATCTCGAAATATGTCCGTTAGGCCCCTTCCCTTGAGATAAACCTGCAAATATCTCGGAAACGAAGCGAGCTATGGCAAAATGTTAAGAGACCTTTTTTGTAGAGAATTAAGTTTCCTACTTTTTATGTTCTATGATATTTTTTGATCAGATGCGTAGTTCTCGAGATATATCAAGATATTTAAAAGTTCCGAAGCCGCACCAACATAATAGAGATACAGAAACACCGTGGCCCCTTTCTTTGAGATAACTCTGCACTAGTGCGAGCCGCAAATGCCACTTCCAGCTTAGCGGTGCAGAAGAACAACAACAAGAAGAAGAAATATCTCGAAATATGTCCGTCAGGCCCCTTGCCTTGAGATAAATCTGCAAATATCTCGGAAACGAAGCGAGCTATGGCAAAATGTTAAGAGACCTTTTTTGTAGAGAATTAAGTTTCCTACTTTTTATGTTCCATGATATTTTTTGATCAGAAGCGTAGTTTTCGAGATATATCGAGATATTTAAAAGTTCCGAAGCCGCACCAACATAATAGAGATACAGAAACACCGTGGCCCCTTTCTTTGAGATAACTTTGCACTATTGCGAGCTGTAAATGCCACTTTCAGCTTAGCTGTGCAGAAGAAGAACAACAAGAAGAAGAAATATCTCGAAATATGTCCGTCAGGCCCCTTCCCTTGAGATAAATCTGCAAATATCTCGGAAACGAAGCGAGCTATGGCAAAATGTTAAGAGACCTTTTTTGTAGAGAATTAAGTTTCCTACTTATTATGTTCTATGATATTTTTTGATCAGATGCGTAGTTCTCGAGATATATCAAGATATTTAAAAGTTCCGAAGCCGCACCAACAGAGTAGAGATACAGAAACACCGTGGCTCCTTTCTTTGAGATAACTCTGCACTATTGCGAGCTGGAAATGCCACTTCCAGTTTAGCTGTGCAGAAGAAGAACAACAAGAAGAAGAAATATCTCGAAATATGTCCGTTAGGCCCCTTCCCTTGAGATAAACCTGCAAATATCTCGGAAACGAAGCGAGCTATGGCAAAATGTTAAGAGACCTTTTTTGTAGAGAATTAAGTTTCCTACTTTTTATGTTGTATGATATTTTTTGATCAGATGCGTAGTTCTCGAGATATATCAAGATATTTAAAAGTTCCGAAGCCGCACCAACATAATAGAGATACAGAAACACCGTGGCCCCTTTCTTTGAGATAACTCTGCACTATTGCGAGCTGCAAATGCCACTTCCAGCTTAGCTGTGCAGAAGAAGAACAACAAGAAGAAGAAATATCTCGAAATATGTCCGTCAGGCCCCTTCCCTTGAGATAAATCTGCAAATATCTCGGAAACGAAGAGAGCTATGGCAAAATGTTAAGAGACCTTTTTTGTAGAGAATTAAGTTTCCTACTTTTTATGTTCTATGATATTTTTTGATCAGATGCGTAGTTCTCGAGATATATCAAGATATTTAAAAGTTCCGAAGCCGCACCAACATAATAGAGATACAGAAACACCGTGGCCCCTTTCTTTGAGATAACTCTGCACTATTGCGAGCTGCAAATGCCACTTCCAGGTTAGCTGTGCAGAAGAAGAACAACAAGAAGAAGAAATATCTCGAAATATGTCCGTCAGGCCCCTTCCCTTGAGATATATCTGCAAATATCTCGGAAACGAAGCGAGCTATGGCAAAATGTTAAGAGAACTTTTTTGTACAGAATTATGTTTCCTACAATTTATGTTCTATGATATTTTTTGATCAGATGCGTAGTTTTCGAGATATATCGAGATATTTAAAAGTTCCGAAGCCGCACCAACATAATAGAGATACAGAAACACCGTGGCCCCTTTCTTTGAGATAACTCTGCACTATTGCGAGCTGCAAATGCCACTTCCAGCTTAGCTGTGCAGAAGAAGAACAACAAGAATAAGAAATATCTCGAAATATGTCCGTCAGGCCCCTTCCCTTGAGATAAATCTGCAAATATCTCGGAAACGAAGAGAGCTATGGCAAAATGTTGAGAGACCTTTTTTGTAGAGAATTAAGTTTCCTACTATTTATGTTCTATGATATTTTTTGATCAGATGCGTAGTTCTCGAGATATATCAAGATATTTAAAAGTTCCGAAGCCGCACCAAGATAATAGAGATACAGAAACACCGTGGCCCCTTTCTTTGAGATAACTCTGCACTAGTGCGAGCCGCAAATGCCACTTCCAGCTTAGCTGTGCAGAAGAAGAACAACAAGAAGAAGAAATATCTCGAAATATGTCCGTCAGGCCCCTTGCCTTGAGATAAATCTGGAAATATCTCGGAAACGAAGCGAGCTATGGCAAAATGTTAAGAGACCGTTTTTGTAGAGAATTAAGTTTCCTACTTTTTATGTTCTATGATATTTTTTGATCAGAAGCGTAGTTTTCGAGATATATCGAGATATTTAAAAGTTCCGAAGCCGCACCAACATAATAGAGATACAGAAACACCGTGGCCCCTTTCTTTGAGATAACTGTGCACTAGTGCGAGCCGCAAATGCCACTTCCAGCTTAGCTGTGCAGAAGAAGAACAACAAGAAGAAGAAATATCTCGAAATATGTCCGTCAGGCCCCTTCCCTTGAGATAAATCTGCAAATATCTCGGAAACGAAGCGAGCTATGGCAAAATATTAAGAGACCTTTTTTGTAGAGAATTAAGTTTCCTACTTATTATGTTCTATGATATCTTTTGATCAGATGCGTAGTTCTCGCGATATATCAAGATATTTAAAAGTTCCGAAGCCGCACCAACAGAATAGAGATACAGAAACACCGTGGCTCCTTTCTTTGAGATAACTCTGCGCTATTGCGAGCTGGAAATGCCACTTCCAGTTTAGCTGTGCAGAAGAAGAACAACAAGAAGAAGAAATATCTCGAAATATGTCCGTTAGGCCCCTTCCCTTGAGATAAACCTGCAAATATCTCGGAAACGAAGCGAGCTATGGCAAAATGTTAAGAGACCTTTTTTGTAGAGAATTAAGTTTCCTACTTTTTATGTTCTATGATATTTTTTGATCAGATGCGTAGTTCTCGAGATATATCAAGATATTTAAAAGTTCCGAAGCCGCACCAACATAATAGAGATACAGAAACACCGTGGCCCCTTTCTTTGAGATAACTCTGCACTAGTGCGAGCCGCAAATGCCACTTCCAGCTTAGCGGTGCAGAAGAACAACAACAAGAAGAAGAAATATCTCGAAATATGTCCGTCAGGCCCCTTGCCTTGAGATAAATCTGCAAATATCTCGGAAACGAAGCGAGCTATGGCAAAATGTTAAGAGACCTTTTTTGTAGAGAATTAAGTTTCCTACTTTTTATGTTCCATGATATTTTTTGATCAGAAGCGTAGTTTTCGAGATATATCGAGATATTTAAAAGTTCCGAAGCCGCACCAACATAATAGAGATACAGAAACACCGTGGCCCCTTTCTTTGAGATAACTTTGCACTATTGCGAGCTGTAAATGCCACTTTCAGCTTAGCTGTGCAGAAGAAGAACAACAAGAAGAAGAAATATCTCGAAATATGTCCGTCAGGCCCCTTCCCTTGAGATAAATCTGCAAATATCTCGGAAACGAAGCGAGCTATGGCAAAATGTTAAGAGACCTTTTTTGTAGAGAATTAAGTTTCCTACTTATTATGTTCTATGATATTTTTTGATCAGATGCGTAGTTCTCGAGATATATCAAGATATTTAAAAGTTCCGAAGCCGCACCAACAGAGTAGAGATACAGAAACACCGTGGCTCCTTTCTTTGAGATAACTCTGCACTATTGCGAGCTGGAAATGCCACTTCCAGTTTAGCTGTGCAGAAGAAGAACAACAAGAAGAAGAAATATCTCGAAATATGTCCGTTAGGCCCCTTCCCTTGAGATAAACCTGCAAATATCTCGGAAACGAAGCGAGCTATGGCAAAATGTTAAGAGACCTTTTTTGTAGAGAATTAAGTTTCCTACTTTTTATGTTGTATGATATTTTTTGATCAGATGCGTAGTTCTCGAGATATATCAAGATATTTAAAAGTTCCGAAGCCGCACCAACATAATAGAGATACAGAAACACCGTGGCCCCTTTCTTTGAGATAACTCTGCACTATTGCGAGCTGCAAATGCCACTTCCAGCTTAGCTGTGCAGAAGAAGAACAACAAGAAGAAGAAATATCTCGAAATATGTCCGTCAGGCCCCTTCCCTTGAGATAAATCTGCAAATATCTCGGAAACGAAGAGAGCTATGGCAAAATGTTAAGAGACCTTTTTTGTAGAGAATTAAGTTTCCTAGAATTTATGTTCTATGATATTTTTTGATCAGAAGCGTAGTTTTCGAGATATATCGAGATATTTAAAAGTTCCGAAGCCGCACCAACATAATAGAGATACAGAAACACCGTGGCCCCTTTCTTTGAGATAACTTTGCACTATTGCGAGCTGTAAATGCCACTTTCAGCTTAGCTGTGCAGAAGAAGAACAACAAGAAGAAGAAATATCTCGAAATATGTCCGTCAGGCCCCTTCCCTTGAGATATATCTGCAAATATCTCGGAAACGAAGCGAGCTATGGCAAAATGTTAAGAGACCTTTTTTGTAGAGAATTATGTTTCCTACAATTTATGTTCTATGATATTTTTTGATCAGAAGCGTAGTTTTCGAGATATATCGAGATATTTAAAAGTTCCGAAGCCGCACCAACATGATAGAGATACAGAAACACCGTGGCCCCTTTCTTTGAGATAACTCTGCACTAGTGCGAGCCGCAAATGCCACTTCCAGCTTAGCTGTGCAGAAGAAGAACAACAAGAAGAAGAAATATCTCGAAATATGTCCGTCATGCCCCTTCCCTTGAGATAAATCTGCAAATATCTCGGAAACGAAGCGAGCTATGGCAAAATGTTAAGAGACCTTTTTTGTAGAGAATTAAGTTTCCTACTTTTTATGTTCTATGATATTTTTTGATCAGATGCGTAGTTCTCGAGATATATCAAGATATTTAAAAGTTCCGAAGCCGCACCAACAGAGTAGAGATACAGAAACACCGTGGCTCCTTTCTTTGAGATAACTCTGCACTATTGCGAGCTGGAAATGCCACTTCCAGTTTAGCTGTGCAGAAGAAGAACAACAAGAAGAAGAAATATCTCGAAATATGTCCGTTAGGCCCCTTCCCTTGAGATAAACCTGCAAATATCTCGGAAACGAAGCGAGCTATGGCAAAATGTTAAGAGACCTTTTTTGTAGAGAATTAAGTTTCCTACTTTTTATGTTGTATGATATTTTTTGATCAGATGCGTAGTTCTCGAGATATATCAAAATATTTAAAAGTTCCGAAGCCGCACCAACATAATAGAGATACAGAAACACCGTGGCCCCTTTCTTTGAGATAACTCTGCACTAGTGCGAGCCGCAAATGCCACTTCCAGCTTAGCTGTGCAGAAGAAGAGCAACAAGAAGGAGAAATATCTCGAAATATGTCCGTCAGGCCCCTTGCCTTGAGATAAATCTGCAAATATCTCGGAAACGAAGCGAGCTATGGCAAAATGTTAAGAGACCTTTTTTGTAGAGAATTAATGTTTCCTACTTTTTATGTTCTATGATATTTTTTGATCAGACGCGTAGTTCTCGAGATATATCAAGATATTTAAAAGTTCCGAAGCCGCACCAACATAATAGAGATACAGAAACACCGTGGCCCCTTTCTTTGAGATAACTCTGCACTATTGCGAGCTGCAAATGCCACTTCCAGCTTAGCTGTGCAGAAGAAGAACAACAAGAAGAAGAAATATCTCGAAATATGTCCGTCAGGCCCCTTCCCTTGAGATAAATCTGCAAATATCTCGGAAACGAAGAGAGCTATGGCAAAATGTTAAGAGACCTTTTTTGTAGAGAATTAAGTTTCCTAGGATTTATGTTCTATGATATTTTTTGATCAGAAGCGTAGTTTTCGAGATGTATCGAGATATTTAAAAGTTCCGAAGCCGCACCAACATAATAGAGATACAGAAACACCGTGGCCCCTTTCTTTGAGATAACTTTGCACTATTGCGAGCTGTAAATGCCACTTTCAGCTTAGCTGTGCAGAAGAAGAACAACAAGAAGAAGAAATATCTCGAAATATGTCCGTCAGGCCCCTTCCCTTGAGATATATCTGCAAATATCTCGGAAACGAAGCGAGCTATGGCAAAATGTTAAGAGACCTTTTTTGTAGAGAATTATGTTTTCTACAATTTATGTTCTATGATATTTTTTGATCAGAAGCGTAGTTTTCGAGATATATCGAGATATTTAAAAGTTCCGAAGCCGCACCAACATGATAGAGATACAGAAACACCGTGGCCCCTTTCTTTGAGATAACTCTGCACTAGTGCGAGCCGCAAATGCCACTTCCAGCTTAGCTGTGCAGAAGAAGAACAACAAGAAGAAGAAATATCTCGAAATATGTCCGTCATGCCCCTTCCCTTGAGATAAATCTGCAAATATCTCGGAAACGAAGCGAGCTATGGCAAAATGTTAAGAGACCTTTTTTGTAGAGAATTAAGTTTCCTACTTTTTATGTTCTATGATATTTTTTGATCAGATGCGTAGTTCTCGAGATATATCAAGATATTTAAAAGTTCCGAAGCCGCACCAACATAATAGAGATACAGAAACACCGTGGCCCCTTTCTTTGAGATAACGCTGCACTAGTGCGAGCCGCAAATGCCACTTCCAGCTTAGCTGTGCAGAAGAAGAACAACAAGAAGAAGAAATATCTCGAAATATGTCCGTCAGGCCCCTTCCCTTGAGATAAATCTGCAAATATCTCGGAAACGAAGCGAGCTATGGCAAAATGTTAAGAGACCTTTTTTGTAGAGCATTAAGTTTCCTACTTATTATGCTCTATGATATTTTTTGATCAGATGCGTAGTTCTCGCGATATATCAAGATATTTAAAAGTTCCGAAGCCGCACCAACAGAATAGAGATACAGAAACACCGTGGCTCCTTTCTTTGAGATAACTCTGCGCTATTGCGAGCTGGAAATGCCACTTCCAGTTTAGCTGTGCAGAAGAAGAACAACAAGAAGAAGAAATATCTCGAAATATGTCCGTTAGGCCCCTTCCCTTGAGATAAACCTGCAAATATCTCGGAAACAAAGCGAGCTATGGCAAAATGTTAAGAGACCTTTTTTGTAGAGAATTAAGTTTCCTACTTTTTATGTTCTATGATATTTTTTGATCAGATGCGTAGTTCTCGAGATATATCAAGATATTTAAAAGTTCCGAAGCCGCACCAACATAATAGAGATACAGAAACACCGTGGCCCCTTTCTTTGAGATAACTCTGCACTAGTGCGAGCCGCAAATGCCACTTCCAGCTTAGCGGTGCAGAAGAACAACAACAAGAAGAAGAAATATCTCGAAATATGTCCGTCAGGCCCCTTGCCTTGAGATAAATCTGCAAATATCTCGGAAACGAAGCGAGCTATGGCAAAATGTTAAGAGACCTTTTTTGTAGAGAATTAAGTTTCCTACTTTTTATGTTCTATGATATTTTTTGATCAGATGCGTAGTTCTCGAGATATATCAAGATATTTAAAAGTTCCGAAGCCGCACCAACATAATAGAGATACAGAAACACCGTGGCCCCTTTCTTTGAGATAACTCTGCACTATTGCGGGCTGCAAATGCCACTTCCAGCTTAGCTGTGCAGAAGAAGAACAACAAGAAGAAGAAATATCTCGAAATATGTCCGTCAGGCCCCTTCCCTTGAGATAAATCTGCAAATATCTCGGAAACGAAGCGAGCTATGGCAAAATGTTAAGAGACCTTTTTTGTAGAGAATTAAGTTTCCTACTTTTTATGTTCTATGATATTTTTTGATCAGATGCGTAGTTCTCGAGATATATCAAGATATTTAAAAGTTCCGAAGCCGCACCAACAGAGTAGAGATACAGAAACACCGTGGCTCCTTTCTTTGAGATAACTCTGCACTATTGCGAGCTGGAAATGCCACTTCCAGTTTAGCTGTGCAGAAGAAGAACAACAAGAAGAAGAAATATCTCGAAATATGTCCGTTAGGCCCCTTCCCTTGAGATAAACCTGCAAATATCTCGGAAACGAAGCGAGCTATGGCAAAATGTTAAGAGACCTTTTTTGTAGAGAATTAAGTTTCCTACTTTTTATGTTGTATGATATTTTTTGATCAGATGCGTAGTTCTCGAGATATATCAAAATATTTAAAAGTTCCGAAGCCGCACCAACATAATAGAGATACAGAAACACCGTGGCCCCTTTCTTTGAGATAACTCTGCACTAGTGCGAGCCGCAAATGCCACTTCCAGCTTAGCTGTGCAGAAGAAGAGCAACAAGAAGGAGAAATATCTCGAAATATGTCCGTCAGGCCCCTTGCCTTGAGATAAATCTGCAAATATCTCGGAAACGAAGCGAGCTATGGCAAAATGTTAAGAGACCTTTTTTGTAGAGAATTAATGTTTCCTACTTTTTATGTTCTATGATATTTTTTGATCAGACGCGTAGTTCTCGAGATATATCAAGATATTTAAAAGTTCCGAAGCCGCACCAACATAATAGAGATACAGAAACACCGTGGCCCCTTTCTTTGAGATAACTCTGCACTATTGCGAGCTGCAAATGCCACTTCCAGCTTAGCTGTGCAGAAGAAGAACAACAAGAAGAAGAAATATCTCGAAATATGTCCGTCAGGCCCCTTCCCTTGAGATAAATCTGCAAATATCTCGGAAACGAAGAGAGCTATGGCAAAATGTTAAGAGACCTTTTTTGTAGAGAATTAAGTTTCCTAGGATTTATGTTCTATGATATTTTTTGATCAGAAGCGTAGTTTTCGAGATGTATCGAGATATTTAAAAGTTCCGAAGCCGCACCAACATAATAGAGATACAGAAACACCGTGGCCCCTTTCTTTGAGATAACTTTGCACTATTGCGAGCTGTAAATGCCACTTTCAGCTTAGCTGTGCAGAAGAAGAACAACAAGAAGAAGAAATATCTCGAAATATGTCCGTCAGGCCCCTTCCCTTGAGATATATCTGCAAATATCTCGGAAACGAAGCGAGCTATGGCAAAATGTTAAGAGACCTTTTTTGTAGAGAATTATGTTTTCTACAATTTATGTTCTATGATATTTTTTGATCAGAAGCGTAGTTTTCGAGATATATCGAGATATTTAAAAGTTCCGAAGCCGCACCAACATGATAGAGATACAGAAACACCGTGGCCCCTTTCTTTGAGATAACTCTGCACTAGTGCGAGCCGCAAATGCCACTTCCAGCTTAGCTGTGCAGAAGAAGAACAACAAGAAGAAGAAATATCTCGAAATATGTCCGTCATGCCCCTTCCCTTGAGATAAATCTGCAAATATCTCGGAAACGAAGCGAGCTATGGCAAAATGTTAAGAGACCTTTTTTGTAGAGAATTAAGTTTCCTACTTTTTATGTTCTATGATATTTTTTGATCAGATGCGTAGTTCTCGAGATATATCAAGATATTTAAAAGTTCCGAAGCCGCACCAACATAATAGAGATACAGAAACACCGTGGCCCCTTTCTTTGAGATAACGCTGCACTAGTGCGAGCCGCAAATGCCACTTCCAGCTTAGCTGTGCAGAAGAAGAACAACAAGAAGAAGAAATATCTCGAAATATGTCCGTCAGGCCCCTTCCCTTGAGATAAATCTGCAAATATCTCGGAAACGAAGCGAGCTATGGCAAAATGTTAAGAGACCTTTTTTGTAGAGCATTAAGTTTCCTACTTATTATGCTCTATGATATTTTTTGATCAGATGCGTAGTTCTCGCGATATATCAAGATATTTAAAAGTTCCGAAGCCGCACCAACAGAATAGAGATACAGAAACACCGTGGCTCCTTTCTTTGAGATAACTCTGCGCTATTGCGAGCTGGAAATGCCACTTCCAGTTTAGCTGTGCAGAAGAAGAACAACAAGAAGAAGAAATATCTCGAAATATGTCCGTTAGGCCCCTTCCCTTGAGATAAACCTGCAAATATCTCGGAAACAAAGCGAGCTATGGCAAAATGTTAAGAGACCTTTTTTGTAGAGAATTAAGTTTCCTACTTTTTATGTTCTATGATATTTTTTGATCAGATGCGTAGTTCTCGAGATATATCAAGATATTTAAAAGTTCCGAAGCCGCACCAACATAATAGAGATACAGAAACACCGTGGCCCCTTTCTTTGAGATAACTCTGCACTAGTGCGAGCCGCAAATGCCACTTCCAGCTTAGCGGTGCAGAAGAACAACAACAAGAAGAAGAAATATCTCGAAATATGTCCGTCAGGCCCCTTGCCTTGAGATAAATCTGCAAATATCTCGGAAACGAAGCGAGCTATGGCAAAATGTTAAGAGACCTTTTTTGTAGAGAATTAAGTTTCCTACTTTTTATGTTCTATGATATTTTTTGATCAGATGCGTAGTTCTCGAGATATATCAAGATATTTAAAAGTTCCGAAGCCGCACCAACATAATAGAGATACAGAAACACCGTGGCCCCTTTCTTTGAGATAACTCTGCACTGTTGCGGGCTGCAAATGCCACTTCCAGCTTAGCTGTGCAGAAGAAGAACAACAAGAAGAAGAAATATCTCGAAATATGTCCGTCAGGCCCCTTCCCTTGAGATAAATCTGCAAATATCTCGGAAACGAAGCGAGCTATGGCAAAATGTTAAGAGACCTTTTTTGTAGAGAATTAAGTTTCCTACTTTTTATGTTGTATGATATTTTTTGATCAGATGCGTAGTTCTCGAGATATATCAAGATATTTAAAAGTTCCGAAGCCGCACCAACATAATAGAGATACAGAAACACCGTGGCCCCTTTCTTTGAGATAACTCTGCACTATTGCGAGCTGCAAATGCCACTTCCAGCTTAGCTGTGCAGAAGAAGAACAACAAGAAGAAGAAATATCTCGAAATATGTCCGTCAGGCCCCTTCCCTTGAGATAAATCTGCAAATATCTCGGAAACGAAGAGAGCTATGGCAAAATGTTAAGAGACCTTTTTTGTAGAGAATTAAGTTTCCTAGAATTTATGTTCTATGATATTTTTTGATCAGAAGCGTAGTTTTCGAGATATATCGAGATATTTAAAAGTTCCGAAGCCGCACCAACATAATAGAGATACAGAAACACCGTGGCCCCTTTCTTTGAGATAACTTTGCACTATTGCGAGCTGTAAATGCCACTTTCAGCTTAGCTGTGCAGAAGAAGAACAACAAGAAGAAGAAATATCTCGAAATATGTCCGTCAGGCCCCTTCCCTTGAGATATATCTGCAAATATCTCGGAAACGAAGCGAGCTATGGCAAAATGTTAAGAGACCTTTTTTGTAGAGAATTATGTTTCCTACAATTTATGTTCTATGATATTTTTTGATCAGAAGCGTAGTTTTCGAGATATATCGAGATATTTAAAAGTTCCGAAGCCGCACCAACATGATAGAGATACAGAAACACCGTGGCCCCTTTCTTTGAGATAACTCTGCACTAGTGCGAGCCGCAAATGCCACTTCCAGCTTAGCTGTGCAGAAGAAGAACAACAAGAAGAAGAAATATCTCGAAATATGTCCGTCATGCCCCTTCCCTTGAGATAAATCTGCAAATATCTCGGAAACGAAGCGAGCTATGGCAAAATGTTAAGAGACCTTTTTTGTAGAGAATTAAGTTTCCTACTTTTTATGTTCTATGATATTTTTTGATCAGATGCGTAGTTCTCGAGATATATCAAGATATTTAAAAGTTCCGAAGCCGCACCAACAGAGTATTGATACAGAAACACCGTGGCTCCTTTCTTTGAGATAACTCTGCACTATTGCGAGCTGGAAATGCCACTTCCAGTTTAGCTGTGCAGAAGAAGAACAACAAGAAGAAGAAATATCTCGAAATATGTCCGTTAGGCCCCTTCCCTTGAGATAAACCTGCAAATATCTCGGAAACGAAGCGAGCTATGGCAAAATGTTAAGAGACCTTTTTTGTAGAGAATTAAGTTTCCTACTTTTTATGTTGTATGATATTTTTTGATCAGATGCGTAGTTCTCGAGATATATCAAAATATTTAAAAGTTCCGAAGCCGCACCAACATAATAGAGATACAGAAACACCGTGGCCCCTTTCTTTGAGATAACTCTGCACTAGTGCGAGCCGCAAATGCCACTTCCAGCTTAGCTGTGCAGAAGAAGAGCAACAAGAAGGAGAAATATCTCGAAATATGTCCGTCAGGCCCCTTGCCTTGAGATAAATCTGCAAATATCTCGGAAACGAAGCGAGCTATGGCAAAATGTTAAGAGACCTTTTTTGTAGAGAATTAATGTTTCCTACTTTTTATGTTCTATGATATTTTTTGATCAGACGCGTAGTTCTCGAGATATATCAAGATATTTAAAAGTTCCGAAGCCGCACCAACATAATAGCCGCACCAACATAATAGAGATACAGAAACACCGTGGCCCCTTTCTTTGAGATAACTCTGCACTATTGCGAGCTGCAAATGCCACTTGCAGCTTAGCTGTGCAGAAGAAGAACAACAAGAAGAAGAAATATCTCGAAATATGTCCGTCAGGCCCCTTCCCTTGAGATAAATCTGCAAATATCTCGGAAACGAAGAGAGCTATGGCAAAATGTTAAGAGACCTTTTTTGTAGAGAATTAAGTTTCCTAGAATTTATGTTCTATGATATTTTTTGATCAGAAGCGTAGTTTTCGAGATATATCGAGATATTTAAAAGTTCCGAAGCCGCACCAACATAATAGAGATACAGAAACACCGTGGCCCCTTTCTTTGAGATAACTTTGCACTATTGCGAGCTGTAAATGCCACTTTCAGCTTAGCTGTGCAGAAGAAGAACAACAAGAAGAAGAAATATCTCGAAATATGTCCGTCAGGCCCCTTCCCTTGAGATATATCTGCAAATATCTCGGAAACGAAGCGAGCTATGGCAAAATGTTAAGAGACCTTTTTTGTAGAGAATTATGTTTCCTACAATTTATGTTCTATGATATTTTTTGATCAGAAGCGTAGTTTTCGAGATATATCGAGATATTTAAAAGTTCCGAAGCCGCACCAACATGATAGAGATACAGAAACACCGTGGCCCCTTTCTTTGAGATAACTCTGCACTAGTGCGAGCCGCAAATGCCACTTCCAGCTTAGCTGTGCAGAAGAAGAACAACAAGAAGAAGAAATATCTCGAAATATGTCCGTCATGCCCCTTCCCTTGAGATAAATCTGCAAATATCTCGGAAACGAAGCGAGCTATGGCAAAATGTTAAGAGACCTTTTTTGTAGAGAATTAAGTGTCCTACTTTTTATGTTCTATGATATTTTTTGATCAGATGCGTAGTTCTCGAGATATATCAAGATATTTAAAAGTTCCGAAGCCGCACCAACATAATAGAGATACAGAAACACCGTGGCCCCTTTCTTTGAGATAACGCTGCACTAGTGCGAGCCGCAAATGCCACTTCCAGCTTAGCTGTGCAGAAGAAGAACAACAAGAAGAAGAAATATCTCGAAATATGTCCGTCAGGCCCCTTCCCTTGAGATAAATCTGCAAATATCTCGGAAACGAAGCGAGCTATGGCAAAATGTTAAGAGACCTTTTTTGTAGAGAATTAAGTTTCCTACTTATTATGTTCTATGATATTTTTTGATCAGATGCGTAGTTCTCGCGATATATCAAGATATTTAAAAGTTCCGAAGCCGCACCAACAGAATAGAGATACAGAAACACCGTGGCTCCTTTCTTTGAGATAACTCTGCGCTATTGCGAGCTGGAAATGCCACTTCCAGTTTAGCTGTGCAGAAGAAGAACAACAAGAAGAAGAAATATCTCGAAATATGTCCGTTAGGCCCCTTCCCTTGAGATAAACCTGCAAATATCTCGGAAACGAAGCGAGCTATGGCAAAATGTTAAGAGACCTTTTTTGTAGAGAATTAAGTTTCCTACTTTTTATGTTCTATGATATTTTTTGATCAGATGCGTAGTTCTCGAGATATATCAAGATATTTAAAAGTTCCGAAGCCGCACCAACATAATAGAGATACAGAAACACCGTGGCCCCTTTCTTTGAGATAACTCTGCACTAGTGCGAGCCGCAAATGCCACTTCCAGCTTAGCGGTGCAGAAGAACAACAACAAGAAGAAGAAATATCTCGAAATATGTCCGTCAGGCCCCTTGCCTTGAGATAAATCTGCAAATATCTCGGAAACGAAGCGAGCTATGGCAAAATGTTAAGAGACCTTTTTTGTAGAGAATTATGTTTCCTACTTTTTATGTTCTATGATATTTTTTGATCAGACGCGTAGTTCTCGAGATATATCAAGATATTTAAAAGTTCCGAAGCCGCACCAACATAATAGAGATACAGAAACACCGTCGCCCCTTTCTTTGAGATAACTTTGCACTATTGCGAGCTGTAAATGCCACTTCCAGCTTAGCTGTGCAGAAGAAGTACAACAAGAAGAAGAAATATCTCGAAATATGTCCGTCAGGCCCCTTCCCTTGAGATATATCTGCAAATATCTCGGAAACGAAGCGAGCTATGGCAAAATGTTAAGAGACCTTTTTTGTAGAGAATTAAGTTTCCTACTTTTTATGTTCTATGATATTTTTTGATCAGATGCGTAGTTCTCGAGATATATCAAGATATTTAAAAGTTCCGAAGCCGCACCAACATAATAGAGATACAGAAACACCGTGGCCCCTTTCTTTGAGATAACTCTGCACTATTGCGAGCTGCAAATGCCACTTCCAGCTTAGCTGTGCAGAAGAAGAACAACAAGAAGAAGAAATATCTCGAAATATGTCCGTCAGGCCCCTTCCCTTGAGATAAATCTGCAAATATCTCGGAAACCAAGCGAGCTATGGCAAAATGTTTACAGACCTTTTTTGTAGAGAATTATGTTTCCTACAATTTATGTTCTATGATATTTTTTGATCAGAAGCGTAGTTTTCGAGATATATCGAGATATTTAAAAGTTCCGAAGCCGCACCAACATGATAGAGATACAGAAACACCGTGGCCCCTTTCTTTGAGATAACGCTGCACTAGTGCGAGCGGCAAATGCCACTTCCAGCTTAGCTGTGCAGAAGAAGAACAACAAGAAGAAGAAATATCTCGAAATATGTCCGTCAGGCCCCTTCCCTTGAGATATATCTGCAAATATCTCGGAAACGAAGCGAGCTATGGCAAAATGTTAAGAGACCTTTTTTGTAGAGAATTATGTTTCCTACAATTTATGTTCTATGATATTTTTTGATCAGAAGCGTAGTTTTCGAGATATATCGAGATATTTGCAAGTTCCGAAGCCGCACCAACATGATAGAGATACAGAAACACCGTGGCCCCTTTCTTTGAGATAACTCTGCACTAGTGCGAGCCGCAAATGCCACTTCCAGCTTAGCTGTGCAGAAGAAGAACAACAAGAAGAAGAAATATCTCAAAATATGTCCGTCATGCCCCTTCCCTTGAGATAAATCTGCAAATATCTCGGAAACGAAGCGAGCTATGGCAAAATGTTAAGAGACCTTTTTTGTAGAGAATTAAGTTTCCTACTTTTTATGTTCTATGATATTTTTTGATCAGATGCGTAGTTCTCGAGATACATCAAGATATTTAAAAGTTCCGAAGCCGCACCAACATAATAGAGATACAGAAACACCGTGGCCCCTTTCTTTGAGATAACGCTGCACTAGTGCGAGCCGCAAATGCCACTTCCAGCTTAGCTGTGCAGAAGAAGAACAACAAGAAGAAGAAATATCTCGAAATATGTCCGTCAGGCCCCTTCCCTTGAGATAAATCTGCAAATATCTCGGAAACGAAGCGAGCTATGGCAGAATGTTAAGAGACCTTTTTTGTAGAGAATTAAGTTTCCTACT
This sequence comes from Osmia lignaria lignaria, assembly GCF_051020975.1. Lineage (NCBI taxonomy): Eukaryota > Metazoa > Arthropoda > Insecta > Hymenoptera > Megachilidae > Osmia > Osmia lignaria. The sequence goes on along the minus strand of NW_027478167.1, from coordinate 6,041,802 downwards.
TATTATGTTCTATGATATTTTTTGATCAGATGCGTAGTTCTCGAGATATATCAAGATATTTAAAAGTTCCGAAGCCGCACCAACAGAATAGAGATACAGAAACACCGTGGCTCCTTTCTTTGAGATAACTCTGCACTATTGCGAGCTGGAAATGCCACTTCCAGTTTAGCTGTGCAGAAGAAGAACAACAAGAAGAAGAAATATCTCGAAATATGTCCGTTAGGCCCCTTCCCTTGAGATAAACCTGCAAATATCTCGGAAACGAAGCGAGCTATGGCAAAATGTTAAGAGACCTTTTTTGTAGAGAATTAAGTTTCCTACTTTTTATGTTCTATGATATTTTTTGATCAGATGCGTAGTTCTCGAGATATATCAAGATATTTAAAAGTTCCGAAGCCGCACCAACATAATAGAGATACAGAAACACCGTGGCCCCTTTCTTTGAGATAACTCTGCACTAGTGCGAGCCGCAAATGCCACTTCCAGCTTAGCGGTGCAGAAGAAGAACAACAAGAAGAAGAAATATCTCGAAATATGTCCGTCAGGCCCCTTGCCTTGAGATAAATCTGCAAATATCTCGGAAACGAAGCGAGCTATGGCAAAATGTTAAGAGACCTTTTTTGTAGAGAATTATGTTTCCTACTTTTTATGTTCTATGATATTTTTTGATCAGACGCGTAGTTCTCGAGATATATCAAGATATTTAAAAGTTCCGAAGCCGCACCAACATAATAGAGATACAGAAACACCGTCGCCCCTTTCTTTGAGATAACTTTGCACTATTGCGAGCTGTAAATGCCACTTCCAGCTTAGCTGTGCAGAAGAAGTACAACAAGAAGAAGAAATATCTCGAAATATGTCCGTCAGGCCCCTTCCCTTGAGATATATCTGCAAATATCTCGGAAACGAAGCGAGCTATGGCAAAATGTTAAGAGACCTTTTTTGTAGAGAATTAAGTTTCCTACTTTTTATGTTCTATGATATTTTTTGATCAGATGCGTAGTTCTCGAGATATATCAAGATATTTAAAAGTTCCGAAGCCGCACCAACATAATAGAGATACAGAAACACCGTGGCCCCTTTCTTTGAGATAACTCTGCACTATTGCGAGCTGCAAATGCCACTTCCAGCTTAGCTGTGCAGAAGAAGAACAACAAGAAGAAGAAATATCTCGAAATATGTCCGTCAGGCCCCTTCCCTTGAGATAAATCTGCAAATATCTCGGAAACGAAGCGAGCTATGGCAAAATGCTAAGAGACCTTTTTTGTAGAGAATTATGTTTCCTACAATTTATGTTCTATGATATTTTTTGATCAGAAGCGTAGTTTTCGAGATATATCGAGATATTTAAAAGTTCCGAAGCCGCACCAACATAATAGAGATACAGAAACACCGTGGCCCCTTTCTTTGAGATAACTCTGCACTATTGCGAGCTGGAAATGCCACTTCCAGTTTAGCTGTGCAGAAGAAGAACAACAAGAAGAAGAATGATCTCGAAATATGTCCGTCAGGCCCCTTCCCTTGAGATAAATCTGCAAATATCTCGGAAACGAAGCGAGCTATGGCAAAATGTTAAGAGACCTTTTTTGTAGAGAATTAAGTTTCCTACTTTTTATGTTCTATGATATTTTTTGATCAGATGCGCAGTTCTCGAGATATATCAAGATATTTAAAAGTTCCGAAGCCGCAGCAACATAATAGAGATACAGAAACACCGTGGCCCCTTTCTTTGAGATAACGCTGCACTAGTGCGAGCCGCAAATGCCACTTCCAGCTTAGCTGTGCAGAAGAAGAACAACAAGAAGAAGAAATATCTCGAAATATGTCCGTCAGGCCCCTTCCCTTGAGATAAATCTGCAAATATCTCGGAAACGAAGCGAGCTATGGCAGAATGTTAAGAGACCTTTTTTGTAGAGAATTAAGTTTCCTACTTATTATGTTCTATGATATTTTTTGATCAGATGCGTAGTTCTCGAGATATATCAAGATATTTAAAAGTTCCGAAGCCGCACCAACAGAATAGAGATACAGAAACACCGTGGCTCCTTTCTTTGAGATAACTCTGCACTATTGCGAGCTGGAAATGCCACTTCCAGTTTAGCTGTGCAGAAGAAGAACAACAAGAAGAAGAAATATCTCGAAATATGTCCGTTAGGCCCCTTCCCTTGAGATAAACCTGCAAATATCTCGGAAACGAAGCGAGCTATGGCAAAATGTTAAGAGACCTTTTTTGTAGAGAATTAAGTTTCCTACTTTTTATGTTCTATGATATTTTTTGATCAGATGCGTAGTTCTCGAGATATATCAAGATATTTAAAAGTTCCGAAGCCGCACCAACATAATAGAGATACAGAAACACCGTGGCCCCTTTCTTTGAGATAACTCTGCACTAGTGCGAGCCGCAAATGCCACTTCCAGCTTAGCGGTGCAGAAGAAGAACAACAAGAAGAAGAAATATCTCGAAATATGTCCGTCAGGCCCCTTGCCTTGAGATAAATCTGCAAATATCTCGGAAACGAAGCGAGCTATGGCAAAATGTTAAGAGACCTTTTTTGTAGAGAATTATGTTTCCTACTTTTTATGTTCTATGATATTTTTTGATCAGACGCGTAGTTCTCGAGATATATCAAGATATTTAAAAGTTCCGAAGCCGCACCAACATAATAGAGATACAGAAACACCGTCGCCCCTTTCTTTGAGATAACTTTGCACTATTGCGAGCTGTAAATGCCACTTCCAGCTTAGCTGTGCAGAAGAAGAACAACAAGAAGAAGAAATATCTCAAAATATGTCCGTCATGCCCCTTCCCTTGAGATAAATCTGCAAATATCTCGGAAACGAAGCGAGCTATGGCAAAATGTTAAGAGACCTTTTTTGTAGAGAATTAAGTTTCCTACTTTTTATGTTCTATGATATTTTTTGATCAGATGCGTAGTTCTCGAGATACATCAAGATATTTAAAAGTTCCGAAGCCGCACCAACATAATAGAGATACAGAAACACCGTGGCCCCTTTCTTTGAGATAACGCTGCACTAGTGCGAGCCGCAAATGCCACTTCCAGCTTAGCTGTGCAGAAGAAGAACAACAAGAAGAAGAAATATCTCGAAATATGTCCGTCAGGCCCCTTCCCTTGAGATAAATCTGCAAATATCTCGGAAACGAAGCGAGCTATGGCAGAATGTTAAGAGACCTTTTTTGTAGAGAATTAAGTTTCCTACTTATTATGTTCTATGATATTTTTTGATCAGATGCGTAGTTCTCGAGATATATCAAGATATTTAAAAGTTCCGAAGCCGCACCAACAGAATAGAGATACAGAAACACCGTGGCTCCTTTCTTTGAGATAACTCTGCACTATTGCGAGCTGGAAATGCCACTTCCAGTTTAGCTGTGCAGAAGAAGAACAACAAGAAGAAGAAATATCTCGAAATATGTCCGTTAGGCCCCTTCCCTTGAGATAAACCTGCAAATATCTCGGAAACGAAGCGAGCTATGGCAAAATGTTAAGAGACCTTTTTTGTAGAGAATTAAGTTTCCTACTTTTTATGTTCTATGATATTTTTTGATCAGATGCGTAGTTCTCGAGATATATCAAGATATCTAAAAGTTCCGAAGCCGCACCAACATAATAGAGATACAGAAACACCGTGGCCCCTTTCTTTGAGATAACTCTGCACTAGTGCGAGCCGCAAATGCCACTTCCAGCTTAGCGGTGCAGAAGAAGAACAACAAGAAGAAGAAATATCTCGAAATATGTCCGTCAGGCCCCTTGCCTTGAGATAAATCTGCAAATATCTCGGAAACGAAGCGAGCTATGGCAAAATGTTAAGAGACCTTTTTTGTAGAGAATTAAGTTTCCTACTTTTTATGTTCTATGATATTTTTTGATCAGATGCGTAGTTCTCGAGATATATCAAGATATTTAAAAGTTCCGAAGCCGCACCAACATAATAGAGATACAGAAACACCGTGGCCCCTCTCTTTGAGATAACTCTGCACTATTGCGAGCTGCAAATGCCACTTCCAGCTTAGCTGTGCAGAAGAAGAACAACAAGAAGAAGAAATATCTCGAAATATGTCCGTCAGGCCCCTTCCCTTGAGATAAATCTGCAAATATCTCGGAAACGAAGCGAGCTATGGCAAAATGCTAAGAGACCTTTTTTGTAGAGAATTATGTTTCCTACAATTTCTGTTCTATGATATTTTTTGATCAGAAGCGTAGTTTTCGAGATATATCGAGATATTTAAAAGTTCCGAAGCCGCACCAACATAATAGAGATACAGAAACACCGTGGCCCCTTTCTTTGAGATAACTCTGCACTAGTGCGAGCCGCAAATGCCACTTCCAGCTTAGCTGTGCAGAAGAAGAACAACAAGAAGAAGAAATATCTCGAAATATGTCCGTCAGGCCCCTTCCCTTGAGATAAATCTGCAAATATCTCGGAAACGAAGAGAGCTATGGCAAAATGTTAAGAGACCTTTTTTGTAGAGAATTAAGTTTCCTACTTTTTATGTTCTATGATATTTTTTGATCAGATTCGTAGTTCTCGAGATATATCAAGATATTTAAAAGTTCCGAAGCCGCACCAACATAATAGAGATACAGAAACACCGTGGCCCCTTTCTTTGAGATAACTCTGCACTAGTGCGAGCCGCAAATGCCACTTCCAGCTTAGCTGTGCAGAAGAAGAACAACAAGAAGAAGAAATATCTCGAAATATGTCCGTCAGGCCCCTTCCCTTGAGATAAATCTGCAAATATCTCGGAAACGAAGAGAGCTATGGCAAAATGTTAAGAGACCTTTTTTGTAGAGAATTAAGTTTCCTACTTTTTATGTTCTATGATATTTTTTGATCAGATGCGTAGTTCTCGAGATATATCAAGATATTTAAAAGTTCCGAAGCCCCACCAACATAATAGAGATACAGAAACACCGTGGCCCCTTTCTTTGAGATAACTCTGCACTATTGCGAGCTGGAAATGCCACTTCCAGTTTAGCTGTGCAGAAGAAGAACAACAAGAAGAAGAAAGATCTCGAAATATGTCCGTCAGGCCCCTTCCCTTGAGATAAATCTGCAAATATCTCGGAAACGAAGCGAGCTATGGCAAAATGTTAAGAGACCTTTTTTGTAGAGAATTAAGTTTCCTACTTTTTATGTTCTATGATATTTTTTGATCAGATGCGCAGTTCTCGAGATATATCAAGATATTTAAAAGTTCCGAAGCCGCACCAACATAATAGAGATACAGAAACACTGTGGCCCCTTTCTTTGAGATAACTCTGCACTATTGCGAGCTGCAAATGCCACTTCCAGCTTACTGTGCAGAAGAAGAACAACAAGAAGAAGAAATATCTCGAAATATGTCCGTCAGGCCCCTTCCCTTGAGATAAATCTGCAAATATCTCGGAAACGAAGCGAGCTATGGCAAAATGTTAAGAGACTTTATTTGTAGAGAATTAAGTTTCCTACTTTTTATGTTCTACGATATTTTTTGATCAGATGCGTAGTTCTCGAGATATATTGAGATATTTAAAAGTTCCGAAGCCGCACCAACATAATAGAGATACAGAAACACCGTGGCCCCTTTCTTTGAGATAACTCTGCACTAGTGCGAGCCGCAAATGCCACTTCCAGCTTAGCTGTGCAGAAGAAGAACAACAAGAAGAAGAAATATCTCGAAATATGTCCGTTATGCCCCTTCCCTTGAGATAAACCTGCAAATATCTCGGAAACGAAGCGAGCTATGGCAAAATGTTAAGAGACTTTATTTGTAGAGAATTAAGTTTCCTACTTTTTATGTTCTACGATATTTTTTGATCAGATGCGTAGTTCTCGAGATATATCAAGATATTTAAAAGTTCCGAAGCCGCACCAACATAATAGAGATACAGAAACACCGTGGCTCCTTTCTTTGAGATAACTCTGCACTATTGCGAGCTGGAAATGCCACTTCCAGTTTAGCTGTGCAGAAGAAGAACAACAAGAAGAAAAAATATCTCGAAATATGTCCGTCAGGCCCTTTCCCTTCAGATAAATCTGCAAATATCTCGGAAACGAAGCGAGCTATGGCAAAATGCTAAGAGACCTTTTTTGTAGAGAATTATGTTTCCTACAATTTATGTTCTATGATATTTTTTGATCAGAAGCGTAGTTTTCGAGATATATCGAGATATTTAAAAGTTCCGAAGCCGCACCAACATAATAGAGATACAGAAACACCGTGGCCCCTTTCTTTGAGATAACTCTGCACTAGTGCGAGCCGCAAATGCCACTTCCAGCTTAGCTGTGCAGAAGAAGAACAACAAGAAGAAGAAATATCTCGAAATATGTCCGTTAGGCCCCTTCCCTTGAGATAAACCTGCAAATATCTCGGAAACGAAGCGAGCTATGGCAAAATGTTAAGAGACCTTTTTTGTAGAGAATTAAGTTTCCTACTTTTTATGTTCTATGATATTTTTAGATCAGATGCGTAGTTCTCGAGATATATCAAGATATTTAAAAGTTCCGAAGCCGCACCAACATAATAGAGATACAGAAACACCGTGGCCCCTTTCTTTGAGATAACTCTGCACTATTGCGAGCTGCAAATGCCACTTCCAGCTTAGCTGTGCAGAAGAAGAACAACAAGAAGAAGAAATATCTCGAAATATGTCCGTCAGGCCCCTTCCCTTGAGATATATCTGCAAATATCTCGGAAACGAAGCGAGCTATGGCAAAATGTTAAGAGACCTTTTTTGTAGAGAATTATGTTTCCTACAATTTATGTTCTATGATATTTTTTGATCAGAAGCGTAGTTTTCGAGATATATCGAGATATTTAAAAGTTCCGAAGCGGCACCAACATAATAGAGATACAGAAACACCGTGCCCCTTTCTTTGAGATAACTCTGCACTAGTGCGAGCCGCAAATGCCACTTCCAGCTTAGCTGTGCAGAAGAAGAACAACAAGAAGAAGAAATATCTCGAAATATGTCCGTCAGGCCCCTTCCCTTGAGATAAATCTGCAAATATCTCGGAAACGAAGAGAGCTATGGCAAAATGTTAAGAGACCTTTTTTGTAGAGAATTAAGTTTCCTACTTTTTATGTTCTATGATATTTTTTGATCAGATGCGTAGTTCTCGAGATATATCAAGATATTTAAAAGTTCCGAAGCCGCACCAACATAATAGAGATACAGAAACACCGTGGCCCCTTTCTTTGAGATAACTCTGCACTATTACGAGCTGCAAATGCCACTTCCAGCTTAGCTGTGCAGAAGAAGAACAACAAGAAGAAGAAATATCTCGAAATATGTCCGTTAGGCCCCTTCCCTTGAGATAAACCTGCAAATATCTCGGAAACGAAGCGAGCTATGGCAAAATGTTAAGAGACCTTTTTTGTAGAGAATTAAGTTTCCTACTTTTTATGTTCTATGATATTTTTTGATCAGATGCGTAGTTCTCGAGATATATCAAGATATTTAAAAGTTCCGAAGCCGCACCAACATAATAGAGATACAGAAACACCGTGGCCCCTTTCTTTGAGATAACTCTGCACTATTGCGAGCTGCAAATACCACTCCCAGCTTAGCCGTGCAGAAGAAGAACAACAAGAAGAAGAAATATCTCGAAATATGTCCGTCAGGCCCCTTCCCTTGAGATATATCTGCAAATATCTCGGAAACGAAGCGAGCTATGGCAAAATGTTAAGAGACCTTTTTTGTAGAGAATTATGTTTCCTACAATTTATGTTCTATGATATTTTTTGATCAGAAGCGTAGTTTTCGAGATATATCGAGATATTTAAAAGTTCCGAAGCCGCACCAACATAATAGAGATGCAGAAACACCGTGGCCCCTTTCTTTGAGATAACTCTGCACTAGTGCGAGCCGCAAATGCCACTTCCAGCTTAGCTGTGCAGAAGAAGAACAACAAGAAGAAGAAATATCTCGAAATATGTCCGTCAGGCCCCTTCCCTTGAGATAAATCTGCAAATATCTCGGAAACGAAGAGAGCTATGGCAAAATGTTAAGAGACCTTTTTTGTAGAGAATTAAGTTTTCTACTTTTTATGTTCTATCATATTTTTTGATCAGATGCGTAGTTCTCGAGATATATCAAGATATTTAAAAGTTCCGAAGCCGCACCAACATAATAGAGATACAGAAACACCGTGGCCCCTTTCTTTGAGATAACTCTGCACTATTACGAGCTGCAAATGCCACTTCCAGCTTAGCTGTGCAGAAGAAGAACAACAAGAAGAAGAAATATCTCGAAATATGTCCGTCAGGCCCTTTCCCTTCAGATAAATCTGCAAATATCTCGGAAACGAAGCGAGCTATGGCAAAATGCTAAGAGACCTTTTTTGTAGAGAATTATGTTTCCTACAATTTATGTTCTATGATATTTTTTGATCAGAAGCGTAGTTTTCGAGATATATCGAGATATTTAAAAGTTCCGAAGCCGCACCAACATAATAGAGATACAGAAACACCGTGGCCCCTTTCTTTGAGATAACTCTGCACTAGTGCGAGCCGCAAATGCCACTTCCAGCTTAGCTGTGCAGAAGAAGAACAACAAGAAGAAGAAATATCTCGAAATATGTCCGTCAGGCCCCTTCCCTTGAGATAAATCTGCAAATATCTCGGAAACGAAGCGAGCTATGGCAAAATGTTAACAGACCTTTTTTGTAGAGAATTAAGTTTCCTACTTTTTATGTTCTATGATATTTTTTGATCAGATTCGTAGTTCTCGAGATATATCAAGATATTTAAAAGTTCCGAAGCCGCACCAACATAATAGAGATACAGAAACACCGTGGCCCCTTTCTTTGAGATAACTCTGCACTAGTGCGAGCCGCAAATGCCACTTCCAGCTTAGCTGTGCAGAAGAAGAACAACAAGAAGAAGAAATATCTCGAAATATGTCCGTCAGGCCCCTTCCCTTGAGATAAATCTGCAAATATCTCGGAAACGAAGCGAGCTATGGCAAAATGTTAAGAGACCTTTTTTGTAGAGAATTAAGTTTCCTACTTTTTATGTTCTATGATATTTTTTGATCAGATGCGTAGTTCTCGAGATATATCAAGATATTTAAAAGTTCCGAAGCCGCACCAACATAATAGAGATACAGAAACACCGTGGCCCCCTTCTTTGAGATAACGCTGCACTAGTGCGAGCCGCAAATGCCACTTCCAGCTTAGCTGTGCAGAAGAAGAACAACAAGAAGAAGAAATATCTCGAAATATGTCCGTCAGGCCCCTTCCCTTGAGATAAATCTGCAAATATCTCGGAAACGAAGCGAGCTATGGCAAAATGCTAAGAGACCTTTTTTGTAGAGAATTATGTTTCCTACAATTTCTGTTCTATGATATTTTTTGATCAGAAGCGTAGTTTTCGAGATATATCGAGATATTTAAAAGTTCCGAAGCCGCACCAACATAATAGAGATACAGAAACACCGTGGCCCCTTTCTTTGAGATAACTCTGCACTAGTGCGAGCCGCAAATGCCACTTCCAGCTTAGCTGTGCAGAAGAAGAACAACAAGAAGAAGAAATATCTCGAAATATGTCCGTCAGGCCCCTTCCCTTGAGATAAATCTGCAAATATCTCGGAAACGAAGAGAGCTATGGCAAAATGTTAAGAGACCTTTTTTGTAGAGAATTAAGTTTCCTACTTTTTATGTTCTATGATATTTTTTGATCAGATTCGTAGTTCTCGAGATATATCAAGATATTTAAAAGTTCCGAAGCCGCACCAACATAATAGAGATACAGAAACACCGTGGCCCCTTTCTTTGAGGTAACTCTGCACTAGTGCGAGCCGCAAATGCCACTTCCAGCTTAGCTGTGCAGAAGAAGAACAACAAGAAGAAGAAATATCTCGAAATATGTCCGTCAGGCCCCTTCCCTTGAGATAAATCTGCAAATATCTCGGAAACGAAGAGAGCTATGGCAAAATGTTAAGAGACCTTTTTTGTAGAGAATTAAGTTTCCTACTTTTTATGTTCTATGATATTTTTTGATCAGATGCGTAGTTCTCGAGATATATCAAGATATTTAAAAGTTCCGAAGCCGCACCAACATAATAGAGATACAGAAACACCGTGGCCCCTTTCTTTGAGATAACTCTGCACTATTGCGAGCTGGAAATGCCACTTCCAGTTTAGCTGTGCAGAAGAAGAACAACAAGAAGAAGAAAGATCTCGAAATATGTCCGTCAGGCCCCTTCCCTTGAGATAAATCTGCAAATATCTCGGAAACGAAGCGAGCTATGGCAAAATGTTAAGAGACCTTTTTTGTAGAGAATTAAGTTTCCTACTTTTTATGTTCTATGATATTTTTTGATCAGATGCGCAGTTCTCGAGATATATCAAGATATTTAAAAGTTCCGAAGCCGCACCAACATAATAGAGATACAGAAACACTGTGGCCCCTTTCTTTGAGATAACTCTGCACTATTGCGAGCTGCAAATGCCACTTCCAGCTTACTGTGCAGAAGAAGAACAACAAGAAGAAGAAATATCTCGAAATATGTCCGTTAGGCCCCTTCCCTTGAGATAAACCTGCAAATATCTCGGAAACGAAGCGAGCTATGGCAAAATGTTAAGAGACTTTATTTGTAGAGAATTAAGTTTCCTACTTTTTATGTTCTACGATATTTTTTGATCAGATGCGTAGTTCTCGAGATATATCAAGATATTTAAAAGTTCCGAAGCCGCACCAACATAATAGAGATACAGAAACACCGTGGCTCCTTTCTTTGAGATAACTCTGCACTATTGCGAGCTGGAAATGCCACTTCCAGTTTAGCTGTGCAGAAGAAGAACAACAAGAAGAAGAAATATCTCGAAATATGTCCGTCAGGCCCTTTCCCTTCAGATAAATCTGCAAATATCTCGGAAACGAAGCGAGCTATGGCAAAATGCTAAGAGACCTTTTTTGTAGAGAATTATGTTTCCTATAATTTATGTTCTATGATATTTTTTGATCAGAAGCGTAGTTTTCGAGATATATCGAGATATTTAAAAGTTCCGAAGCCGCACCAACATAATAGAGATACAGAAACACCGTGGCCCCTTTCTTTGAGATAACTCTGCACTATTGCGAGCTGCAAATGCCACTTCCAGCTTAGCTGTGCAGAAGAAGAACAACAAGAAGAAGAAATATCTCGAAATATGTCCGTCAGGCCCCTTCCCTTGAGATATATCTGCAAATATCTCGGAAACGAAGCGAGCTATGGCAAAATGTTAAGAGACCTTTTTTGTAGAGAATTATGTTTCCTACAATTTATGTTCTATGATATTTTTTGATCAGAAGCGTAGTTTTCGAGATATATCGAGATATTTAAAAGTTCCGAAGCCGCACCAACATAATAGAGATACAGAAACACCGTGGCCCCTTTCTTTGAGATAACTCTGCACTAGTGCGAGCCGCAAATGCCACTTCCAGCTTAGCTGTGCAGAAGAAGAACAACAAGAAGAAGAAATATCTCGAAATATGTCCGTCAGGCCCCTTCCCTTGAGATAAATCTGCAAATATCTCGGAAACGATGAGAGCTATGGCAAAATGTTAAGAGACCTTTTTTGTAGAGAATTAAGTTTCCTACTTTTTATGTTCTATGATATTTTTTGATCAGATGGGTAGTTCTCGAGATATATCAAGATATTTAAAAGTTCCGAAGCCGCACCAACATAATAGAGATACAGAAACACCGTGGCCCCTTTCTTTGAGATAACTCTGCACTATTACGAGCTGCAAATGCCACTTCCAGCTTAGCTGTGCAGAAGAAGAACAACAAGAAGAAGAAATATCTCGAAATATGTCCGTCAGGCCCTTTCCCTTCAGATAAATCTGCAAATATCTCGGAAACGAAGCGAGCTATGGCAAAATGCTAAGAGACCTTTTTTGTAGAGAATTATGTTTCCTACAATTTATGTTCTATGATATTTTTTGATCAGAAGCGTAGTTTTCGAGATATATCGAGATATTTAAAAGTTCCGAAGCCGCACCAACATAATAGAGATACAGAAACACCGTGGCCCCTTTCTTTGAGATAACTCTGCACTAGTGCGAGCCGCAAATGCCACTTCCAGCTTAGCTGTGCAGAAGAAGAACAACAAGAAGAAGAAATATCTCGAAATATGTCCGTCAGGCCCCTTCCCTTGAGATAAATCTGCAAATATCTCGGAAACGAAGCGAGCTATGGCAAAATGTTAAGAGACCTTTTTTGTAGAGAATTAAGTTTCCTACTTTTTATGTTCTATGATATTTTTTGATCAGATGCGTAGTTCTCGAGATATATCAAGATATTTAAAAGTTCCGAAGCCGCACCAACATAATAGAGATACAGAAACACCGTGGCCCCCTTCTTTGAGATAACGCTGCACTAGTGCGAGCCGCAAATGCCACTTCCAGCTTAGCTGTGCAGAAGAAGAACAACAAGAAGAAGAAATATCTCGAAATATGTCCGTCAGGCCCCTTCCCTTGAGATAAATCTGCAAATATCTCGGAAACGAAGCGAGCTATGGCAAAATGTTAAGAGACCTTTTTTGTAGAGAATTATGTTTCCTACAATTTATGTTCTATGATATTTTTTGATCAGAAGCGTAGTTTTCGAGATATATCGAGATATTTAAAAGTTCCGAAGCCGCACCAACATAATAGAGATACAGAAACACCGTGGCCCCTTTCTTTGAGATAACTCTGCACTAATGCGAGCCGCAAATGCCACTTCCAGCTTAGCTGTGCAGAAGAAGAACAACAAGAAGAAGAAATATCTCGAAATATGTCCGTCAGGCCCCTTGCCTTGAGATAAATCTGCAAATATCTCGGAAACGAAGCGAGCTATGGCAAAATGTTAAGAGACCTTTTTTGTAGAGAATTAAGTTTCCTACTTTTTATGTTCTATGATATTTTTTGATCAGATGCGTAGTTCTCGAGATATATCAAGATATTTAAAAGTTCCGAAGCCGCACCAACAGAATAGAGATACAGAAACACCGTGGCTCCTTTCTTTGAGATAACTCTGCACTATTGCGAGCTGGAAATGCCACTTCCAGTTTAGCTGTGCAGAAGAAGAACAACAAGAAGAAGAAATATCTCGAAATATGTGCGTTAGGCCCCTTCCCTTGAGATAAACCTGCAAATATCTCGGAAACGAAGCGAGCTATGGCAAAATGTTAAGAGACGTTTTTTGTAGAGAATTAAGTTTCCTACTTTTTATGTTCTATGATATTTTTTGATCAGACGCGTAGTTCTCGAGATATATCAAGATATTTAAAAGTTCCGAAGCCGCACCAACATAATAGAGATACAGAAACACCGTGGCCCCTTTCTTTGAGATATCTCTGCACTATTGCGAGCTGCAAATGCCACTTCCAGCTTAGCTGTGCAGAAGAAGAACAACAAGAAGAAGAAATATCTCGAAATATGTCCGTCAGGCCCCTTCCCTTGAGATAAATCTGCAAATATCTCGGAAACGAAGCGAGCTATGGCAAAATGTTAAGAGACCTTATTTGTAGAGAATTATGTTTCCTACAATTTATGTTCTATGATATTTTTTGATCAGAAGCGTAGTTTTCGAGATATATCGAGATATTTAAAAGTTCCGAAGCCGCACCAACATAATAGAGATACAGAAACACCGTGGCCCCTTTCTTTGAGATAACTCTGCACTAGTGCGAGCCGCAAATGCCACTTCCAGCTTTGCTGTGCAGAAGAAGAACAACAAGAAGAAGAAATATCTCGAAATATGTCCGTCAGGCCCCTTGCCTTGAGATAAATCTGCAAATATCTCGGAAACGAAGCGAGCTATGGCAAAATGTTAAGAGACCTTTTTTGTAGAGAATTATGTTTCCTACTTTTTATGTTCTATGATATTTTTTGATCAGACGCGTAGTTCTCGAGATATATCAAGATATTTAAAAGTTCCGAAGCCGCACCAACAGAATAGAGATACAGAAACACCGTGGCTCCTTTCTTTGAGATAACTCTGCACTATTGCGAGCTGGAAATGCCACTTCCAGTTTAGCTGTGCAGAAGAAGAACAACAAGAAGAAGAAATATCTCGAAATATGTCCGTTAGGCCCCTTCCCTTGAGATAAACCTGCAAATATCTCGGAAACGAAGCGAGCTATGGCAAAATGTTAAGAGACCTTTTTTGTAGAGAATTAAGTTTCCTACTTTTTATGTTCTATGATATTTTTTGATCAGATGCGTAGTTCTCGAGATATATCAAGATATTTAAAAGTTCCGAAGCCGCACCAACATAATAGAGATACAGAAACACCGTGGCCCCTTTCTTTGAGATATCTCTGCACTATTGCGAGCTGCAAATGCCACTTCCAGCTTAGCTGTGCAGAAGAAGAACAACAAGAATAAGAAATATCTCGAAATATGTCCGTCAGGCCCCTTCCCTTGAGATAAATCTGCAAATATCTCGGAAACGAAGAGAGCTATGGCAAAATGTTAAGAGACCTTTTTTGTAGAGAATTATGTTTCCTACTTTTTATGTTCTATGATATTTTTTGATCAGACGCGTAGTTCTCGAGATATATCAAGATATTTAAAAGTTCCGAAGCCGCACCAACATAATAGAGATACAGAAACACCGTGGCCCCTTTCTTTGAGATATCTCTGCACTATTGCGAGCTGCAAATGCCACTTCCAGCTTAGCTGTGCAGAAGAAGAACAACAAGAAGAAGAAATATCTCGAAATATGTCCGTCAGGCCCCTTCCCTTGAGATAAATCTGCAAATATCTCGGAAACGAAGCGAGCTATGGCAAAATGTTAAGAGACCTTATTTGTAGAGAATTATGTTTCCTACAATTTATGTTCTATGATATTTTTTGATCAGAAGCGTAGTTTTCGAGATATATCGAGATATTTAAAAGTTCCGAAGCCGCACCAACATAATAGAGATACAGAAACACCGTGGCCCCTTTCTTTGAGATAACTCTGCACTAGTGCGAGCCGCAAATGCCACTTCCAGCTTAGCTGTGCAGAAGAAGAACAACAAGAAGAAGAAATATCTCGAAATATGTCCGTCAGGCCCCTTCCCTTGAGATATATCTGCAAATATCTCGGAAACGAAGCGAGCTATGGCAAAATGTTAAGAGACCTTTTTTGTAGAGAATTAAGTTTCCTACTTTTTATGTTCTATGATATTTTTTGATCAGATGCGCAGTTCTCGAGATATATCAAGATATTTAAAAGTTCCGAAGCCGCACCAACATAATAGAGATACAGAAACACCGTGGCCCCTTTCTTTGAGATAACTCTGCACTATTGCGAGCTGCAAATGCCACTTCCAGTTTAGCTGTGCAGAAGAAGAACAACAAGAAGAAGAAGTATCTCGAAATATGTGCGTTAGGCCCCTTCCCTTGAGATAAACCTGCAAATATCTCGGAAACGAATCGAGCTATGGCAAAATGTTAAGAGACCTTTTTTGTAGAGAATTATGTTTCCTACTTTTTATGTTCTATGATATTTTTTGATCAGTCGCGTAGTTCTCGAGATATATCAAGATATTTAAAAGTTCCGAAGCCGCACCAACATAATAGAGATACAGAAACACCGTGGCCCCTTTCTTTGAGATATCTCTGCACTATTGCGAGCTGCAAATGCCACTTCCAGCTTAGCTGTGCAGAAGAAGAACAACAAGAAGAAGAAATATCTCGAAATATGTCCGTCAGGCCCCTTCCCTTGAGATAAATCTGCAAATATCTCGGAAACGAAGCGAGCTATGGCAAAATGTTAAGAGACCTTTTTTGTAGAGAATTAAGTTTCCTACTTTTTATGTTGTATGATATTTTGTGATCAGATGCGTAGTTCTCGAGATATATCAAGAAATTTAAAAGTTCCGAAGCCGCACCAACATAATAGAGATACAGAAACATCGTGGCCCCTTTCTTTGAGATAACTCTGCACTATTGCGAGCTGTAAATGCCACTTCCAGCTTAGCTGTGCAGAAGAAGAACAACAAGAAGAAGAAATATCTCGAAATATGTCCGTCAGGCCCCTTCCCTTGAGATAAATTTGCAAATATCTCGGAAACGAAGCGAGCTATGGCCAAATGTTAAGAGACCTTTTTTGTAGAGAATTAGGTTTCCTACTTTTTATGTTCTATGATATTTTTTGATCAGATGCGTAGTTCTCGAGATATATCAAGATATTTAAAAGTTCCGAAGCCGCACCAACATAATAGAGATACAGAAACACCGTGGCCCCTTTCTTTGAGATAACTCTGCACTATTGCGAGCTGCAAATGTCACTTCCAGCTTAGCTGTGCAGAAGAAGAACAACAAGAAGAAGAAATATCTCGAAATCTGTCCGACAGGCCCTTCCCTTGAGATAAATCTGCAAATATCTCGGAAACGAAGCGAGCTATGGCAAAATGTTAAGAGACCTTTTTTGTAGAGAATTAAGTTTCCTACTTTTTATGTTCTATCATATTTTTTGATCAGATGCGTAGTTCTCGAGATATATCAAGATATTTAAAAGTTCCGAAGCCGCACCAACATAATAGAGATACAGAAACACCGTGGCCCCTTTCTTTGAGATAACTCTGCACTCTTGCGAGCTGCAAATGCCACTTCCAGCTTCGCTGTGCAGAAGAAGAACAACAAGAAGAAGAAATATCTCGAAATATGTCCGTCAGGCCCCTTCCCTTGAGATATATCTGCAAATATCTCGGAAACGAAGCGAGCTATGGCAAAATGTTAAGAGACCTTTTTTGTAGAGAATTATGTTTCCTACAATTTATGTTCTATGATATTTTTTGATCAGAAGCGTAGTTTTCGAGATATATCGAGATATTTAAAAGTTCCGAAGCCGCACCAACATAATAGAGATACAGAAACACCGTGGCCCCTTTCTTTGAGATAACTCTGCACTAGTGCGAGCCGCAAATGCCACTTCCAGCTTAGCTGTGCAGAAGAAGAACAACAAGAAGAAGAAATATCTCGAAATATGTCCGTTAGGCCCCTTCCCTTGAGATAAATGTGCAAATATCTCGGAAACGAAGCGAGCTATGGCAAAATGTTAAGAGACCTTTTTTGTAGAGAAATAAGTTTCCTACTTTTTATATTCTATGATATTTTTTGATCAGATGCGTAGTTCTCGAGATATATCAAGATATTTAAAAGTTCCGAAGCCGCACCAAGATAATAGAGATACAGAAACACCGTGGCCCCTTTCTTTGAGATAACTCTGCACTATTGCGAGCTGCAAATGCCACTCCCAGCATAGCTGTGCAGAAGAAGAACAACAAGAAGAAGAAATATCTCGAAATATGTCCGTCAGGCCCCTTCCCTTGAGATAAATCTGCAAATATCTCGGAAACGATGAGAGCTATGGCAAAATGTTAAGAGACCTTTTTTGTAGAGAATTAAGTTTCCTACTTTTTATGTTCTATGATATTTTTTGATCAGATGGGTAGTTCTCGAGATATATCAAGATATTTAAAAGTTCCGAAGCCGCACCAACATAATAGAGATACAGAAACACCGTGGCCCCTTTCTTTGAGATAACTCTGCACTATTACGAGCTGCAAATGCCACTTCCAGCTTAGCTGTGCAGAAGAAGAACAACAAGAAGAAGAAATATCTCGAAATATGTCCGTCAGGCCCTTTCCCTTCAGATAAATCTGCAAATATCTCGGAAACGAAGCGAGCTATGGCAAAATGCTAAGAGACCTTTTTTGTAGAGAATTATGTTTCCTACAATTTATGTTCTATGATATTTTTTGATCAGAAGCGTAGTTTTCGAGATATATCGAGATATTTAAAAGTTCCGAAGCCGCACCAACATAATAGAGATACAGAAACACCGTGGCCCCTTTCTTTGAGATAACTCTGCACTAGTGCGAGCCGCAAATGCCACTTCCAGCTTAGCTGTGCAGAAGAAGAACAACAAGAAGAAGAAATATCTCGAAATATGTCCGTCAGGCCCCTTCCCTTGAGATAAATCTGCAAATATCTCGGAAACGAAGCGAGCTATGGCAAAATGTTAAGAGACCTTTTTTGTAGAGAATTAAGTTTCCTACTTTTTATGTTCTATGATATTTTTTGATCAGATGCGTAGTTCTCGAGATATATCAAGATATTTAAAAGTTCCGAAGCCGCACCAACATAATAGAGATACAGAAACACCGTGGCCCCCTTCTTTGAGATAACGCTGCACTAGTGCGAGCCGCAAATGCCACTTCCAGCTTAGCTGTGCAGAAGAAGAACAACAAGAAGAAGAAATATCTCGAAATATGTCCGTCAGGCCCCTTCCCTTGAGATAAATCTGCAAATATCTCGGAAACGAAGCGAGCTATGGCAAAATGTTAAGAGACCTTTTTTGTAGAGAATTATGTTTCCTACAATTTATGTTCTATGATATTTTTTGATCAGAAGCGTAGTTTTCGAGATATATCGAGATATTTAAAAGTTCCGAAGCCGCACCAACATAATAGAGATACAGAAACACCGTGGCCCCTTTCTTTGAGATAACTCTGCACTAATGCGAGCCGCAAATGCCACTTCCAGCTTAGCTGTGCAGAAGAAGAACAACAAGAAGAAGAAATATCTCGAAATATGTCCGTCAGGCCCCTTGCCTTGAGATAAATCTGCAAATATCTCGGAAACGAAGCGAGCTATGGCAAAATGTTAAGAGACCTTTTTTGTAGAGAATTAAGTTTCCTACTTTTTATGTTCTATGATATTTTTTGATCAGATGCGTAGTTCTCGAGATATATCAAGATATTTAAAAGTTCCGAAGCCGCACCAACAGAATAGAGATACAGAAACACCGTGGCTCCTTTCTTTGAGATAACTCTGCACTATTGCGAGCTGGAAATGCCACTTCCAGTTTAGCTGTGCAGAAGAAGAACAACAAGAAGAAGAAATATCTCGAAATATGTGCGTTAGGCCCCTTCCCTTGAGATAAACCTGCAAATATCTCGGAAACGAAGCGAGCTATGGCAAAATGTTAAGAGACGTTTTTTGTAGAGAATTAAGTTTCCTACTTTTTATGTTCTATGATATTTTTTGATCAGACGCGTAGTTCTCGAGATATATCAAGATATTTAAAAGTTCCGAAGCCGCACCAACATAATAGAGATACAGAAACACCGTGGCCCCTTTCTTTGAGATATCTCTGCACTATTGCGAGCTGCAAATGCCACTTCCAGCTTAGCTGTGCAGAAGAAGAACAACAAGAAGAAGAAATATCTCGAAATATGTCCGTCAGGCCCCTTCCCTTGAGATAAATCTGCAAATATCTCGGAAACGAAGCGAGCTATGGCAAAATGTTAAGAGACCTTATTTGTAGAGAATTATGTTTCCTATAATTTATGTTCTATGATATTTTTTGATCAGAAGCGTAGTTTTCGAGATATATCGAGATATTTAAAAGTTCCGAAGCCGCACCAACATAATAGAGATACAGAAACACCGTGGCCCCTTTCTTTGAGATAACTCTGCACTAGTGCGAGCCGCAAATGCCACTTCCAGCTTTGCTGTGCAGAAGAAGAACAACAAGAAGAAGAAATATCTCGAAATATGTCCGTCAGGCCCCTTGCCTTGAGATAAATCTGCAAATATCTCGGAAACGAAGCGAGCTATGGCAAAATGTTAAGAGACCTTTTTTGTAGAGAATTATGTTTCCTACTTTTTATGTTCTATGATATTTTTTGATCAGACGCGTAGTTCTCGAGATATATCAAGATATTTAAAAGTTCCGAAGCCGCACCAACAGAATAGAGATACAGAAACACCGTGGCTCCTTTCTTTGAGATAACTCTGCACTATTGCGAGCTGGAAATGCCACTTCCAGTTTAGCTGTGCAGAAGAAGAACAACAAGAAGAAGAAATATCTCGAAATATGTCCGTTAGGCCCCTTCCCTTGAGATAAACCTGCAAATATCTCGGAAACGAAGCGAGCTATGGCAAAATGTTAAGAGACCTTTTTTGTAGAGAATTAAGTTTCCTACTTTTTATGTTCTATGATATTTTTTGATCAGATGCGTAGTTCTCGAGATATATCAAGATATTTAAAAGTTCCGAAGCCGCACCAACATAATAGAGATACAGAAACACCGTGGCCCCTTTCTTTGAGATATCTCTGCACTATTGCGAGCTGCAAATGCCACTTCCAGCTTAGCTGTGCAGAAGAAGAACAACAAGAATAAGAAATATCTCGAAATATGTCCGTCAGGCCCCTTCCCTTGAGATAAATCTGCAAATATCTCGGAAACGAAGAGAGCTATGGCAAAATGTTAAGAGACCTTTTTTGTAGAGAATTATGTTTCCTACTTTTTATGTTCTATGATATTTTTTGATCAGACGCGTAGTTCTCGAGATATATCAAGATATTTAAAAGTTCCGAAGCCGCACCAACATAATAGAGATACAGAAACACCGTGGCCCCTTTCTTTGAGATATCTCTGCACTATTGCGAGCTGCAAATGCCACTTCCAGCTTAGCTGTGCAGAAGAAGAACAACAAGAAGAAGAAATATCTCGAAATATGTCCGTCAGGCCCCTTCCCTTGAGATAAATCTGCAAATATCTCGGAAACGAAGCGAGCTATGGCAAAATGTTAAGAGACCTTATTTGTAGAGAATTATGTTTCCTACAATTTATGTTCTATGATATTTTTTGATCAGAAGCGTAGTTTTCGAGATATATCGAGATATTTAAAAGTTCCGAAGCCGCACCAACATAATAGAGATACAGAAACACCGTGGCCCCTTTCTTTGAGATAACTCTGCACTAGTGCGAGCCGCAAATGCCACTTCCAGCTTAGCTGTGCAGAAGAAGAACAACAAGAAGAAGAAATATCTCGAAATATGTCCGTCAGGCCCCTTCCCTTGAGATATATCTGCAAATATCTCGGAAACGAAGCGAGCTATGGCAAAATGTTAAGAGACCTTTTTTGTAGAGAATTAAGTTTCCTACTTTTTATGTTCTATGATATTTTTTGATCAGATGCGCAGTTCTCGAGATATATCAAGATATTTAAAAGTTCCGAAGCCGCACCAACATAATAGAGATACAGAAACACCGTGGCCCCTTTCTTTGAGATAACTCTGCACTATTGCGAGCTGCAAATGCCACTTCCAGTTTAGCTGTGCAGAAGAAGAACAACAAGAAGAAGAAGTATCTCGAAATATGTGCGTTAGGCCCCTTCCCTTGAGATAAACCTGCAAATATCTCGGAAACGAATCGAGCTATGGCAAAATGTTAAGAGACCTTTTTTGTAGAGAATTATGTTTCCTACTTTTTATGTTCTATGATATTTTTTGATCAGTCGCGTAGTTCTCGAGATATATCAAGATATTTAAAAGTTCCGAAGCCGCACCAACATAATAGAGATACAGAAACACCGTGGCCCCTTTCTTTGAGATATCTCTGCACTATTGCGAGCTGCAAATGCCACTTCCAGCTTAGCTGTGCAGAAGAAGAACAACAAGAAGAAGAAATATCTCGAAATATGTCCGTCAGGCCCCTTCCCTTGAGATAAATCTGCAAATATCTCGGAAACGAAGCGAGCTATGGCAAAATGTTAAGAGACCTTTTTTGTAGAGAATTAAGTTTCCTACTTTTTATGTTGTATGATATTTTGTGATCAGATGCGTAGTTCTCGAGATATATCAAGAAATTTAAAAGTTCCGAAGCCGCACCAACATAATAGAGATACAGAAACATCGTGGCCCCTTTCTTTGAGATAACTCTGCACTATTGCGAGCTGTAAATGCCACTTCCAGCTTAGCTGTGCAGAAGAAGAACAACAAGAAGAAGAAATATCTCGAAATATGTCCGTCAGGCCCCTTCCCTTGAGATAAATTTGCAAATATCTCGGAAACGAAGCGAGCTATGGCCAAATGTTAAGAGACCTTTTTTGTAGAGAATTAGGTTTCCTACTTTTTATGTTCTATGATATTTTTTGATCAGATGCGTAGTTCTCGAGATATATCAAGATATTTAAAAGTTCCGAAGCCGCACCAACATAATAGAGATACAGAAACACCGTGGCCCCTTTCTTTGAGATAACTCTGCACTATTGCGAGCTGCAAATGTCACTTCCAGCTTAGCTGTGCAGAAGAAGAACAACAAGAAGAAGAAATATCTCGAAATCTGTCCGACAGGCCCTTCCCTTGAGATAAATCTGCAAATATCTCGGAAACGAAGCGAGCTATGGCAAAATGTTAAGAGACCTTTTTTGTAGAGAATTAAGTTTCCTACTTTTTATGTTCTATCATATTTTTTGATCAGATGCGTAGTTCTCGAGATATATCAAGATATTTAAAAGTTCCGAAGCCGCACCAACATAATAGAGATACAGAAACACCGTGGCCCCTTTCTTTGAGATAACTCTGCACTCTTGCGAGCTGCAAATGCCACTTCCAGCTTCGCTGTGCAGAAGAAGAACAACAAGAAGAAGAAATATCTCGAAATATGTCCGTCAGGCCCCTTCCCTTGAGATATATCTGCAAATATCTCGGAAACGAAGCGAGCTATGGCAAAATGTTAAGAGACCTTTTTTGTAGAGAATTATGTTTCCTACAATTTATGTTCTATGATATTTTTTGATCAGAAGCGTAGTTTTCGAGATATATCGAGATATTTAAAAGTTCCGAAGCCGCACCAACATAATAGAGATACAGAAACACCGTGGCCCCTTTCTTTGAGATAACTCTGCACTAGTGCGAGCCGCAAATGCCACTTCCAGCTTAGCTGTGCAGAAGAAGAACAACAAGAAGAAGAAATATCTCGAAATATGTCCGTTAGGCCCCTTCCCTTGAGATAAATGTGCAAATATCTCGGAAACGAAGCGAGCTATGGCAAAATGTTAAGAGACCTTTTTTGTAGAGAAATAAGTTTCCTACTTTTTATATTCTATGATATTTTTTGATCAGATGCGTAGTTCTCGAGATATATCAAGATATTTAAAAGTTCCGAAGCCGCACCAAGATAATAGAGATACAGAAACACCGTGGCCCCTTTCTTTGAGATAACTCTGCACTATTGCGAGCTGCAAATGCCACTCCCAGCATAGCTGTGCAGAAGAAGAACAACAAGAAGAAGAAATATCTCGAAATATGTCCGTCAGGCCCCTTCCCTTGAGATAAATCTGCAAATATCTCGGAAACGAAGCGAGCTATGGCAAAATGTTAAGAGACCTTTTTTGTAGAGAATTAAGTTTCCTACTTTTTATGTTCTATGATATTTTTTGATCAGATGCGTAGTTCCCGAGATATATCAAGATATTTAAAAGTTCCGAAGCCGCACCAACATAATAGAGATACAGAAACATCGTGGCCCCTTTCTTTGAGATAACTCTGCACTATTGCGAGCTGTAAATGCCACTTCCAGCTTAGCTGTGCAGAAGAAGAACAACAAGAAGAAGAAATATCTCGAAATATGTCCGTCAGGCCCCTTCCCTTGAGATAAATTTGCAAATATCTCGGAAACGAAGCGAGCTATGGCCAAATGTTAAGAGACCTTTTTTGTAGAGAATTAGGTTTCCTACTTTTTATGTTCTATGATATTTTTTGATCAGATGCGTAGTTCTCGAGATATATCAAGATATTTAAAAGTTCCGAAGCCGCACCAACATAATAGAGATACAGAAACACCGTGGCCCCTTTCTTTGAGATAACTCTGCACTATTGCGAGCTGCAAATGTCACTTCCAGCTTAGCTGTGCAGAAGAAGAACAACAAGAAGAAGAAATATCTCGAAATCTGTCCGACAGGCCCTTCCCTTGAGATAAATCTGTTAATATCTCGGAAACGAAGCGAGCTATGGCAAAATGTTAAGAGACCTTTTTTGTAGAGAATTAAGTTTCCTACTTTTTATGTTCTATCATATTTTTTGATCAGATGCGTAGTTCTCGAGATATATCAAGATATTTAAAAGTTCCGAAGCCGCACCTACATAATAGAGATACAGAAACACCGTGGCCCCTTTCTTTGAGATAACTCTGCACTATTGCGAGCTGCAAATGCCACTTCCAACTTAGCTGTGCAGAAGAAGAACAACAAGAAGAAGAAATATCTCGAAATATGTCCGTCAGGCCCCTTCCCTTGAGATAAATCTGCAAATATCTCGGAAACGAAGCGAGCTATGGCAAAATGTTAAGAGACCTCTTTTGTAGAGAATTATGGTTCCTACAATTTATGTTCTATGATATTTTTTGATCAGAAGCGTAGTTCTCGAGGTATATCAAGATATTTAAAAGTTCCGAAGCCGCACCAACATAATAGAGATACAGAAACACCGTGGCCCCTTTCTTTGAGATAACTCTGCACTATTGCGAGCTGCAAATGCCACTTCCAGCTTAGCTGTGCAGAGGAAGAACAACAAGAAGAAGAAATATCTCGAAATATGTCCGTCAGGCCCCTTCCCTTGAGATAAATTTGCAAATATCTCGGAAACGAAGCGAGCTATGGCCAAATGTTAAGAGACCTTTTTTGTAGAGAATTAGGTTTCCTACTTTTTATGTTCTATGATATTTTTTGATCAGATGCGTAGTTCTCGAGATATATCAAGATATTTAAAAGTTCCGAAGCCGCACCAACATAATAGAGATACAGAAACACCGTGGCCCCTTTCTTTGAGATAACTCTGCACTATTGCGAGCTGCAAATGCCACTTCCAACTTAGCTGTGCAGAAGAAGAACAACAAGAAGAAGAAATATCTCGAAATATGTCCGTCAGGCCCCTTCCCTTGAGATAAATCTGCAAATATCTCGGAAACGAAGCGAGCTATGGCAAAATGTTAAGAGACCTCTTTTGTAGAGAATTATGGTTCCTACAATTTATGTTCTATGATATTTTTTGATCAGAAGCGTAGTTCTCGAGGTATATCAAGATATTTAAAAGTTCCGAAGCCGCACCAACATAATAGAGATACAGAAACACCGTGGCCCCTTTGTTTGGGATAACTCTGCACTATTGCGAGCTGGAAATGCCACTTCCAGTTTAGCTGTGCAGATCAAGAACAACAAGAAGAAGAAATATCTCGAAATATGTCCGTCAGGCCCCTTCCCTTGAGATAAATCTGCAAATATCTCGGAAACGAAGCGAGCTATGGCAAAATGTTAAGAGACCTTTTTTGTAGAGAATTATGTTTCCTACAATTTACGTTCTCTGATATTTTTTGATCAGAAGCGTAGTTTTCGAGATATATCGAGATATTTAAAAGTTCCGAAGCCGCACCAACATAATAGAGATACAGAAACACCGTGGCCCCTTTCTTTGAGATAACTCTGCACTATTGCGACCTGCAAATGCCAGTTCCAGCTTAGCTGTGCAGAAGAAGAACAACAAGAAGAAGAAATATCTCGAAATATGTCCGTCAGGCCCCTTCCCTTGAGATAAATCTGCAAATATCTCGGAAACGAAGCGAGCTATGGCAAAATGTTAAGAGACCTTTTTTGTAGAGAATTAAGTTTCCTACTTTTTATGTTCTATGATATTTTTTGATCAGATGCGTAGTTCTCGAGATATATCAAGATATTTAAAAGTTCCGAAGCCGCACCAACATAATAGAGATACAGAAACACCGTGGCCCCTTTCTTTGAGATAACTCTGCACTCTTGCGAGCTGCAAATGCAACTTCCAGCTTCGCTGTGCAGAAGAAGAACAACAAGAAGAAGAAATATCTCGAAATATGTCCGTCAGGCCCCTTCCCTTGAGATATATCTGCAAATATCTCGGAAACGAAGCGAGCTATGGCAAAATGTTAAGAGACCTTTTTTGTAGAGAATTATGTTTCCTACAATTTATGTTCTATGATATTTTTTGATCAGATGCGTAGTTCCCGAGATATATCAAGATATTTAAAAGTTCCGAAGCCGCACCAACATAATAGAGATACAGAAACATCGTGGCCCCTTTCTTTGAGATAACTCTGCACTATTGCGAGCTGTAAATGCCACTTCCAGCTTAGCTGTGCAGAAGAAGAACAACAAGAAGAAGAAATATCTCGAAATATGTCCGTCAGGCCCCTTCCCTTGAGATAAATTTGCAAATATCTCGGAAACGAAGCGAGCTATGGCCAAATGTTAAGAGACCTTTTTTGTAGAGAATTAGGTTTCCTACTTTTTATGTTCTATGATATTTTTTGATCAGATGCGTAGTTCTCGAGATATATCAAGATATTTAAAAGTTCCGAAGCCGCACCAACATAATAGAGATACAGAAACACCGTGGCCCCTTTCTTTGAGATAACTCTGCACTATTGCGAGCTGCAAATGTCACTTCCAGCTTAGCTGTGCAGAAGAAGAACAACAAGAAGAAGAAATATCTCGAAATCTGTCCGACAGGCCCTTCCCTTGAGATAAATCTGTTAATATCTCGGAAACGAAGCGAGCTATGGCAAAATGTTAAGAGACCTTTTTTGTAGAGAATTAAGTTTCCTACTTTTTATGTTCTATCATATTTTTTGATCAGATGCGTAGTTCTCGAGATATATCAAGATATTTAAAAGTTCCGAAGCCGCACCAACATAATAGAGATACAGAAACACCGTGGCCCCTTTCTTTGAGATAACTCTGCACTATTGCGAGCTGCAAATGCCACTTCCAACTTAGCTGTGCAGAAGAAGAACAACAAGAAGAAGAAATATCTCGAAATATGTCCGTCAGGCCCCTTCCCTTGAGATAAATCTGCAAATATCTCGGAAACGAAGCGAGCTATGGCAAAATGTTAAGAGACCTCTTTTGTAGAGAATTATGGTTCCTACAATTTATGTTCTATGATATTTTTTGATCAGAAGCGTAGTTCTCGAGGTATATCAAGATATTTAAAAGTTCCGAAGCCGCACCAACATAATAGAGATACAGAAACACCGTGGCCCCTTTGTTTGGGATAACTCTGCACTATTGCGAGCTGGAAATGCCACTTCCAGTTTAGCTGTGCAGATCAAGAACAACAAGAAGAAGAAATATCTCGAAATATGTCCGTCAGGCCCCTTCCCTTGAGATAAATCTGCAAATATCTCGGAAACGAAGCGAGCTATGGCAAAATGTTAAGAGACCTTTTTTGTAGAGAATTAAGTTTCCTACTTTTTATGTTGTATGATATTTTGTGATCAGATGCGTAGTTCTCGAGATATATCAAGATATTTAAAAGTTCCGAAGCCGCACCAACATAATAGAGATACAGAAACACCGTGGCCCCTTTCTTTGAGATAACTCTGCACTATTGCGAGCTGCAAATGTCACTTCCAGCTTAGCTGTGCAGAAGAAGAACAACAAGAAGAAGAAATATCTCGAAATCTGTCCGACAGGCCCTTCCCTTGAGATAAATCTGCAAATATCTCGGAAACGAAGCGAGCTATGGCAAAATGTTAAGAGACCTTTTTTGTAGAGAATTAAGTTTCCTACTTTTTATGTTCTATCATATTTTTTGATCAGATGCGTAGTTCTCGAGATATATCAAGATATTTAAAAGTTCCGAAGCCGCACCAACATAATAGAGATACAGAAACACCGTGGCCCCTTTCTTTGAGATAACTCTGCACTCTTGCGAGCTGCAAATGCCACTTCCAGCTTCGCTGTGCAGAAGAAGAACAACAAGAAGAAGAAATATCTCGAAATATGTCCGTCAGGCCCCTTCCCTTGAGATATATCTGCAAATATCTCGGAAACGAAGCGAGCTATGGCAAAATGTTAAGAGACCTTTTTTGTAGAGAATTATGTTTCCTACAATTTATGTTCTATGATATTTTTTGATCAGAAGCGTAGTTTTCGAGATATATCGAGATATTTAAAAGTTCCGAAGCCGCACCAACATAATAGAGATACAGAAACACCGTGGCCCCTTTCTTTGAGATAACTCTGCACTAGTGCGAGCCGCAAATGCCACTTCCAGCTTAGCTGTGCACAAGAAGAACAACAAGAAGAAGAAATATCTCGAAATATGTCCGTTAGGCCCCTTCCCTTGAGATAAATGTGCAAATATCTCGGAAACGAAGCGAGCTATGGCAAAATGTTAAGAGACCTTTTTTGTAGAGAATTAAGTTTCCTACTTTTTATGTTCTATGATATTTTTTGATCAGATGCGTAGTTCTCGAGATATATCAAGATATTTAAAAGTTCCGAAGCCGCACCAAGATAATAGGGATACAGAAACACCGTGGCCCCTTTCTTTGAGATAACTCTGCACTATTGCGAGCTGCAAATGCCACTCCCAGCATAGCTGTGCAGAAGAAGAACAACAAGAAGAAGAAATATCTCGAAATATGTCCGTCAGGCCCCTTCCCTTGAGATAAATCTGCAAATATCTCGGAAACGAAGCGAGCTATGGCAAAATGTTAAGAGACCTTTTTTGTAGAGAATTAAGTTTCCTACTTTTTATGTTCTATGATATTTTTTGATCAGATGCGTAGTTCCCGAGATATATCAAGATATTTATAAGTTCCGAAGCCGCACCAACATAATAGAGATACAGAAACACCGTGGCCCCTTTCTTTGAGATAACTCTGCACTATTGCGAGCTGCAAATGTCACTTCCAGCTTAGCTGTGCAGAAGAAGAACAACAAGAAGAAGAAATATCTCGAAATCTGTCCGACAGGCCCTTCCCTTGAGATAAATCTGCAAATATCTCGGAAACGAAGCGAGCTATGGCAAAATGTTAAGAGACCTTTTTTGTAGAGAATTAAGTTTCCTACTTTTTATGTTCTATCATATTTTTTGATCAGATGCGTAGTTCTCGAGATATATCAAGATATTTAAAAGTTCCGAAGCCGCACCAAGATAATAGAGATACAGAAACACCGTGGCCCCTTTCTTTGAGATAACTCTGCACTATTGCGAGCTGCAAATGCCACTCCCAGCATAGCTGTGCAGAAGAAGAACAACAAGAAGAAGAAATATCTCGAAATATGTCCGTCAGGCCCCTTCCCTTGAGATAAATCTGCAAATATCTCGGAAACGAAGCGAGCTATGGCAAAATGTTAAGAGACCTTTTTTGTAGAGAATTAAGTTTCCTACTTTTTATGTTCTATGATATTTTTTGATCAGATGCGTAGTTCTCGAGATATATCAAGATATTTAAAAGTTCCGAAGCCGCACCAACATAATAGAGATACAGAAACACCGTGGCCCCTTTCTTTGAGATAACTCTGCACTATTGCGAGCTGCAAATGTCACTT
Source organism: Osmia lignaria lignaria (assembly GCF_051020975.1). Taxonomy (NCBI): domain Eukaryota; kingdom Metazoa; phylum Arthropoda; class Insecta; order Hymenoptera; family Megachilidae; genus Osmia; species Osmia lignaria. The sequence continues at coordinate 6,012,671 of NW_027478167.1, read as the reverse complement.
CCAGCTTAGCTGTGCAGAAGAAGAACAACAAGAAGAAGAAATATCTCGAAATCTGTCCGACAGGCCCTTCCCTTGAGATAAATCTGTTAATATCTCGGAAACGAAGCGAGCTATGGCAAAATGTTAAGAGACCTTTTTTGTAGAGAATTAAGTTTCCTACTTTTTATGTTCTATCATATTTTTTGATCAGATGCGTAGTTCTCGAGATATATCAAGATATTTAAAAGTTCCGAAGCCGCACCAACATAATAGAGATACAGAAACACCGTGGCCCCTTTCTTTGAGATAACTCTGCACTATTGCGAGCTGCAAATGCCACTTCCAACTTAGCTGTGCAGAAGAAGAACAACAAGAAGAAGAAATATCTCGAAATATGTCCGTCAGGCCCCTTCCCTTGAGATAAATCTGCAAATATCTCGGAAACGAAGCGAGCTATGGCAAAATGTTAAGAGACCTCTTTTGTAGAGAATTATGGTTCCTACAATTTATGTTCTATGATATTTTTTGATCAGAAGCGTAGTTCTCGAGGTATATCAAGATATTTAAAAGTTCCGAAGCGGCACCAACATAATAGAGATACAGAAACACCGTGGCCCCTTTGTTTGGGATAACTCTGCACTATTGCGAGCTGGAAATGCCACTTCCAGTTTAGCTGTGCAGATCAAGAACAACAAGAAGAAGAAATATCTCGAAATATGTCCGTCAGGCCCCTTCCCTTGAGATAAATCTGCAAATATCTCGGAAACGAAGCGAGCTATGGCAAAATGTTAAGAGACCTTTTTTGTAGAGAATTAAGTTTCCTACTTTTTATGTTGTATGATATTTTGTGATCAGATGCGTAGTTCTCGAGATATATCAAGATATTTAAAAGTTCCGAAGCCGCACCAACATAATAGAGATACAGAAACACCGTGGCCCCTTTCTTTGAGATAACTCTGCACTATTGCGAGCTGCAAATGTCACTTCCAGCTTAGCTGTGCAGAAGAAGAACAACAAGAAGAAGAAATATCTCGAAATCTGTCCGACAGGCCCTTCCCTTGAGATAAATCTGCAAATATCTCGGAAACGAAGCGAGCTATGGCAAAATGTTAAGAGACCTTTTTTGTAGAGAATTAAGTTTCCTACTTTTTATGTTCTATCATATTTTTTGATCAGATGCGTAGTTCTCGAGATATATCAAGATATTTAAAAGTTCCGAAGCCGCACCAACATAATAGAGATACAGAAACACCGTGGCCCCTTTCTTTGAGATAACTCTGCACTCTTGCGAGCTGCAAATGCCACTTCCAGCTTCGCTGTGCAGAAGAAGAACAACAAGAAGAAGAAATATCTCGAAATATGTCCGTCAGGCCCCTTCCCTTGAGATATATCTGCAAATATCTCGGAAACGAAGCGAGCTATGGCAAAATGTTAAGAGACCTTTTTTGTAGAGAATTATGTTTCCTACAATTTATGTTCTATGATATTTTTTGATCAGAAGCGTAGTTTTCGAGATATATCGAGATATTTAAAAGTTCCGAAGCCGCACCAACATAATAGAGATACAGAAACACCGTGGCCCCTTTCTTTGAGATAACTCTGCACTAGTGCGAGCCGCAAATGCCACTTCCAGCTTAGCTGTGCACAAGAAGAACAACAAGAAGAAGAAATATCTCGAAATATGTCCGTTAGGCCCCTTCCCTTGAGATAAATGTGCAAATATCTCGGAAACGAAGCGAGCTATGGCAAAATGTTAAGAGACCTTTTTTGTAGAGAATTAAGTTTCCTACTTTTTATGTTCTATGATATTTTTTGATCAGATGCGTAGTTCTCGAGATATATCAAGATATTTAAAAGTTCCGAAGCCGCACCAAGATAATAGGGATACAGAAACACCGTGGCCCCTTTCTTTGAGATAACTCTGCACTATTGCGAGCTGCAAATGCCACTCCCAGCATAGCTGTGCAGAAGAAGAACAACAAGAAGAAGAAATATCTCGAAATATGTCCGTCAGGCCCCTTCCCTTGAGATAAATCTGCAAATATCTCGGAAACGAAGCGAGCTATGGCAAAATGTTAAGAGACCTTTTTTGTAGAGAATTAAGTTTCCTACTTTTTATGTTCTATGATATTTTTTGATCAGATGCGTAGTTCCCGAGATATATCAAGATATTTATAAGTTCCGAAGCCGCACCAACATAATAGAGATACAGAAACACCGTGGCCCCTTTCTTTGAGATAACTCTGCACTATTGCGAGCTGCAAATGTCACTTCCAGCTTAGCTGTGCAGAAGAAGAACAACAAGAAGAAGAAATATCTCGAAATCTGTCCGACAGGCCCTTCCCTTGAGATAAATCTGCAAATATCTCGGAAACGAAGCGAGCTATGGCAAAATGTTAAGAGACCTTTTTTGTAGAGAATTAAGTTTCCTACTTTTTATGTTCTATCATATTTTTTGATCAGATGCGTAGTTCTCGAGATATATCAAGATATTTAAAAGTTCCGAAGCCGCACCAAGATAATAGAGATACAGAAACACCGTGGCCCCTTTCTTTGAGATAACTCTGCACTATTGCGAGCTGCAAATGCCACTCCCAGCATAGCTGTGCAGAAGAAGAACAACAAGAAGAAGAAATATCTCGAAATATGTCCGTCAGGCCCCTTCCCTTGAGATAAATCTGCAAATATCTCGGAAACGAAGCGAGCTATGGCAAAATGTTAAGAGACCTTTTTTGTAGAGAATTAAGTTTCCTACTTTTTATGTTCTATGATATTTTTTGATCAGATGCGTAGTTCCCGAGATATATCAAGATATTTAAAAGTTCCGAAGCCGCACCAACATAATAGAGATACAAAAACACCGTGGCCCCTTTCTTTGAGATAACTCTGCACTATTGCGAGCTGGAAATGCCACTTCCAGTTTAGCTGTGCAGAAGAAGAACAACAAGAAGAAGAAATATCTCGAAATATGTCCGTCAGGCCCCTTCCCTTGAGATAAATCTGCAAATATCTCGGAAACGAAGCGAGCTATGGCAAAATGTTAAGAGACCTTTTTTGTAGAGAATTAAGTTTCCTACTTTTTATGTTCTATGATATTTTTTGATCAGATGCGTAGTTCTCGAGATATATCAAGATATTTATAAGTTCCGAAGCCGCACCAACATAATAGAGATACAGAAACACCGTGGCCCCTTTCTTTGAGATAACTCTGCACTATTGCGAGCTGCAAATGTCACTTCCAGCTTAGCTGTGCAGAAGAAGAACAACAAGAAGAAGAAATATCTCGAAATCTGTCCGACAGGCCCTTCCCTTGAGATAAATCTGCAAATATCTCGGAAACGAAGCGAGCTATGGCAAAATGTTAAGAGACCTTTTTTGTAGAGAATTAAGTTTCCTACTTTTTATGTTCTATCATATTTTTTGATCAGATGCGTAGTTCTCGAGATATATCAAGATATTTAAAAGTTCCGAAGCCGCACCAACATAATAGAGATACAGAAACACCGTGGCCCCTTTCTTTGAGATAACTCTGCACTCTTGCGAGCTGCAAATGCCACTTCCAGCTTCGCTGTGCAGAAGAAGAACAACAAGAAGAAGAAATATCTCGAAATATGTCCGTCAGGCCCCTTCCCTTGAGATATATCTGCAAATATCTCGGAAACGAAGCGAGCTATGGCAAAATGTTAAGAGACCTTTTTTGTAGAGAATTATGTTTCCTACAATTTATGTTCTATGATATTTTTTGATCAGAAGCGTAGTTTTCGAGATATATCGAGATATTTAAAAGTTCCGAAGCCGCACCAAGATAATAGAGATACAGAAACACCGTGGCCCCTTTCTTTGAGATAACTCTGCACTATTGCGAGCTGCAAATGCCACTTCCAGCTTAGCTGTGCAGAAGAAGAACAACAAGAAGAAGAAATATCTCGAAATATGTCCGTCAGGCCCCTTCCCGTGAGATAAATTTGCAAATATCTCGGAAACGAAGCGAGCTATGGCCAAATGTTAAGAGACCTTTTTTGTAGAGAATTAAGTTTCCTACTTTTTATGTTCTATGATATTTTTTGATCAGATGCGTAGTTCCCGAGATATATCAAGATATTTAAAAGTTCCGAAGCCGCACCAACATAATAGAGATACAAAAACACCGTGGCCCCTTTCTTTGAGATAACTCTGCACTATTGCGAGCTGGAAATGCCACTTCCAGTTTAGCTGTGCAGAAGAAGAACAACAAGAAGAAGAAATATCTCGAAATATGTCCGTCAGGCCCCTTCCCTTGAGATAAATCTGCAAATATCTCGGAAACGAAGCGAGCTATGGCAAAATGTTAAGAGACCTTTTTTGTAGAGAATTAAGTTTCCTACTTTTTATGTTCTATGATATTTTTTGATCAGATGCGTAGTTCTCGAGATATATCAAGATATTTATAAGTTCCGAAGCCGCACCAACATAATAGAGATACAGAAACACCGTGGCCCCTTTCTTTGAGATAACTCTGCACTATTGCGAGCTGCAAATGTCACTTCCAGCTTAGCTGTGCAGAAGAAGAACAACAAGAAGAAGAAATATCTCGAAATCTGTCCGACAGGCCCTTCCCTTGAGATAAATCTGCAAATATCTCGGAAACGAAGCGAGCTATGGCAAAATGTTAAGAGACCTTTTTTGTAGAGAATTAAGTTTCCTACTTTTTATGTTCTATCATATTTTTTGATCAGATGCGTAGTTCTCGAGATATATCAAGATATTTAAAAGTTCCGAAGCCGCACCAACATAATAGAGATACAGAAACACCGTGGCCCCTTTCTTTGAGATAACTCTGCACTCTTGCGAGCTGCAAATGCCACTTCCAGCTTCGCTGTGCAGAAGAAGAACAACAAGAAGAAGAAATATCTCGAAATATGTCCGTCAGGCCCCTTCCCTTGAGATATATCTGCAAATATCTCGGAAACGAAGCGAGCTATGGCAAAATGTTAAGAGACCTTTTTTGTAGAGAATTATGTTTCCTACAATTTATGTTCTATGATATTTTTTGATCAGAAGCGTAGTTTTCGAGATATATCGAGATATTTAAAAGTTCCGAAGCCGCACCAAGATAATAGAGATACAGAAACACCGTGGCCCCTTTCTTTGAGATAACTCTGCACTATTGCGAGCTGCAAATGCCACTCCCAGCATAGCTGTGCAGAAGAAGAACAACAAGAAGAAGAAATATCTCGAAATATGTCCGTCAGGCCCCTTCCCTTGAGATAAATCTGCAAATATCTCGGAAACGAAGCGAGCTATGGCAAAATGTTAAGAGACCTTTTTTGTAGAGAATTAAGTTTCCTACTTTTTATGTTCTATGATATTTTTTGATCAGATGCGTAGTTCCCGAGATATATCAAGATATTTAAAAGTTCCGAAGCCGCACCAACATAATAGAGATACAAAAACACCGTGGCCCCTTTCTTTGAGATAACTCTGCACTATTGCGAGCTGGAAATGCCACTTCCAGTTTAGCTGTGCAGAAGAAGAACAACAAGAAGAAGAAATATCTCGAAATATGTCCGTCAGGCCCCTTCCCTTGAGATAAATCTGCAAATATCTCGGAAACGAAGCGAGCTATGGCAAAATGTTAAGAGACCTTTTTTGTAGAGAATTAAGTTTCCTACTTTTTATGTTCTATGATATTTTTTGATCAGATGCGTAGTTCTCGAGATATATCAAGATATTTATAAGTTCCGAAGCCGCACCAACATAATAGAGATACAGAAACATCGTGGCCCCTTTCTTTGAGATAACTCTGCACTATTGCGAGCTGTAAATGCCACTTCCAGCTTAGCTGTGCAGAAGAAGAACAACAAGAAGAAGAAATATCTCGAAATATGTCCGTCAGGCCCCTTCCCTTGAGATAAATTTGCAAATATCTCGGAAACGAAGCGAGCTATGGCCAAATGTTAAGAGACCTTTTTTGTAGAGAATTAGGTTTCCTACTTTTTATGTTCTATGATATTTTTTGATCAGATGCGTAGTTCTCGAGATATATCAAGATATTTATAAGTTCCGAAGCCGCACCAACATAATAGAGATACAGAAACACCGTGGCCCCTTTCTTTGAGATAACTCTGCACTATTGCGAGCTGCAAATGTCACTTCCAGCTTAGCTGTGCAGAAGAAGAACAACAAGAAGAAGAAATATCTCGAAATCTGTCCGACAGGCCCTTCCCTTGAGATAAATCTGCAAATATCTCGGAAACGAAGCGAGCTATGGCAAAATGTTAAGAGACCTTTTTTGTAGAGAATTAAGTTTCCTACTTTTTATGTTCTATCATATTTTTTGATCAGATGCGTAGTTCTCGAGATATATCAAGATATTTAAAAGTTCCGAAGCCGCACCAACATAATAGAGATACAGAAACACCGTGGCCCCTTTCTTTGAGATAACTCTGCACTCTTGCGAGCTGCAAATGCCACTTCCAGCTTCGCTGTGCAGAAGAAGAACAACAAGAAGAAGAAATATCTCGAAATATGTCCGTCAGGCCCCTTCCCTTGAGATATATCTGCAAATATCTCGGAAACGAAGCGAGCTATGGCAAAATGTTAAGAGACCTTTTTTGTAGAGAATTATGTTTCCTACAATTTATGTTCTATGATATTTTTTGATCAGAAGCGTAGTTTTCGAGATATATCGAGATATTTAAAAGTTCCGAAGCCGCACCAAGATAATAGAGATACAGAAACACCGTGGCCCCTTTCTTTGAGATAACTCTGCACTATTGCGAGCTGCAAATGCCACTCCCAGCATAGCTGTGCAGAAGAAGAACAACAAGAAGAAGAAATATCTCGAAATATGTCCGTCAGGCCCCTTCCCTTGAGATAAATCTGCAAATATCTCGGAAACGAAGCGAGCTATGGCAAAATGTTAAGAGACCTTTTTTGTAGAGAATTAAGTTTCCTACTTTTTATGTTCTATGATATTTTTTGATCAGATGCGTAGTTCCCGAGATATATCAAGATATTTAAAAGTTCCGAAGCCGCACCAACATAATAGAGATACAAAAACACCGTGGCCCCTTTCTTTGAGATAACTCTGCACTATTGCGAGCTGGAAATGCCACTTCCAGTTTAGCTGTGCAGAAGAAGAACAACAAGAAGAAGAAATATCTCGAAATATGTCCGTCAGGCCCCTTCCCTTGAGATAAATCTGCAAATATCTCGGAAACGAAGCGAGCTATGGCAAAATGTTAAGAGACCTTTTTTGTAGAGAATTAAGTTTCCTACTTTTTATGTTCTATGATATTTTTTGATCAGATGCGTAGTTCTCGAGATATATCAAGATATTTATAAGTTCCGAAGCCGCACCAACATAATAGAGATACAGAAACATCGTGGCCCCTTTCTTTGAGATAACTCTGCACTATTGCGAGCTGTAAATGCCACTTCCAGCTTAGCTGTGCAGAAGAAGAACAACAAGAAGAAGAAATATCTCGAAATATGTCCGTCAGGCCCCTTCCCTTGAGATAAATTTGCAAATATCTCGGAAACGAAGCGAGCTATGGCCAAATGTTAAGAGACCTTTTTTGTAGAGAATTAGGTTTCCTACTTTTTATGTTCTATGATATTTTTTGATCAGATGCGTAGTTCTCGAGATATATCAAGATATTTAAAAGTTCCGAAGCTGCACCAACATAATAGAGGTACAGAAACACCGTGGCCTCTTTCTTTGAGATAACTCTGCACTATTGCGAGCTGCAAATGCCACTTCCAGCTTAGCTGTGCAGAAGAAGAACAACAAGAAGAAGAAATATCTCGAAATATGTCCGTCAGTCCCCTTCCCTTGAGATAAATCTGCAAATATCTCGGAAACGAAGCGAGCTATGGCAAAATGTTAAGAGACCTTTTTTGTAGAGAATTAAGTTTCCTACTTTTTATGTTCTATGATATTTTTCGATCAGATGCGTAGTTCTCGAGATATATCAAGATATTTAAAAGTTCCGAAGCCGCACCAACATAATAGAGGTACAGAAACACCGTGGCCTCTTTCTTTGAGATAACTCTGCACTATTGCGAGCTGCAAATGCCACTTCCAGCTTAGCTGTGCAGAAGAAGAACAACAAGAAGAAGAAATATCTCGAAATATGTCCGTTAGGCCCCTTCCCTTGAGATAAATCTGCAAATATCTCGGAAACGAAGCGAGCTATGGCAAAATGTTGAGAGACCTTTTTTGTAGAGAATTAAGTTTCCTACTATTTATGTTCTATGATATTTTTTGATCAGATGCGTAGTTCTCGAGATATATCAAGATATTTAAAAGTTCCGAAGCCGCACCAACATAATAGAGATACAGAAACACCGTGGCCACTTTCTTTGAGATAACTCTGCACTATTGCGAGCTGGAAATGCCACTTCCAGCTTAGCTGTGCAGAAGAAGAAAAACAAGAAGAAGAAATATCTCGAAATATGTCCGTCAGGCCCCTTCCCTTGAGATAAATCTGCATATATCTCGGAAACGAAGCGAGCTATGGCAAAATGTTGAGAGACCTTTTTTGTAGAGAATTAAGTTTTCTACTTTTTATGTTCTATGATATTTTTTGATCAGATGCGTAGTTCTCGAGATATATCAAGATATTTAAAAGTTCCGAAGCTGCACCAACATAATAGAGATACAGAAACACCGTGGCCCCTTTCTTTGAGACAACTCTGCACTATTGCGAGCTGCAAATGCCACTTCCAGCTTAGCTGTGCAGAGGAAGAACAACAAGAAGAAGAAATATCTCGAAATATGTCCGTCAGGCCAGTTCCTTTGAGCTGAATCTGCAAATATCTCGGAAACGAAGCGAGCTATGGCAAAATGTTAAGAGACGTTTTCTGTAGAGAATTATGTTTCCTACAATTTATGTTCTATGATATTTTTTGATCAGATGCGTAGTTCTCGAGATATATCAAGATATTTAAAAGTTCCGAAGCCGCACCAACATAATAGAGATACAGAAACACCGTGGCCCCTTTCTTTGAGATAACTCTGCACTATTGCGAGCTGGAAATGCCACTTCCAGTTTAGCTGTGCAGAAGAAGAACAACAAGAAGAAGAAATATCTCGAAATATGTCCGTCAGGCCCCTTCCCTTGAGATATATCTGCAAATATCTCGGAAACGAAACGAGCTATGGCAAAATCTTAAGAGACCTTTTTTGTAGAGAATTATGTTTCCTACAATTTATGTTCTATGATATTTTTTGATCAGAAGCGTAGTTCTCGAGATATATCAAGATATTTAAAAGTTCCGAAGCCGCACCAACATAATAGAGATACAGAAACACCGTGGCCCCTTTCTTTCAGATAACTCTGCACTATTGCGAGCTGCAAATGCCACTTCCAGCTTAGCTGTGCAGAAGAAGAACAACAAGAAGAAGAAATATCTCGAAATATGTCCGTCAGTCCCCTTCCATTGAGATAAATCTGCAAATATCTCGGAAACGAAGCGAGCTATGGCAAAATGTTAAGACACCTTTTTTGTAGAGAATTAAGTTTCCTACTTTTTATGTTCTATGATATTTTTCGATCAGATGCGTAGTTCTCGAGATATATCAAGATATTTAAAAGTTCCGAAGAAGCAACAACATAATAGAGATACAGAAACACCGTGGCCCCTTTTTTGAGATAACTCTGCACTATTGCGAGCTGCAAATGCCACTTCCAGCTTAGCTGTGCAGAAGAAGAACAACAAGAAGAAGAAATATCTCGAAATATGTCCGTCAGGCCCCTTCCCTTGAGATAAATCTGCATATATCTCGGAAACGAAGCGAGCTATGGCAAAATGTTAAGAGACCTTTTTTGTAGAGAATCATGTTTCCTACAATTTATGTTCTATGATATTTTTTGATCAGAAGCGTAGTTCTCGAGATATATCAAGATATTTAAAAGTTCCGAAGCCGCACCAACATAATAGAGGTACAGAAACACCGTGGCCTCTTTCTTTGAGATAACTCTGCACTATTGCGAGCTGCAAATGCCACTTCCAGCTTAGCTGTGCAGAAGAAGAACAACAAGAAGAAGAAATATCTCGAAATATGTCCGTTAGGCCCCTTCCCTTGAGATAAATCTGCAAATATCTCGGAAACGAAGCGAGCTATGGCAAAATGTTGAGAGACCTTTTTTGTAGAGAATTAAGTTTCCTACTATCTATGTTCTATGATATTTTTTGATCAGATGCGTAGTTCTCGAGATATATCAAGATATTTAAAAGTTCCGAAGCCGCACCAACATAATAGAGATACAGAAACACCGTGGCCCCTTTCTTTGAGATAACTCTGCACTATTGCGAGCTGGAAATGCCACTTCCAGCTTAGCTGTGCAGAAGAAGAACAACAAGAAGAAGAAATATCTCGAAATATGTCCGTCAGGCCCCTTCCCTTGAGATAAATCTGCATATATCTCGGAAACGAAGCGAGCTATGGCAAAATGTTGAGAGACCTTTTTTGTAGAGAATTAAGTTTTCTACTTTTTATGTTCTATGATATTTTTTGATCAGATGCGTAGTTCTCGAGATATATCAAGATATTTAAAAGTTCCGAAGCTGCACCAACATAATAGAGATACAGAAACACCGTGGCCCCTTTCTTTGAGACAACTCTGCACTATTGCGAGCTGCAAATGCCACTTCCAGCTTAGCTGTGCAGAGGAAGAACAACAAGAAGAAGAAATATCTCGAAATATGTCCGTCAGGCCAGTTCCTTTGAGCTGAATCTGCAAATATCTCGGAAACGAAGCGAGCTATGGCAAAATGTTAAGAGACGTTTTTTGTAGAGAATTATGTTTCCTACAATTTATGTTCTATGATATTTTTTGATCAGAAGCGTAGTTTTCGAGATATATCGAGATATTTAAAAGTTCCGAAGCTGCACCAACATAATAGAGATACAGAAACACCGTGGCCCCTTTCTTTCAGATAACTCTGCACTATTGCGAGCTGGAAATGCCACTTCCAGTTTAGCTGTGCAGAAGAAGAACAACAAGAAGAAGAAATATCTCGAAATATGTCCGTCAGGCCCCTTCCCTTGAGATAAATCTGCATATATCTCGGAAACGAAGCGAGCTATGGCAAAATGTTGAGAGACCTTTTTTGTAGAGAATTAAGTTTTCTACTTTTTATGTTCTATGATATTTTTTGATCAGATGCGTAGTTCTCGAGATATATCAAGATATTTCAAAGTTCCGAAGCTGCACCAACATAATAGAGATACAGAAACACCGTGGCCCCTTTCTTTGAGATGACTCTGCACTATTGCGAGCTGCAAATGCCACTTCCAGCTTAGCTGTGCAGAGGAAGAACAACAAGAAGAAGAAATATCTCGAAATATGTCCGTCAGGCCAGTTCCTTTGAGCTGAATCTGCAAATATCTCGGAAACGAAGCGAGCTATGGCAAAATGTTAAGAGACGTTTTTTGTAGAGAATTATGTTTCCTACAATTTATGTTCTATGATATTTTTTGATCAGAAGCGTAGTTTTCGAGATATATCGAGATATTTAAAAGTTCCGAAGCTGCACCAACATAATAGAGATACAGAAACACCGTGGCCCCTTTCTTTCAGATAACTCTGCACTATTGCGAGCTGGAAATGCCACTTCCAGTTTAGCTGTGCAGAAGAAGAACAACAAGAAGAAGAAATATCTCGAAATATGTCCGTCAGGCCCCTTCCCTTGAGATAAATCTGCATATATCTCGGAAACGAAGCGAGCTATGGCAAAATGTTGAGAGACCTTTTTTGTAGAGAATTAAGTTTTCTACTTTTTATGTTCTATGATATTTTTTGATCAGATGCGTAGTTCTCGAGATATATCAAGATATTTCAAAGTTCCGAAGCTGCACCAACATAATAGAGATACAGAAACACCGTGGCCCCTTTCTTTGAGATGACTCTGCACTATTGCGAGCTGCAAATGCCACTTCCAGCTTAGCTGTGCAGAAGAAGAACAACAAGAAGAAGAAATATCTCGAAATATGTCCGTTAGGCCCCTTCCCTTGAGATAAATCTGCAAATATCTCGGAAACGAAGCGAGCTATGGCAAAATGTTGAGAGACCTTTTTTGTAGAGAATTAAGTTTCCTACTATTTATGTTCTATGATATTTTTTGATCAGATGCGTAGTTCTCGAGATATATCAGGATATTTAAAAGTTCCGAAGCCGCACCAACATAATAGAGATACAGAAACACCGTGGCCCCTTTCTTTCAGATAACTCTGCACTATTGCGAGCTGGAAATGCCACTTCCAGTTTAGCTGTGCAGAAGAAGAACAACAAGAAGAAGAAATATCTCGAAATATGTCCGTCAGGCCCCTTCCCTTGAGATAAATCTGCATATATCTCGGAAACGAAGCGAGCTATGGCAAAATGTTGAGAGACCTTTTTTGTAGAGAATTAAGTTTTCTACTTTTTATGTTCTATGATATTATTTGATCAGATGCGTAGTTCTCGAGATATATCAAGATATTTAAAAGTTCCGAAGCGGCACCAACATAATAGAGGTACAGAAACACCGTGGCCTCTTTCTTTGAGATAACTCTGCACTATTGCGAGCTGCAAATGCCACTTCCAGCTTAGCTGTGCAGAAGAAGAACAACAAGAAGAAGAAATATCTCGAAATATGTCCGTCAGTCCCCTTCCCTTGAGATAAATCTGCAAATATCTCGGAAACGAAGCGAGCTATGGCAAAATGTTAAGAGACCTTTTTTGTAGAGAATTAAGTTTCCTACTATTTATGTTCTATGATATTTTTTGATCAGATGCGTAGTTCTCGAGATATATCAAGATATTTAAAAGTTCCGAAGCCGCACCAACATAATAGAGATACAGAAACACCGTGGCCCCTTTCTTTCAGATAACTCTGCACTATTGCGAGCTGCAAATGCCACTTCCAGCTTAGCTGTGCAGAAGAAGAACAACAAGAAGAAGAAATATCTCGAAATATGTCCGTCAGTCCCCTTCCATTGAGATAAATCTGCAAATATCTCGGAAACGAAGCGAGCTATGGCAAAATGTTAAGACACCTTTTTTGTAGAGAATTAAGTTTCCTACTTTTTATGTTCTATGATATTTTTCGATCAGATGCGTAGTTCTCGAGATATATCAAGATATTTAAAAGTTCCGAAGAAGCAACAACATAATAGAGATACAGAAACACCGTGGCCCCTTTTTTGAGATAACTCTGCACTATTGCGAGCTGCAAATGCCACTTCCAGCTTAGCTGTGCAGAAGAAGAACAACAAGAAGAAGAAATATCTCGAAATATGTCCGTCAGGCCCCTTCCCTTGAGATAAATCTGCATATATCTCGGAAACGAAGCGAGCTATGGCAAAATGTTAAGAGACCTTTTTTGTAGAGAATCATGTTTCCTACAATTTATGTTCTATGATATTTTTTGATCAGAAGCGTAGTTCTCGAGATATATCAAGATATTTAAAAGTTCCGAAGCCGCACCAACATAATAGAGGTACAGAAACACCGTGGCCTCTTTCTTTGAGATAACTCTGCACTATTGCGAGCTGCAAATGCCACTTCCAGCTTAGCTGTGCAGAAGAAGAACAACAAGAAGAAGAAATATCTCGAAATATGTCCGTCAGGCCCCTTCCCTTGAGATAAATCTGCATATATCTCGGAAACGAAGCGAGCTATGGCAAAATGTTGAGAGACCTTTTTTGTAGAGAATTAAGTTTTCTACTTTTTATGTTCTATGATATTTTTTGATCAGATGCGTAGTTCTCGAGATATATCAAGATATTTCAAAGTTCCGAAGCTGCACCAACATAATAGAGATACAGAAACACCGTGGCCCCTTTCTTTGAGATGACTCTGCACTATTGCGAGCTGCAAATGCCACTTCCAGCTTAGCTGTGCAGAAGAAGAACAACAAGAAGAAGAAATATCTCGAAATATGTCCGTTAGGCCCCTTCCCTTGAGATAAATCTGCAAATATCTCGGAAACGAAGCGAGCTATGGCAAAATGTTGAGAGACCTTTTTTGTAGAGAATTAAGTTTCCTACTATTTATGTTCTATGATATTTTTTGATCAGATGCGTAGTTCTCGAGATATATCAGGATATTTAAAAGTTCCGAAGCCGCACCAACATAATAGAGATACAGAAACACCGTGGCCCCTTTCTTTCAGATAACTCTGCACTATTGCGAGCTGGAAATGCCACTTCCAGTTTAGCTGTGCAGAAGAAGAACAACAAGAAGAAGAAATATCTCGAAATATGTCCGTCAGGCCCCTTCCCTTGAGATAAATCTGCATATATCTCGGAAACGAAGCGAGCTATGGCAAAATGTTGAGAGACCTTTTTTGTAGAGAATTAAGTTTTCTACTTTTTATGTTCTATGATATTATTTGATCAGATGCGTAGTTCTCGAGATATATCAAGATATTTAAAAGTTCCGAAGCGGCACCAACATAATAGAGGTACAGAAACACCGTGGCCTCTTTCTTTGAGATAACTCTGCACTATTGCGAGCTGCAAATGCCACTTCCAGCTTAGCTGTGCAGAAGAAGAACAACAAGAAGAAGAAATATCTCGAAATATGTCCGTCAGTCCCCTTCCCTTGAGATAAATCTGCAAATATCTCGGAAACGAAGCGAGCTATGGCAAAATGTTAAGAGACCTTTTTTGTAGAGAATTAAGTTTCCTACTATTTATGTTCTATGATATTTTTTGATCAGATGCGTAGTTCTCGAGATATATCAAGATATTTAAAAGTTCCGAAGCCGCACCAACATAATAGAGATACAGAAACACCGTGGCCCCTTTCTTTCAGATAACTCTGCACTATTGCGAGCTGCAAATGCCACTTCCAGCTTAGCTGTGCAGAAGAAGAACAACAAGAAGAAGAAATATCTCGAAATATGTCCGTCAGTCCCCTTCCATTGAGATAAATCTGCAAATATCTCGGAAACGAAGCGAGCTATGGCAAAATGTTAAGACACCTTTTTTGTAGAGAATTAAGTTTCCTACTTTTTATGTTCTATGATATTTTTCGATCAGATGCGTAGTTCTCGAGATATATCAAGATATTTAAAAGTTCCGAAGAAGCAACAACATAATAGAGATACAGAAACACCGTGGCCCCTTTTTTGAGATAACTCTGCACTATTGCGAGCTGCAAATGCCACTTCCAGCTTAGCTGTGCAGAAGAAGAACAACAAGAAGAAGAAATATCTCGAAATATGTCCGTCA
The DNA here is from genome assembly GCF_051020975.1 of Osmia lignaria lignaria. Lineage (NCBI taxonomy): Eukaryota > Metazoa > Arthropoda > Insecta > Hymenoptera > Megachilidae > Osmia > Osmia lignaria. The sequence continues at coordinate 5,997,484 of NW_027478167.1, read as the reverse complement.
GGCCCCTTCCCTTGAGATAAATCTGCATATATCTCGGAAACGAAGCGAGCTATGGCAAAATGTTAAGAGACCTTTTTTGTAGAGAATCATGTTTCCTACAATTTATGTTCTATGATATTTTTTGATCAGAAGCGTAGTTCTCGAGATATATCAAGATATTTAAAAGTTCCGAAGCCGCACCAACATAATAGAGGTACAGAAACACCGTGGCCTCTTTCTTTGAGATAACTCTGCACTATTGCGAGCTGCAAATGCCACTTCCAGCTTAGCTGTGCAGAAGAAGAACAACAAGAAGAAGAAATATCTCGAAATATGTCCGTCAGGCCCCTTCCCTTGAGATAAATCTGCATATATCTCGGAAACGAAGCGAGCTATGGCAAAATGTTGAGAGACCTTTTTTGTAGAGAATTAAGTTTTCTACTTTTTATGTTCTATGATATTTTTTGATCAGATGCGTAGTTCTCGAGATATATCAAGATATTTCAAAGTTCCGAAGCTGCACCAACATAATAGAGATACAGAAACACCGTGGCCCCTTTCTTTGAGATGACTCTGCACTATTGCGAGCTGCAAATGCCACTTCCAGCTTAGCTGTGCAGAAGAAGAACAACAAGAAGAAGAAATATCTCGAAATATGTCCGTTAGGCCCCTTCCCTTGAGATAAATCTGCAAATATCTCGGAAACGAAGCGAGCTATGGCAAAATGTTGAGAGACCTTTTTTGTAGAGAATTAAGTTTCCTACTATTTATGTTCTATGATATTTTTTGATCAGATGCGTAGTTCTCGAGATATATCAAGATATTTAAAAGTTCCGAAGCCGCACCAACATAATAGAGATACAGAAACACCGTGGCCCCTTTCTTTCAGATAACTCTGCACTATTGCGAGCTGGAAATGCCACTTCCAGTTTAGCTGTGCAGAAGAAGAACAACAAGAAGAAGAAATATCTCGAAATATGTCCGTCAGGCCCCTTCCCTTGAGATAAATCTGCATATATCTCGGAAACGAAGCGAGCTATGGCAAAATGTTGAGAGACCTTTTTTGTAGAGAATTAAGTTTTCTACTTTTTATGTTCTATGATATTATTTGATCAGATGCGTAGTTCTCGAGATATATCAAGATATTTAAAAGTTCCGAAGCCGCACCAACATAATAGAGATACAGAAACACCGTGGCCCCTTTCTTTCAGATAACTCTGCACTATTGCGAGCTGCAAATGCCACTTCCAGCTTAGCTGTGCAGAAGAAGAACAACAAGAAGAAGAAATATCTCGAAATATGTCCGTCAGTCCCCTTCCATTGAGATAAATCTGCAAATATCTCGGAAACGAAGCGAGCTATGGCAAAATGTTAAGACACCTTTTTTGTAGAGAATTAAGTTTCCTACTTTTTATGTTCTATGATATTTTTCGATCAGATGCGTAGTTCTCGAGATATATCAAGATATTTAAAAGTTCCGAAGAAGCAACAACATAATAGAGATACAGAAACACCGTGGCCCCTTTTTTGAGATAACTCTGCACTATTGCGAGCTGCAAATGCCACTTCCAGCTTAGCTGTGCAGAAGAAGAACAACAAGAAGAAGAAATATCTCGAAATATGTCCGTCAGGCCCCTTCCCTTGAGATAAATCTGCATATATCTCGGAAACGAAGCGAGCTATGGCAAAATGTTAAGAGACCTTTTTTGTAGAGAATCATGTTTCCTACAATTTATGTTCTATGATATTTTTTGATCAGAAGCGTAGTTCTCGAGATATATCAAGATATTTAAAAGTTCCGAAGCCGCACCAACATAATAGAGGTACAGAAACACCGTGGCCTCTTTCTTTGAGATAACTCTGCACTATTGCGAGCTGCAAATGCCACTTCCAGCTTAGCTGTGCAGAAGAAGAACAACAAGAAGAAGAAATATCTCGAAATATGTCCGTTAGGCCCCTTCCCTTGAGATAAATCTGCAAATATCTCGGAAACGAAGCGAGCTATGGCAAAATGTTGAGAGACCTTTTTTGTAGAGAATTAAGTTTTCTACTTTTTATGTTCTATGATATTTTTTGATCAGATGCGTAGTTCTCGAGATATATCAAGATATTTAAAAGTTCCGAAGCTGCACCAACATAATAGAGATACAGAAACACCGTGGCCCCTTTCTTTGAGACAACTCTGCACTATTGCGAGCTGCAAATGCCACTTCCAGCTTAGCTGTGCAGAGGAAGAACAACAAGAAGAAGAAATACCTCGAAATATGTCCGTCAGGCCAGTTCCTTTGAGCTGAATCTGCAAATATCTCGGAAACGAAGCGAGCTATGGCAAAATGTTAAGACACGTTTTTTGTAGAGAATTATGTTTCCTACAATTTATGTTCTATGATATTTTTTGATCAGAAGCGTAGTTTTCGAGATATATCGAGATATTTAAAAGTTCCGAAGCTGCACCAACATAATAGAGATACAGAAACACCGTGGCCCCTTTCTTTCAGATAACTCTGCACTATTGCGAGCTGGAAATGCCACTTCCAGTTTAGCTGTGCAGAAGAAGAACAACAAGAAGAAGAAATATCTCGAAATATGCCCGTCAGGCCCCTTCCCTTGAGATAAATCTGCATATATCTCGGAAACGAAGCGAGCTATGGCAAAATGTTGAGAGACCTTTTTTGTAGAGAATTAAGTTTTCTACTTTTTATGTTCTATGATATTTTTTGATCAGATGCGTAGTTCTCGAGATATATCAAGATATTTCAAAGTTCCGAAGCTGCACCAACATAATAGAGATACAGAAACACCGTGGCCCCTTTCTTTGAGATGACTCTGCACTATTGCGAGCTGGAAATGCCACTTCCAGTTTAGCTGTGCAGAAGAAGAACAACAAGAAGAAGAAATATCTCGAAATATGTCCGTCAGGCCCCTTCCCTTGAGATAAATCTGCATATATCTCGGAAACGAAGCGAGCTATGGCAAAATGTTGAGAGACCTTTTTTGTAGAGAATTAAGTTTTCTACTTTTTATGTTCTATGATATTATTTGATCAGATGCGTAGTTCTCGAGATATATCAAGATATTTAAAAGTTCCGAAGCTGCACCAACATAATAGAGGTACAGAAACACCGTGGCCTCTTTCTTTGAGATAACTCTGCACTATTGCGAGCTGCAAATGCCACTTCCAGCTTAGCTGTGCAGAAGAAGAACAACAAGAAGAAGAAATATCTCGAAATATGTCCGTCAGTCCCCTTCCCTTGAGATAAATCTGCAAATATCTCGGAAACGAAGCGAGCTATGGCAAAATGTTAAGAGACCTTTTTTGTAGAGAATTAAGTTTCCTACTTTTTATGTTCTATGATATTTTTCGATCAGATGCGTAGTTCTCGAGATATATCAAGATATTTAAAAGTTGCGAAGCCGCACCAACATAATAGAGGTACAGAAACACCGTGGCCCCTTTCTTTGAGACAACTCTGCACTATTGCGAGCTGCAAATGCCACTTCCAGCTTAGCTGTGCAGAGGAAGAACAACAAGAAGAAGAAATATCTCGAAATATGTCCGTCAGGCCCCTTCCCTTGAGATATATCTGCAAATATCTCGGAAACGAAACGAGCTATGGCAAAATCTTAGGAGACCTTTTTTGTAGAGAATTATGTTTCCTACAATTTATGTTCTATGATATTTTTTGATCAGAAGCGTAGTTCTCGAGATATATCAAGATATTTAAAAGTTCCGAAGCCGCACCAACATAATAGAGATACAGAAACACCGTGGCCCCTTTCTTTCAGATAACTCTGCACTATTGCGAGCTGGAAATGCCACTTTCAGTTTAGCTGTGCAGAAGAAGAACAACAAGAAGAAGAAATATCTCGAAATATGTCCGTCAGGCCCCTTCCCTTGAGATAAATCTGCATATATCTCGGAAACGAAGCGAGCTATGGCAAAATGTTGAGAGACCTTTTTTGTAGAGAATTAAGTTTTCTACTTTTTATGTTCTATGATATTTTTTGATCAGATGCGTAGTTCTCGAGATATATCAAGATATTTAAAAGTTCCGAAGCTGCACCAACATAATAGAGATACAGAAACACCGTGGCCCCTTTCTTTCAGATAACTCTGCACTATTGCGAGCTGGAAATGCCACTTCCAGTTTAGCTGTGCAGAAGAAGAACAACAAGAAGAAGAAATATCTCGAAATATGCCCGTCAGGCCCCTTCCCTTGAGATAAATCTGCATATATCTCGGAAACGAAGCGAGCTATGGCAAAATGTTGAGAGACCTTTTTTGTAGAGAATTAAGTTTTCTACTTTTTATGTTCTATGATATTTTTTGATCAGATGCGTAGTTCTCGAGATATATCAAGATATTTCAAAGTTCCGAAGCTGCACCAACATAATAGAGATACAGAAACACCGTGGCCCCTTTCTTTGAGATGACTCTGCACTATTGCGAGCTGCAAATGCCACTTCCAGCTTAGCTGTGCAGAAGAAGAACAACAAGAAGAAGAAATATCTCGAAATATGTCCGTTAGGCCCCTTCCCTTGAGATAAATCTGCAAATATCTCGGAAACAAAGCGAGCTATGGCAAAATGTTGACAGACCTTTTTTGTAGAGAATTAAGTTTCCTACTATTTATGTTCTATGATATTTTTTGATCAGATGCGTAGTTCTCGAGATATATCAAGATATTTAAAAGTTCCGAAGCCGCACCAACATAATAGAGATACAGAAACACCGTGGCCCCTTTCTTTCAGATAACTCTGCACTATTGCGAGCTGGAAATGCCACTTCCAGTTTAGCTGTGCAGAAGAAGAACAACAAGAAGAAGAAATATCTCGAAATATGTCCGTCAGGCCCCTTCCCTTGAGATAAATCTGCATATATCTCGGAAACGAAGCGAGCTATGGCAAAATGTTGAGAGACCTTTTTTGTAGAGAATTAAGTTTTCTACTTTTTATGTTCTATGATATTATTTGATCAGATGCGTAGTTCTCGAGATATATCAAGATATTTAAAAGTTCCGAAGCTGCACCAACATAATAGAGGTACAGAAACACCGTGGCCTCTTTCTTTGAGATAACTCTGCACTATTGCGAGCTGCAAATGCCACTTCCAGCTTAGCTGTGCAGAAGAAGAACAACAAGAAGAAGAAATATCTCGAAATATGTCCGTCAGTCCCCTTCCCTTGAGATAAATCTGCAAATATCTCGGAAACGAAGCGAGCTATGGCAAAATGTTAAGAGACCTTTTTTGTAGAGAATTAAGTTTCCTACTTTTTATGTTCTATGATATTTTTCGATCAGATGCGTAGTTCTCGAGATATATCAAGATATTTAAAAGTTGCGAAGCCGCACCAACATAATAGAGGTACAGAAACACCGTGGCCCCTTTCTTTGAGACAACTCTGCACTATTGCGAGCTGCAAATGCCACTTCCAGCTTAGCTGTGCAGAGGAAGAACAACAAGAAGAAGAAATATCTCGAAATATGTCCGTCAGGCCAGTTCCTTTGAGCTGAATCTGCAAATATCTCGGAAACGAAGCGAGCTATGGCAAAATGTTAAGAGACGTTTTTTGTAGAGAATTATGTTTCCTACAATTTATGTTCTATGATATTTTTTGATCAGAAGCGTAGTTTTCGAGATATATCGAGATATTTAAAAGTTCCGAAGCTGCACCAACATAATAGAGATACAGAAACACCGTGGCCCCTTTCTTTCAGATAACTCTGCACTATTGCGAGCTGGAAATGCCACTTCCAGTTTAGCTGTGCAGAAGAAGAACAACAAGAAGAAGAAATATCTCGAAATATGTCCGTCAGGCCCCTTCCCTTGAGATAAATCTGCATATATCTCGGAAACGAAGCGAGCTATGGCAAAATGTTGAGAGACCTTTTTTGTAGAGAATTAAGTTTTCTACTTTTTATGTTCTATGATATTTTTTGATCAGATGCGTAGTTCTCGAGATATATCAAGATATTTCAAAGTTCCGAAGCTGCACCAACATAATAGAGATACAGAAACACCGTGGCCCCTTTCTTTGAGATGACTCTGCACTATTGCGAGCTGCAAATGCCACTTCCAGCTTAGCTGTGCAGAAGAAGAACAACAAGAAGAAGAAATATCTCGAAATATGTCCGTTAGGCCCCTTCCCTTGAGATAAATCTGCAAATATCTCGGAAACGAAGCGAGCTATGGCAAAATGTTGAGAGACCTTTTTTGTAGAGAATTAAGTTTCCTACAATTTATGTTCTATGATATTTTTTGATCAGATGCGTAGTTCTCGAGATATATCAAGATATTTAAAAGTTCCGAAGCCGCACCAACATAATAGAGATACAGAAACACCGTGGCCCCTTTCTTTGAGATAACTCTGCACTATTGCGAGCTGGAAATGCCACTTCCAGTTTAGCTGTGCAGAAGAAGAACAACAAGAAGAAGAAATATCTCGAAATATGTCCGTCAGGCCCCTTCCCTTGAGATATATCTGCAAATATCTCGGAAACGAAACGAGCTATGGCAAAATCTTAGGAGACCTTTTTTGTAGAGAATTATGTTTCCTACAATTTATGTTCTATGATATTTTTTGATCAGAAGCGTAGTTCTCGAGATATATCAAGATATTTAAAAGTTCCGAAGCCGCACCAACATAATAGAGATACAGAAACACCGTGGCCCCTTTCTTTCAGATAACTCTGCACTATTGCGAGCTGGAAATGCCACTTTCAGTTTAGCTGTGCAGAAGAAGAACAACAAGAAGAAGAAATATCTCGAAATATGTCCGTCAGGCCCCTTCCCTTGAGATAAATCTGCATATATCTCGGAAACGAAGCGAGCTATGGCAAAATGTTGAGAGACCTTTTTTGTAGAGAATTAAGTTTTCTACTTTTTATGTTCTATGATATTTTTTGATCAGATGCGTAGTTCTCGAGATATATCAAGATATTTAAAAGTTCCGAAGCTGCACCAACATAATAGAGGTACAGAAACACCGTGGCCTCTTTCTTTGAGATAACTCTGCACTATTGCGAGCTGCAAATGCCACTTCCAGCTTAGCTGTGCAGAAGAAGAACAACAAGAAGAAGAAATATCTCGAAATATGTCCGTCAGGCCCCTTCCCTTGAGATAAATCTGCATATATCTCGGAAACGAAGCGAGCTATGGCAAAATGTTAAGAGACCTTTTTTGTAGAGAATCATGTTTCCTACAATTTATGTTCTATGATATTTTTTGATCAGAAGCGTAGTTCTCGAGATATATCAAGATATTTAAAAGTTCCGAAGCCGCACCAACATAATAGAGGTACAGAAACACCGTGGCCTCTTTCTTTGAGATAACTCTGCACTATTGCGAGCTGCAAATGCCACTTCCAGCTTAGCTGTGCAGAAGAAGAACAACAAGAAGAAGAAATATCTCGAAATATGTCCGTTAGGCCCCTTCCATTGAGATAAATCTGCAAATATCTCGGAAACGAAGCGAGCTATGGCAAAATGTTAAGACACCTTTTTTGTAGAGAATTAAGTTTCCTACTTTTTATGTTCTATGATATTTTTCGATCAGATGCGTAGTTCTCGAGATATATCAAGATATTTAAAAGTTCCGAAGAAGCAACAACATAATAGAGATACAGAAACACCGTGGCCCCTTTTTTGAGATAACTCTGCACTATTGCGAGCTGCAAATGCCACTTCCAGCTTAGCTGTGCAGAAGAAGAACAACAAGAAGAAGAAATATCTCGAAATATGTCCGTCAGGCCCCTTCCCTTGAGATAAATCTGCATATATCTCGGAAACGAAGCGAGCTATGGCAAAATGTTAAGAGACCTTTTTTGTAGAGAATCATGTTTCCTACAATTTATGTTCTATGATATTTTTTGATCAGAAGCGTAGTTCTCGAGATATATCAAGATATTTAAAAGTTCCGAAGCCGCACCAACATAATAGAGGTACAGAAACACCGTGGCCTCTTTCTTTGAGATAACTCTGCACTATTGCGAGCTGCAAATGCCACTTCCAGCTTAGCTGTGCAGAAGAAGAACAACAAGAAGAAGAAATATCTCGAAATATGTCCGTTAGGCCCCTTCCCTTGAGATAAATCTGCAAATATCTCGGAAACGAAGCGAGCTATGGCAAAATGTTGAGAGACCTTTTTTGTAGAGAATTAAGTTTTCTACTTTTTATGTTCTATGATATTTTTTGATCAGATGCGTAGTTCTCGAGATATATCAAGATATTTAAAAGTTCCGAAGCTGCACCAACATAATAGAGATACAGAAACACCGTGGCCCCTTTCTTTGAGACAACTCTGCACTATTGCGAGCTGCAAATGCCACTTCCAGCTTAGCTGTGCAGAGGAAGAACAACAAGAAGAAGAAATACCTCGAAATATGTCCGTCAGGCCAGTTCCTTTGAGCTGAATCTGCAAATATCTCGGAAACGAAGCGAGCTATGGCAAAATGTTAAGACACGTTTTTTGTAGAGAATTATGTTTCCTACAATTTATGTTCTATGATATTTTTTGATCAGAAGCGTAGTTTTCGAGATATATCGAGATATTTAAAAGTTCCGAAGCTGCACCAACATAATAGAGATACAGAAACACCGTGGCCCCTTTCTTTCAGATAACTCTGCACTATTGCGAGCTGGAAATGCCACTTCCAGTTTAGCTGTGCAGAAGAAGAACAACAAGAAGAAGAAATATCTCGAAATATGCCCGTCAGGCCCCTTCCCTTGAGATAAATCTGCATATATCTCGGAAACGAAGCGAGCTATGGCAAAATGTTGAGAGACCTTTTTTGTAGAGAATTAAGTTTTCTACTTTTTATGTTCTATGATATTTTTTGATCAGATGCGTAGTTCTCGAGATATATCAAGATATTTCAAAGTTCCGAAGCTGCACCAACATAATAGAGATACAGAAACACCGTGGCCCCTTTCTTTGAGATGACTCTGCACTATTGCGAGCTGGAAATGCCACTTCCAGTTTAGCTGTGCAGAAGAAGAACAACAAGAAGAAGAAATATCTCGAAATATGTCCGTCAGGCCCCTTCCCTTGAGATAAATCTGCATATATCTCGGAAACGAAGCGAGCTATGGCAAAATGTTGAGAGACCTTTTTTGTAGAGAATTAAGTTTTCTACTTTTTATGTTCTATGATATTATTTGATCAGATGCGTAGTTCTCGAGATATATCAAGATATTTAAAAGTTCCGAAGCTGCACCAACATAATAGAGGTACAGAAACACCGTGGCCTCTTTCTTTGAGATAACTCTGCACTATTGCGAGCTGCAAATGCCACTTCCAGCTTAGCTGTGCAGAAGAAGAACAACAAGAAGAAGAAATATCTCGAAATATGTCCGTCAGTCCCCTTCCCTTGAGATAAATCTGCAAATATCTCGGAAACGAAGCGAGCTATGGCAAAATGTTAAGAGACCTTTTTTGTAGAGAATTAAGTTTCCTACTTTTTATGTTCTATGATATTTTTCGATCAGATGCGTAGTTCTCGAGATATATCAAGATATTTAAAAGTTGCGAAGCCGCACCAACATAATAGAGGTACAGAAACACCGTGGCCCCTTTCTTTGAGACAACTCTGCACTATTGCGAGCTGCAAATGCCACTTCCAGCTTAGCTGTGCAGAGGAAGAACAACAAGAAGAAGAAATATCTCGAAATATGTCCGTCAGGCCCCTTCCCTTGAGATATATCTGCAAATATCTCGGAAACGAAACGAGCTATGGCAAAATCTTAGGAGACCTTTTTTGTAGAGAATTATGTTTCCTACAATTTATGTTCTATGATATTTTTTGATCAGAAGCGTAGTTCTCGAGATATATCAAGATATTTAAAAGTTCCGAAGCCGCACCAACATAATAGAGATACAGAAACACCGTGGCCCCTTTCTTTCAGATAACTCTGCACTATTGCGAGCTGGAAATGCCACTTTCAGTTTAGCTGTGCAGAAGAAGAACAACAAGAAGAAGAAATATCTCGAAATATGTCCGTCAGGCCCCTTCCCTTGAGATAAATCTGCATATATCTCGGAAACGAAGCGAGCTATGGCAAAATGTTGAGAGACCTTTTTTGTAGAGAATTAAGTTTTCTACTTTTTATGTTCTATGATATTTTTTGATCAGATGCGTAGTTCTCGAGATATATCAAGATATTTAAAAGTTCCGAAGCTGCACCAACATAATAGAGATACAGAAACACCGTGGCCCCTTTCTTTCAGATAACTCTGCACTATTGCGAGCTGGAAATGCCACTTCCAGTTTAGCTGTGCAGAAGAAGAACAACAAGAAGAAGAAATATCTCGAAATATGCCCGTCAGGCCCCTTCCCTTGAGATAAATCTGCATATATCTCGGAAACGAAGCGAGCTATGGCAAAATGTTGAGAGAGCTTTTTTGTAGAGAATTAAGTTTTCTACTTTTTATGTTCTATGATATTTTTTGATCAGATGCGTAGTTCTCGAGATATATCAAGATATTTCAAAGTTCCGAAGCTGCACCAACATAATAGAGATACAGAAACACCGTGGCCCCTTTCTTTGAGATGACTCTGCACTATTGCGAGCTGCAAATGCCACTTCCAGCTTAGCTGTGCAGAAGAAGAACAACAAGAAGAAGAAATATCTCGAAATATGTCCGTTAGGCCCCTTCCCTTGAGATAAATCTGCAAATATCTCGGAAACAAAGCGAGCTATGGCAAAATGTTGACAGACCTTTTTTGTAGAGAATTAAGTTTTCTACTATTTATGTTCTATGATATTTTTTGATCAGATGCGTAGTTCTCGAGATATATCAAGATATTTAAAAGTTCCGAAGCCGCACCAACATAATAGAGATACAGAAACACCGTGGCCCCTTTCTTTCAGATAACTCTGCACTATTGCGAGCTGGAAATGCCACTTCCAGTTTAGCTGTGCAGAAGAAGAACAACAAGAAGAAGAAATATCTCGAAATATGTCCGTCAGGCCCCTTCCCTTGAGATAAATCTGCATATATCTCGGAAACGAAGCGAGCTATGGCAAAATGTTGAGAGACCTTTTTTGTAGAGAATTAAGTTTTCTACTTTTTATGTTCTATGATATTATTTGATCAGATGCGTAGTTCTCGAGATATATCAAGATATTTAAAAGTTCCGAAGCTGCACCAACATAATAGAGGTACAGAAACACCGTGGCCTCTTTCTTTGAGATAACTCTGCACTATTGCGAGCTGCAAATGCCACTTCCAGCTTAGCTGTGCAGAAGAAGAACAACAAGAAGAAGAAATATCTCGAAATATGTCCGTCAGTCCCCTTCCCTTGAGATAAATCTGCAAATATCTCGGAAACGAAGCGAGCTATGGCAAAATGTTAAGAGACCTTTTTTGTAGAGAATTAAGTTTCCTACTTTTTATGTTCTATGATATTTTTCGATCAGATGCGTAGTTCTCGAGATATATCAAGATATTTAAAAGTTGCGAAGCCGCACCAACATAATAGAGGTACAGAAACACCGTGGCCCCTTTCTTTGAGACAACTCTGCACTATTGCGAGCTGCAAATGCCACTTCCAGCTTAGCTGTGCAGAGGAAGAACAACAAGAAGAAGAAATATCTCGAAATATGTCCGTCAGGCCAGTTGCTTTGAGCTGAATCTGCAAATATCTCGGAAACGAAGCGAGCTATGGCAAAATGTTAAGAGACGTTTTTTGTAGAGAATTATGTTTCCTACAATTTATGTTCTATGATATTTTTTGATCAGAAGCGTAGTTTTCGAGATATATCGAGATATTTAAAAGTTCCGAAGCTGCACCAACATAATAGAGATACAGAAACACCGTGGCCCCTTTCTTTCAGATAACTCTGCACTATTGCGAGCTGGAAATGCCACTTCCAGTTTAGCTGTGCAGAAGAAGAACAACAAGAAGAAGAAATATCTCGAAATATGTCCGTCAGGCCCCTTCCCTTGAGATAAATCTGCATATATCTCGGAAACGAAGCGAGCTATGGCAAAATGTTGAGAGACCTTTTTTGTAGAGAATTAAGTTTTCTACTTTTTATGTTCTATGATATTTTTTGATCAGATGCGTAGTTCTCGAGATATATCAAGATATTTCAAAGTTCCGAAGCTGCACCAACATAATAGAGATACAGAAACACCGTGGCCCCTTTCTTTGAGATGACTCTGCACTATTGCGAGCTGCAAATGCCACTTCCAGCTTAGCTGTGCAGAAGAAGAACAACAAGAAGAAGAAATATCTCGAAATATGTCCGTTAGGCCCCTTCCCTTGAGATAAATCTGCAAATATCTCGGAAACGAAGCGAGCTATGGCAAAATGTTGAGAGACCTTTTTTGTAGAGAATTAAGTTTCCTACAATTTATGTTCTATGATATTTTTTGATCAGATGCGTAGTTCTCGAGATATATCAAGATATTTAAAAGTTCCGAAGCCGCACCAACATAATAGAGATACAGAAACACCGTGGCCCCTTTCTTTGAGATAACTCTGCACTATTGCGAGCTGGAAATGCCACTTCCAGTTTAGCTGTGCAGAAGAAGAACAACAAGAAGAAGAAATATCTCGAAATATGTCCGTCAGGCCCCTTCCCTTGAGATATATCTGCAAATATCTCGGAAACGAAACGAGCTATGGCAAAATCTTAGGAGACCTTTTTTGTAGAGAATTATGTTTCCTACAATTTATGTTCTATGATATTTTTTGATCAGAAGCGTAGTTCTCGAGATATATCAAGATATTTAAAAGTTCCGAAGCCGCACCAACATAATAGAGATACAGAAACACCGTGGCCCCTTTCTTTCAGATAACTCTGCACTATTGCGAGCTGGAAATGCCACTTTCAGTTTAGCTGTGCAGAAGAAGAACAACAAGAAGAAGAAATATCTCGAAATATGTCCGTCAGGCCCCTTCCCTTGAGATAAATCTGCATATATCTCGGAAACGAAGCGAGCTATGGCAAAATGTTGAGAGACCTTTTTTGTAGAGAATTAAGTTTTCTACTTTTTATGTTCTATGATATTTTTTGATCAGATGCGTAGTTCTCGAGATATATCAAGATATTTAAAAGTTCCGAAGCTGCACCAACATAATAGAGGTACAGAAACACCGTGGCCTCTTTCTTTGAGATAACTCTGCACTATTGCGAGCTGCAAATGCCACTTCCAGCTTAGCTGTGCAGAAGAAGAACAACAAGAAGAAGAAATATCTCGAAATATGTCCGTCAGTCCCCTTCCATTGAGATAAATCTGCAAATATCTCGGAAACGAAGCGAGCTATGGCAAAATGTTAAGACACCTTTTTTGTAGAGAATTAAGTTTCCTACTTTTTATGTTCTATGATATTTTTCGATCAGATGCGTAGTTCTCGAGATATATCAAGATATTTAAAAGTTCCGAAGAAGCAACAACATAATAGAGATACAGAAACACCGTGGCCCCTTTTTTGAGATAACTCTGCACTATTGCGAGCTGCAAATGCCACTTCCAGCTTAGCTGTGCAGAAGAAGAACAACAAGAAGAAGAAATATCTCGAAATATGTCCGTCAGGCCCCTTCCCTTGAGATAAATCTGCATATATCTCGGAAACGAAGCGAGCTATGGCAAAATGTTAAGAGACCTTTTTTGTAGAGAATCATGTTTCCTACAATTTATGTTCTATGATATTTTTTGATCAGAAGCGTAGTTCTCGAGATATATCAAGATATTTAAAAGTTCCGAAGCCGCACCAACATAATAGAGGTACAGAAACACCGTGGCCTCTTTCTTTGAGATAACTCTGCACTATTGCGAGCTGCAAATGCCACTTCCAGCTTAGCTGTGCAGAAGAAGAACAACAACAAGAAGAAATATCTCGAAATATGTCCGTTAGGCCCCTTCCCTTGAGATAAATCTGCAAATATCTCGGAAACGAAGCGAGCTATGGCAAAATGTTGAGAGACCTTTTTTGTAGAGAATTAAGTTTCCTACTATTTATGTTCTATGATATTTTTTGATCAGATGCGTAGTTCTCGAGATATATCAAGATATTTAAAAGTTCCGAAGCCGCACCAACATAATAGAGATACAGAAACACCGTGGCCCCTTCCTTTCAGATAACTCTGCACTATTGCGAGCTGGAAATGCCACTTCCAGTTTAGCTGTGCAGAAGAAGAACAACAAGAAGAAGAAATATCTCGAAATATGTCCGTCAGGCCCCTTCCCTTGAGATAAATCTGCATATATCTCGGAAACGAAGCGAGCTATGGCAAAATGTTGAGAGACCTTTTTTGTAGAGAATTAGGTTTTCTACTTTTTATGTTCTATGATATTTTTTGATCAGATGCGTAGTTCTCGAGATATATCAAGATATTTCAAAGTTCCGAAGCTGCACCAACATAATAGAGATACAGAAACACCGTGGCCCCTTTCTTTGAGATAACTCTGCACTATTGCGAGCTGCAAATGCCACTTCCAGCTTAGCTGTGCAGAGGAAGAACAACAAGAAGAAGAAATATCTCGAAATATGTCCGTCAGGCCAGTTCCTTTGAGCTGAATCTGCAAATATCTCGGAAACGAAGCGAGCTATGGCAAAATGTTAAGAGACGTTTTGTGTAGAGAATTATGTTTTCTACAATTTATGTTCTATGATATTTTTTGATCAGAAGCGTAGTTCTCGAGATATATCAAGATATTTAAAAGTTCCGAAGCCGCACCAACATAATAGAGATACAGAAACACCGTGGCTCCATTCTTTGAGATAACTCTGCACTATTGCGAGCTGCAAATGCCACTTCCAGCTTAGCTGTGCAGAAGAAGAACAACAAGAAGAAGAAATATCTCGAAATATGTCCGTCAGGACCCTTCCCTTGAGATAAATCTGCAAATATCTCGTAAACGAAGCGAGCTATGGCAAAACGTTAAGAGACCTTTTTTGTAGAGAATTATGTTTCCTACAATTTATGTTCTATGATATTTTTTGATCAGAAGCGTAGTTTTCGAGATATATCGAGATATTTAAAAGTTCCGAAGCCGCACCAACATAATAGAGATACAGAAACACCGTGGCCCCTTTCTTTGAGATAACTCTGCACTATTGCGAGCTGCAAATGCCACTTCCAGCTTAGCTGTGCAGAAGAAGAACAACAAGAAGAAGAAATATCTCGAAATATGTCCGTCAGGCCCCTTCCCTTGAGATAAATCTGCATATATCTCGGAAACGAAGCGAGCTATGGCAAAATGTTAAGATACGTTTTTTGTAGAGAATTATGTTTCCTACAATTTATGTTCTATGATATTTTTTGATCAGAAGCGTAGTTCTCCAGATATATCGAGATATTTAAAAGTTCCGAAGCCGCACCAACATAATAGAGATACAGAAATAGCGTGGCCCCTTTCTGCGAGATAACTCTGCACTATTGCGAGCTGGAAATGCCACTTCCAGTTTAGCTGTGCAGACGAAGAACAACAAGAAGAAGAAATATCTCGAAATATGTCCGTCAGGCGCGATCCTTTGAGCTGAATCTGCAAATATCTCGGAAACAATGCGAGCTATGGCAAAACGTTGAGAGACCTTTTTTGTAGGAAATTAAGTTTCCTACTATTTATGTTCTATGATATATTTTGATCAGATGCGTAGTTTTCGAGATATATCGAGATATTTAAAGGTTCCGAAGCCGCAACAACATAATAAAGATACAGAAACACCGTGGCCCCTTTCTTTGAGATAACTCTGCACTAGTGCGAGCCGCAAATGCCGCTTCCAGCTTAGCTGTGCAGAAGAAGAACAACAAAAAGAAGAAATATCTCGAAATATGTCCGTCAGGCCCCTTCCCTCGAGATAAATCTGCAAATATCTCGGAAACGAAGCGAGCTATGGCAAAATGTTAAGAGATCTTATTTGTAGAGAATTAAGTTTCCTACTTTTCATGTTCTATGATATTTTTTGATCAGATGCGTAGTTCTCGAGATATATCAAGATATTTAAAAGTTCCGAAGCCGCACCAACATAATAGAGATACAGAAACACCGTGGCCCCTTTCTTTCAGATAACTCTGCACTATTGCGAGCTGCAAATGCCACTTCCAGCTTAGCTGTGCAGAAGAAGAACAACAAGAAGAAGAAATATCTCGAAATATGTCCGTCAGGCCCCTTCCCTTGAGATAAATCTGCAAATATCACGGAAACGAAGCGAGCTATGGCAAAATGTTAGGAGACCTTTTTTGTAGAGAATTAAGTTTCCTACTTTTTATGTTCTATGATATTTTTGGATCAGAGGCGTAGTTTTCGAGATATATCAAGATATTTAAAAGTTCCGAGGCCGCACCAACATAATAGAGATACAGAAACAGCGTGGCCCCTTTCTGCGAGATAACTCTGCACTATTGCGAGCTGGAAATGCCACTTCCAGTTTAGCTGTGCAGACGAAGAACAACAAGAAGAAGAAATATCTCGAAATATGTCCGTCAGGCCCGATCCTTTGAGCTGAATCTGCAAATATCTCGGAAACAATGCGAGCTAGGGCAAAACGTTGAGAGACCTTTTTTGTAGGAAATTAAGTTCCCTACTATTTATGTTCTATGATATTTTTTGATCAGATGCGTAGTTTTCGAGATATATCGAGATATTTAAAAGTTCCGAAGCCGCACCAACATAACAGAGATACAGAAACACCGTGGCCCCTTTCTTTGAGATAACTCTGCACTATTGCGGGCTGCAAATGCCACTTCCAGCTTAGCTGTGCAGAAGAAGAACAACAAGAAGAAGAAATATCTCGAAATATGTCCGTCAGGCCCCTTCCCTTGAGATAAATCTGCAAATATCTCGGAAACGAAGCGAGCTATGGCAAAATGTTAAGAGACCTTATGTGTAGAGAATTAAGTTTCCTACTTTTTATGTTCTATGATATTTTTGGATCAGAGGCGTAGTTTTCGAGATATATCAAGATATTTAAAAGTTCCGAAGCCACACCAACATAATAGAGATACAGAAACACCGTGGCCCCTTTCTGTGAGGTAACTCTCCACTATTGCGAGCTGCAAATGCCAGTTCCAGCTTAGCTGTGCAGAAGAAGCACAACAATAACAAGAAATATCTCGGAATATGTCCGTCAGGCCCCTTCCATTGAGTTAAATCTGCAAATATCTCGGAAACGATGCGAGCTATGGCAAAATGTTAAGAGACCTTTTTTGTAGAGAATTAAGTTTCCTACTTCTTATGTTCTATGATATTTTTTGATCAGATGCGTAATTCTCGAGATATATCAAGATATTTAAAAGTTCCGAAGCCGCACCAACATAATAGAGATACAGAAACACCGTGGCCCCTTTCTGTGAGATAACACTGCACTATTGCGAGCTGCAAATGCCAGTTCGAGCTTAGCTGTGCGGAAGAAGCACAACAAGAACCAGAAATATCTCGGAATATGTCCGTCAGGCCCGTTCCTTTGAGCTGAATCTGCAAATATCTCGGAAACAATGCGAGCTATGGCAAAACGTTGAGAGACCCTTTTTGTAGGAAATTAAGTTTCCTACTATTTATGTTCTATGATATTTTTTGATCAGATGCGTAGTTTTCGAGATATATCGAGACATTTAAAGGTTCCGAAGCCGCACCAACATAATAAAGATACATAAACACCGTGGCCTCTTTCTTTGAGATAACTCTGCACTATTCCGAGCTGCAAATGTAACTTCCACTTTAGCTGTGCTGAAGAAGAACAACAAGAAGAAGAAATATCTCGAAATATGTCCGTCAGGCCCCTTCCCTTGAAGTAAATCTGCAAATATCTCGGAAACGATGCGAGCTATGGCAAAATGATAAGAGACCTTTTTTGTAGAGAATTACGTTTCCTACAATTTAGGTTCTATGATATTTTTTGATCAGATGCGTAGTTTTCGAGATATATCGAGATATTTAAAGGTTCCGAAGCCGCAACAACATAATAAAGATACATAAACACCGTGGCCTCTTTCTTTGAGATAACTCTGCACTATTCCGAGCTGCAAATGCCACTTCCAGCTTAGCTGTGCAGAAGTAGCACAACAAGAACAAGAAATATCTCGGAATATGTCCGTCAGGCCCCTTCCCTTGAGCTAAATCTGCAAATATCTCGGAAACAATGCGAGCTATGGCAAAATATTAAGAGATCTTTTTTGTAGGAAATTAAGTTTCCTACTATTTATGCTCTATGATATTTTTTGATCAGATGCGTAGTTCTCGAGATATATCAAGATATTTAAAAGTTCCGAAGCCGCACCAACATAATAGAGATACAGAAACACCGTGGCCCCTTTCTTTGAGATAACTCTGCACTATTGCGAGCTGGAAATGCCACTTCCAGTTTAGCTGTGCAGAAGAAGAACAACAAGAAGAAGAAATATCTCGAAACATGTCCGTCAGGCCCCTTCCCTTGAGATATATCTGCAAATATCTCGGAAAGGAAACGAGCTATGGCAAAATCTTAAGAGACCTTTTTTGTAGAGAATTATGTTTCCTACAATATATGTTCTATGATATTTTTTGATCAGAAGCGTAGTTCTCGAGATATATCAAGATATTTAAAAGTTCCGAAGCCGCACCAACATAATAGAGATAGAGAAACACCGTGGCCCCTTTCTTTCAGATAACTCTGCACTATTGCGAGCTGGAAATGCCACTTCCAGTTTAGCTGTGCAGAAGAAGAACAACAAGAAGAAGAAATATCTCGAAATATGTCCGTCAGGCCCCTTCCCTTGAGATATATCTGCAAATATCTCGGAAACGAAACGAGCTATGGCAAAATCTTAAGAGACCTTTTTTGTAGAGAATTATGTTTCCTACAATATATGTTCTATGATATTTTTTGATCAGAAGCGTAGTTCTCGAGATATATCAAGATATTTAAAAGTTCCGAAGCCGCACCAACATAATAGAGATACAGAAACACCGTGGCCCCTTTCTTTGAGATAACTCTGCACTATTGCGAGCTGGAAATGCCACTTCCAGTTTAGCTGTGCAGAAGAAGGACAACAAGAAGAAGAAATATCTCGAAACATGTCCGTCAGGCCCCTTCCCTTGAGATATATCTGCAAATATCTCGGAAACGAAACGAGCTATGGCAAAATCTTAAGAGACCTTTTTTGTAGAGAATTATGTTTCCTACAATATATGTTCTATGATATTTTTTGATCAGAAGCGTAGTTCTCGAGATATATCAAGATATTTAAAAGTTCCGAAGCCGCACCAACATAATAGAGATACAGAAACACCGTGGCCCCTTTCTTTCAGATAACTCTGCACTATTGCGAGCTGGAAATGCCACTTCCAGTTTAGCTGTGCAGAAGAAGAACAACAAGAAGAAGAAATATCTCGAAATATGTCCGTCAGGCCCCTTCCCTTGAGATATATCTGCAAATATCTCGGAAACGAAACGAGCTATGGCAAAATCTTAAGAGACCTTTTTTGTAGAGAATTTTGTTTCCTACAATTTATGTTCTATGATATTTTTTGATCAGATGCGTAGTTCTCGAGATATATCAAGATATTTAAAAGTTCCGAAGCCGCACCAACATAATAGAGATACAGAAACACCGTGGCCCCTTTCTTTGCGATAACTCTGCACTATTGCGAGCTGCAAATGCCACTTCGAGCTTAGCTGTGCAGAAGAAGAACAACAAGAAGAAGAAATATCTCGAAATATGTCCGTCAGGCCCCTTCCCTTGAGATAAATCTGCAAATATCTCGGAAACGAAGCGAGCTATGGCAAAACGTTAAGAGACCTTTTTTGTAGAGAATTATGTTTCCTACAATTTATGTTCTATGATATTTTTTGATCAGATGCGTAGTTCTCGAGATATATCAAGATATTTAAAAGCTCCGAAGCTGCACCAACATAATAGAGGTACAGAAACACCGTGGCCCCTTTCTTTGAGATAACTCTGCACTATTGCGAGCTGCAAATGCCACTTCCAGCTTAGCTGTGCAGAAGAAGAACAACAAGAAGAAGAAATATCTCGAAATATGTCCGTCAGGCCCCTTCCCTTGAGATAAATCTGCAAATATCTCGGAAACGAAGCGAGCTATGGCAAAATGTTAAGAGACCTTATTTGTAGAGAATTAAGTTTCCTACTTTTTATGTTCTATGATATTATTTGATCAGATGCGTAGTTCTCGAGATATATCAAGATATTTAAAAGTTCCGAAGCCGCACCAACATGATAGAGATACAGAAACACCGTGGCCCCTTTCTTTGAGATAACTCTGCACTATTGCGAGCTGCAAATGCCACTTCCAGCTTAGCTGTGCAGAAGAAGAACAACAAGAAGAAGAAATATCTCGAAATATGTCCGTCAGGCCCCTTCCCTTGAGATGTATCTGCAAATATCTCGGAAACGAAGCGAGCTATGGCAAAATGTTAAGAGACCTTTTTTGTAGAGAATTAAGTTTCCTACTTTTTATGTCCTATGATATTTTTTGATCAGATGCGTAGTTCTCGAGATATATCAAGATATTTAAAAGTTCCGAAGCCGCACCAACATAATAGAGATACAGAAACACCGTGGCCCCTTTCTTTGAGATAACTCTGCACTATTGCGAGCTGGAAATGCCACTTCCAGTTTAGCTGTGCAGAAGAAGGACAACAAGAAGAAGAAATATCTCGAAACATGTCCGTCAGGCCCCTTCCCTTGAGATATATCTGCAAATATCTCGGAAACGAAACGAGCTATGGCAAAATCTTAAGAGACCTTTTTTGTAGAGAATTATGTTTCCTACAATATATGTTCTATGATATTTTTTGATCAGAAGCGTAGTTCTCGAGATATATCAAGATATTTAAAAGTTCCGAAGCCGCACCAACATAATAGAGATACAGAAACACCGTGGCCCCTTTCTTTCAGATAACTCTGCACTATTGCGAGCTGGAAATGCCACTTCCAGTTTAGCTGTGCAGAAGAAGAACAACAAGAAGAAGAAATATCTCGAAATATGTCCGTCAGGCCCCTTCCCTTGAGATATATCTGCAAATATCTCGGAAACGAAAAGAGCTATGGCAAAATCTTAAGAGACCTTTTTTGTAGAGAATTATGTTTCCTACAATTTATGTTCTATGATATTTTTTGATCAGATGCGTAGTTCTCGAGATATATCAAGATATTTAAAAGTTCCGAAGCCGCACCAACATAATAGAGATACAGAA
Source organism: Osmia lignaria lignaria (assembly GCF_051020975.1). Classification (NCBI taxonomy): domain Eukaryota; kingdom Metazoa; phylum Arthropoda; class Insecta; order Hymenoptera; family Megachilidae; genus Osmia; species Osmia lignaria. The sequence goes on along the minus strand of NW_027478167.1, from coordinate 5,976,356 downwards.
ACACCGTGGCCCCTTTCTTTGCGATAACTCTGCACTATTGCGAGCTGCAAATGCCACTTCCAGTTTAGGTGTGCAGAAGAAGAACGACAAGAAGAAGAAATATCTCGAAATATGTCCGTCAGGACCCTTCCCTTGAGATAAATCTGCAAATATCTCGGAAACGAATCGAGCTATGGCAAAACGTTAAGAGACCTTTTTTGTAGAGAATTATGTTTCCTATAATTTATGTTCTATGATATTTTTTGATCAGATGCGTAGTTCTCGAGATATATCAAGATATTTAAAAGCTCCGAAGCTGCACCAACATAATAGAGGTACAGAAACACCGTGGCCCCTTTCTTTGAGATAACTCTGCACTATTGCGAGCTGCAAATGCCACTTCCAGCTTAGCTGTGCAGAAGAAGAACAACAAGAAGAAGAAATATCTCGAAATATGTCCGTCAGGCCCCTTCCCTTGAGATAAATCTGCAAATATCTCGGAAACGAAGCGAGCTATGGCAAAATGTTAAGAGACCTTATTTGTAGAGAATTAAGTTTCCTACTTTTTATGTTCTATGATATTATTTGATCAGATGCGTAGTTCTCGAGATATATCAAGATATTTAAAAGTTCCGAAGCCGCACCAACATAATAGAGATACAGAAACACCGTGGCCCCTTTCTTTGAGATAACTCTGCACTATTGCGAGCTGCAAATGCCACTTCCAGCTTAGCTGTGCAGAAGAAGAACAACAAGAAGAAGAAATATCTCGAAATATGTCCGTCAGGCCCCTTCCCTTGAGATGTATCTGCAAATATCTCGGAAACGAAGCGAGCTATGGCAAAATGTTAAGAGACCTTTTTTGTGGAGAATTAAGTTTCCTACTTTTTATGTCCTATGATATTTTTTGATCAGATGCGTAGTTCTCGAGATATATCAAGATATTTAAAAGTTCCGAAGCCGCACCAACATAATAGAGATACAGAAACACCGTGGCCCCATTCTTTGAGATAACACTGCACTATTGCGAGCTGCAAATGCCACTTCCAGCTTAGCTGTGCAGAAGAAGAACAACAAGAAGAAGAAATATCTCGAAATATGTCCGTGAGGCCCCTTCCCTTGAATTAGATCTGCAAATATCTCGGAAACGATGCGAGCCATGGCATAATGATAAGAGACCTTTTTTGTAGAGAATTACGTTTCCTACAATTTAGGTTCTATGATATATTTTGATCAGATGCGTAGTTTTCGAGATATATCAAGATATTTAATAGTTCCGAAGCCGCACCAACATAATAGAGATACGGAAACACCGTGGCCCCTTTCTGTGAGATAACTCTGCACTATTGCGAGCTGCACATGCCAGTTCGAGCTTAGCTGTGCAGAAGAAGCACAACAAGAACAAGAAATATCTCGGATTAAGTCCGTCAGGCCCCTTCCCTTGAGCTAAATCTGCAAATATCTCGGAAACAATGCGAGCTATGGCAAAATATTAAGAGATCTTTTTTGTAGAGAATTAAGTTTCCTACTTTTTATGTTCTATGATATTTTTTGATCAGATGCGTAGTTCTCGAGATATATCAAGATATTTAAAAGTTCCGAAGCCGCACCAACATAATAGAGGTACAGAAACACCGTGGCCTCTTTCTTTGAGATAACTCTGCACTATTGCGAGCTGCAAGTGCCACTTCAAGCTTAGCTGTGCAGAAGAAGCACAACAAGAACAAGAAATATCTCGAAATATGTCCGTCAGGCCCCTTCCCTTGAGATAAATCTGCAAATATCTCGGAAACGAAGCGAGCTATGGCAAAATGTTAAGAGACCTTGTTTGTAGAGAATTAAGTTTCCTACTTTTTATGTTCTATGATATTTTTTGATCAGATGCGTAGTTCTCGAGATATATCAAGATATTTAAAAGTTCCGAAGCCGCACCAACATAATAGAGGTACAGAAACACCGTGGCCTCTTTCTTTGAGATAACTCTGCACTATTGCGAGCTGCAAATGCCACTTCCAGCTTAGCTGTGCAGAAGAAGCACAACAAGAACAAGAAATATCTCGGAATATGTCCGTCAGGCCCCTTCCCTTGAGCTAAATCTGGAAATATCTCGGAAACGATGCGAGCTATGGCAAAATGTTAAGAGACCTTTTTTGTAGAGAATTAAGTTTCCTACTTCTTATGTTCTATGATATTTTTTGATCAGACGCGTAATTCTCGAGATATATCAAGATATTTAAAAGTTCCGAAGCCGCACCAACATAATAGAGATACAGAAACACCGTGGCCCCTTTCTGTGAGATAACTCTGCACTATTGCGAGCTGCAAATGCCAGTTCGAGCTTAGCTGTGCGGAAGAAGCACAACAAGAACCAGAAATATCTCGGAATATGTCCGTCAGGCCCGTTCCTTTGAGCTGAATCTGCAAATATCTCGGAAACAATGCGAGCTATGGCAAAACGTTGAGAGACCCTTTTTGTAGGAAATTAAGTTTCCTACTATTTATGTTGTATGATATTATTGATCAGATGCGTAGTTTTCGAGATATATCGAGACATTTAAAGGTTCCGAAGCCGCACCAACATAATAAAGATACATAAACACCGTGGCCTCTTTCTTTGAGATAACTCTGCACTATTCCGAGCTGCAAATGTAACTTCCACTTTAGCTGTGCTGAAGAAGAACAACAAGAAGAAGAAATATCTCGAAATATGTCCGTCAGGCCCCTTCCCTTGAAGTAAATCTGCAAATATCTCGGAAACGATGCGAGCTATGGCAAAATGATAAGAGACCTTTTTTGTAGAGAATTACGTTTCCTACAATTTAGGTTGTATGATATTTCTTGATCAGATGCGTAGTTTTCGAGATATATCGAGATATTTAAAGGTTCCGAAGCCGCAACAACATAATAAAGATACAGAAACACCGTGGCCCCTTTCTTTGAGATAACTCTGCACTATTCCGAGCTGCAAATGCCACTTCCAGCTTAGCTGTGCAGAAGAAGCACAACAAGAACAAGAAATATCTCGGAATATGTCCGTCAGGCCCCTTCCCTTGAGCTAAATCTGCAAATATCTCGGAAACAATGCGAGCTATGGCAAAATATTAAGAGATCTTTTTTGTAGGAAATTAAGTTTCCTACTATTTATGTTCTATGATATTTTTTGATCAGATGCGTAGTTCTCGAGATATATCAAGATATTTAAAAGTTCCGAAGCCGCACCAACATAATAGAGATACAGAAACACCGTGGCCCCTTTCTTTGAGATAACTCAGCACTACTGCGAGCTGCAAATGCCACTTCCAGCTTAGCTGTGCAGAAGAAGAACAACAAGAAGAAGAAATATCTCGAGATATGTCCGTCAGGCCCCTTCCCTTGAGATAAATCTGCAAATATCTCGGAAACGAAGCGAGCTATGGCAAAATGTTAAGAGACCTTTTTTGTAGACAATTAAGTTTCCTACTTTTTATGTTCTATGATATTTTTCGATCAGAGGCGTAGTTCTCGAGATATATCAAGATATTTAAAAGTTCCGAAGCCGCACCAACATAATAGAGATACAGAAACACCGTGGCCCCTTTCTTTGAGATAACTCTGCACTATTGCGAGCTGGAAATGCCACTTCCAGTTTAGCTGTGCAGAAGAAGAACAACAAGAAGAAGAAATATCTCGAAATATGTCCATCAGGACCCTTCCCTTGAGATAAATCTGCAAATATCTCGGAAACGAAGCGAGCTATGGCAAAATGTTAAGAGACCTTATTTGTAGAGAATTATGTTTCCTACAATTTATATTCTATGATATTTTTTGATCAGAAGCGTAGTTTTCGAGATATATCGAGATATTTAAAAGTTCCGAAGCCGCACCAACATAATAGAGATACAGAAACACCGTGGCCCCTTTCTTTGAGATAACTCTGCACTATTGCGAGCTGCAAATGCCACTTCCAGCTTAGCTGTGCAGAAGAGGAATAACAAGAAGAAGAAATATCTCGGAATATGTCCGTCAGGCCCCTTCCCTTGAGCTAAATCTGCAAATATCTCGGAAACGATGCCAGCTATGGGAAAATGTTAAGAGACCTTTTTTGTAGAGAATTAAGTTTCCTACTTTTTATCTTCTATGATATTTTTTGATCAGAGGCGTAGTTCTCGAGATATATCAAGATATTTAAAAGTTCCGAAGCCGCACCAACATAATAGAGATACAGAAACACCGTGGCCCCTCTCTTTGAGATAACTCTGTACAATTGCGAGCTGCAAATGCCACTTCCAGCTTAGCTGTGCAGAAGAAGAACAACAAGAAGAAGAAATATCTCGAAATATGTCCGTCAGGCCCCTTCCCTTGAGATAAATCTGCAAATATCTCGGAAACGAAGCGAGCTATGGCAAAATGTTAAGAGACCTTTTTTGTAGAGGATTAAGTTTCCTACTTTTTATGTTGTATGATATTTTTTGATCAGATGCGTAGTTCTCAAGATATATCAAGATATTTAAAAGTTCCGAAGCCGCACCAACATAATAGAGATACAGAAACACCGTGGCCCCTTTCTTGGAGATAACTCTGCACTATTGCGAGCTGCAAATGCCACTTCGAGCTTAGCTGTGCAGAAGAAGAACAACAAGAAGAAGAAATATCTCGAAATATGTCCGTCAGACCCCTTCCCTTGAGATACATCTGCAAATATCTAGGAAACGAAGCGAGCTATGGCAAAATGTTAAGAGGCCTTTTTTGTAGAGAATTAAGTTTCCAACTTTTTATGTTCTATGATATTTTTTGATCAGATGCGTAATTCTCAAGACATATCAAGATATTTAAAAGTACAGAAGCCGCCCCAACATAATAGAGATACAGAAACACCGTGGCCCCTTTCTTTGAGATAACTCTGCACTATTGCGAGCTGCAAATGCCACTTCCAGCTTAGCTGTGCAGAAGAAGAACAACAAGAAGAAGAAATATCTCGAAATATGTCCGTCAGGCCCCATCCCTTGAGATAAATCTGCAAATATCTCGGAAACGAAGCGAGCTATGGCAAAATGTTAAGAGACCTTTTTTGTAGAGAATTATGTTTCCTACAATTTACGTTCTCTGATATTTTTTTATCAGAAGCGTAGTTTTCGAGATATATCGAGATATTTAAAAGTTCCGAAGCCGCACCAACATAATAGAGATACAGAAACACCGTGGCCCCTTTCTTTGAGATAACTCTGCACTATTGCGACCTGCAAATGCCACTTCCAGCTTAGCTGTGCAGAAGAGGAACAACAAGAAGAAGAAATATCTCGGATATGTCCGTCAGGCCCCTTCCCTTGAGCTAAATCTGCAAATATCTCGGAAACGATGCCCACTATGGGAAAATGTTAAGAGACCTTTTTTGTAGAGAATTGAGTTTCCTACTTTTTATCTTCTATGTTATTTTTTGATCAGATGCGTAGTTCTCGAGATATATCAAGATATTTAAAAGTTCCGAAGCCGCACCAACATAATAGAGATACAGAAACACCGTGGCCCCTCTCTTTGAGATAACTCTGCACAATTGCGAGCTGCAAATGCCACTTCCAGCTTAGCTGTGCAGAAGAAGAACAACAAGAAGAAGAAATATCTCGAAATATGTCCGTCAGGCCCCTTCCCTTGAGATAAATCTGCAAATATCTCGGAAACGAAGCGAGCTATGGCAAAATGTTAAGAGACCTTTTTTGTAGACAATTAGGTTTCCTACTTTAATGTTGTATGATATTTTTTGATCAGATGCGTAGTTCTCAAGATATATCAAGATATTTAAAAGTTCCGAAGGCGCACCAACATAATAGAGATACAGAAACACCGTGGCCCCTTTCTTTGAGATAACTCTGCACTATTGCGAGCTGCAAATGCCACTTCCAGCTTAGCTGTGCAGAAGAAGAACAGCAAGAAGGAGAAATATCTCGAAATATGTCCGTCAGGCCCCTTCCCTTGAGATAAATCTGCAAATATCTCGGAAACGAAGCGAGCTATGGCAAAATGTTAAGAGACCTTATTTGTAGAGAATTATGTTTCCTACAATTTATATTCTATGATATTTTTTGATCAGAAGCGTAGTTTTCGAGATATATCGAGATATTTAAAAGTTCCGAAGCCGCACCAACATAATAGAGATACAGAAACACCGTGGCCCCTTTCTTTGAGATAACTCTGCACTATTGCGAGCTGCAAATGCCACTTCCAGCTTAGCTGTGCAGAAGAAGAACAGCAAGAAGGAGAAATATCTCGAAATATGTCCGTCAGGCCCCTTCCCTTGAGATAAATCTGCAAATATCTCGGAAACGAAGCGAGCTATGGCAAAACGTTAAGAGACCTTTTTTGTAGAGAATTATGTTTCCTACAATTTACGTTCTCTGATATTTTTTGATCAGAAGCGTAGTTTTCGAGATATATCGAGATATTTAAAAGTTCCGAAGCCGCACCAACATAATAGAGATACAGAAACACCGTGGCCCCTTTCTTTGAGATAACTCTGCACTATTGCGAGCTGCAAATGCCACTTCCAGCTTAGCTGTGCAGAAGAAGAACAACAAGAAGAAGAAATATTTGGAAATGTGTCCGTCAGGCCCCTTCCCTTGAGATAAATCTGCAAATATCTCGGAAACGAAGCGAGCTACGGCAAAATGTTAAGAGATCTTTTTTGTAGAGAATTAAGTTTCCTACTTTTTATGTTCTATGATATTTTTTGATCAGATGCGTAGTTCTCGAGATATATCAAGATATTTAAAAGTTCTGAAGGCGCACCAACATAATAGAGGTACAGAAACACCGTGGCCCCTTTCTTTGAGATAACTCAGCACTATTGCGAGCTGCAAATGCCACTTCCAGCTTAGCTGTGCAGAAGAAGAACAACAAGAAGAAGAAATATCTCGAAATATGTCCGTCAGGCCCCTTCCCTTGAGATAAATCTGCAAATATCTCGGAAACGAAGCGAACTATGGCAAAATGTTAAGAGACCTTATTTGTAGAGAATTATGTTTCCTACAATTTATATTCTATGATATTTTTTGATCAGAAGCGTAGTTTTCGAGATATATCGAGATATTTAAAAGTTCCGAAGCCGCACCAACATAATAGAGATACAGAAACACCGTGGCCCCTTTCTTTGAGATAACTCTGCACTATTGCGAGCTGCAAATGCCACTTCCAGCTTAGCTGTGCAGAAGAAGAACAGCAAGAAGGAGAAATATCTCGAAATATGTCCGTCAGGCCCCTTCCCTTGAGATAAATCTGCAAATATCTCGGAAACGAAGCGAGCTATGGCAAAATGTTAAGAGACCTTTTTTGTAGAGAATTATGTTTCCTACAATTTACGTTCTCTGATATTTTTTGATCAGAAGCGTAGTTTTCGAGATATATCGAGATATTTAAAAGTTCCGAAGCCGCACCAACATAATAGAGATACAGAAACACCGTGGCCCCTTTCTTTGAGATAACTCTGCACTATTGCGAGCTGCAAATGCCACTTCCAGCTTAGCTGTGCAGAAGAAGAACAACAAGAAGAAGAAATATTTGGAAATGTGTCCGTCAGGCCCCTTCCCTTGAGATAAATCTGCAAATATCTCGGAAAGGAAGCGAGCTACGGCAAAATGTTAAGAGACCTTTTTTGTAGAAAATTAGGTTTCCTACTTTTTATGTTCTATGATATTTTTTGATCAGATGCGTAGTTCTCGAGATATATCAAGATATTTAAAAGTTCCGAAGCTGCACCAACATAATAGAGGTACAGAAACACCGTGGCCTCTTTCTTTGAGATAACTCTGCACTATTGCGAGCTGCAAATGCCACTTCCAGCTTAGCTGTGCAGAAGAGGAACAACAAGAAGAAGAAATATCTCGGAATATGTCCGTCAGGCCCCTTCCCTTGAGCTAAATCTGCAAATATCTCGGAAACGATGCCAGCTATGGGAAAATGTTAAGAGACCTTTTTTGTAGAGAATTAAGTTTCCTACTTTTTATCTTCTATGATATTTTTTGATCAGAGGCGTAGTTCTCGAGATATATCAAGATATTTAAAAGTTCCGAAGCCGCACCAACATAATAGAGATACAGAAACACCGTGGCCCCTCTCTTTGAGATAACTCTGCACAATTGCGAGCTGCAAATGCCACTTCCAGCTTAGCTGTGCAGAAGAAGAACAACAAGAAGAAGAAATATCTCGAAATATGTCCGTCAGGCCCCTTCCCTTGAGATAAATCTGCAAATATCTCGGAAACGAAGCGAGCTATGGCAAAATGTTAAGAGACCTTTTTTGTAGAGAATTAAGTTTCCTACGTTTTATGTTGTATGATATTTTTTGATCAGATGCGTAGTTCTCAAGATATATCAAGATATTTAAAAGTTCCGAAGCCGCACCAACATAATAGAGATACAGAAACACCGTGGCCCCTTTCTTGGAGATAACTCTGCACTATTGCGAGCTGCAAATGCCACTTCGAGCTTAGCTGTGCAGAAGAAGAACAACAAGAAGAAGAAATATCTCGAAATATGTCCGTCAGACCCCTTCCCTTGAGATAAATCTGAAATATCTCGGAAACGAAGCGAGCTATGGCAAAATGTTAAGAGACCTTTTTTGTAGAGAATTAAGTTTCCTACTTTTTATCTTCTGTGATATTTTTTGATCAGATGCGTAGTTCTCGAGATATATCAAGATATTTAAAAGTTCCGAAGCCGCACCAACATAATAGAGATACAGAAACACCGTGGCCCCTTTCTTTGAGATAACTCTGCACTATTGCGAGCTGGAAATGCCACTTCCAGTTTAGCTGTGCAGAAGAGGAACAACAAGAAGAAGAAATATCTCGGAATATGTCCGTCAGGCCCCTTCCGTTGAGCTAAATCTGCAAATATCTCGGAAACGATGCCAGCTATGGGAAAATGTTAAGAGACCTTTTTTGTAGAGAATTATGTTTCCTACAATTTATATTCTATGATATTTTTTGATCAGAAGCGTAGTTTTCGAGATATATCGAGATATTTAAAAGTTCCAAAGCCGCACCAACATAATAGAGATACAGAAACACCGTGGCCCCTTTCTTTGAGATAACTCTGCACTATTGCGAGCTGCAAATGCCACTTCCAGCTTAGCTGTGCAGAAGAAGAACAACAAGAAGAAGAAATATTTCGAAATGTGTCCGTCAGGCCCCTTCCCTTGAGATAAATCTGCAAATATCTCGGAAACGAAGCGAGCTACGGCAAAATGTTAAGAGACCTTTTTTGTAGAAAATTAGGTTTCCTACTTTTTATGTTCTATGATATTTTTTGATCAGATGCGTAGTTCTCGAGATATATCAAGATATTTAAAAGTTCCGAAGCTGCACCAACATAATAGAGGTACAGAAACACCGTGGCCTCTTTCTTTGAGATAACTCTGCACTATTGCGAGCTGCAAATGCCACTTCCAGCTTAGCTGTGCAGAAGAGGAACAACAAGAAGAAGAAATATCTCGGAATATGTCCGTCAGGCCCCTTCCGTTGAGCTAAATCTGCAAATATCTCGGAAACGATGCCAGCTATGGGAAAATGTTAAGAGACCTTTTTTGTAGAGAATTAAGTTTCCTACTTTTTATGTTCTATGATATTTTTTGATCAGATGCGTAGTTCTCGAGATATATCAAGATATTTAAAAGTTCCGAAGCTGCACCAACATAATAGAGGTACAGAAACACCGTGGCCTCTTTCTTTGAGATAACTCTGCACTATTGCGAGCTGCAAATGCCACTTCCAGCTTAGCTGTGCAGAAGAGGAACAACAAGAAGACGAAATATCTCGGAATATGTCCGTCAGGCCCCTTCCGTTGAGCTAAATCTGCAAATATCTCGGAAACGATGCCAGCTATGGGAAAATGTTAAGAGACCTTTTTTGTAGAGAATTAAGTTTCCTACTTTTTATGTTCTATGATATTTTTTGATCAGATGCGTAGTTCTCGAGATATATCAAGATATTTAAAAGTTCCGAAGGCGCACCAACATAATAGAGGTACAGAAACACCGTGGCCCCTTTCTTTGAGATAACACAGCACTATTGCGAGCTGCAAATGCCACTTCCAGCTTAGCTGTGCAGAAGAGGAACAACAAGAAGAAGAAATATCTCGGAATATGTCCGTCAGGCCCCTTCCCTTGAGCTAAATCTGCAAATATCTCGGAAACGATGCCAGCTATGGGAAAATGTTAAGAGACCTTTTTTGTAGAGAATTAAGTTTCCTACTTTTTATCTTCTATGATATTTTTTGATCAGAGGCGTAGTTCTCGAGATATATCAAGATATTTAAAAGTTCCGAAGCCGCACCAACATAATAGAGATACAGAAACACCGTGGCCCCTCTCTTTGAGATAACTCTGCACAATTGCGAGCTGCAAATGCCACTTCCAGCTTAGCTGTGCAGAAGAAGAACAACAAGAAGAAGAAATATCTCGAAATATGTCCGTCAGGCCCCTTCCCTTGAGATAAATCTGCAAATATCTCGGAAACGAAGCGAGCTATGGCAAAACGTTAAGAGACCTTTTTTGTAGAGAATTATGTTTCCTACAATTTACGTTCTCTGATATTTTTTGATCAGAAGCGTAGTTTTCGAGATATATCGAGATATTTAAAAGTTCCGAAGCCGCACCAACATAATAGAGATACAGAAACACCGTGGCCCCTTTCTTTGAGATAACTCTGCACTATTGCGAGCTGCAAATGCCACTTCCAGCTTAGCTGTGCAGAAGAAGAACAACAAGAAGAAGAAATATTTGGAAATGTGTCCGTCAGGCCCCTTCCCTTGAGATAAATCTGCAAATATCTCGGAAACGAAGCGAGCTACGGCAAAATGTTAAGAGATCTTTTTTGTAGAGAATTAAGTTTCCTACTTTTTATGTTCTATGATATTTTTTGATCAGATGCGTAGTTCTCGAGATATATCAAGATATTTAAAAGTTCTGAAGGCGCACCAACATAATAGAGGTACAGAAACACCGTGGCCCCTTTCTTTGAGATAACTCAGCACTATTGCGAGCTGCAAATGCCACTTCCAGCTTAGCTGTGCAGAAGAAGAACAACAAGAAGAAGAAATATCTCGAAATATGTCCGTCAGGCCCCTTCCCTTGAGATAAATCTGCAAATATCTCGGAAACGAAGCGAACTATGGCAAAATGTTAAGAGACCTTATTTGTAGAGAATTATGTTTCCTACAATTTATATTCTATGATATTTTTTGATCAGAAGCGTAGTTTTCGAGATATATCGAGATATTTAAAAGTTCCGAAGCCGCACCAACATAATAGAGATACAGAAACACCGTGGCCCCTTTCTTTGAGATAACTCTGCACTATTGCGAGCTGCAAATGCCACTTCCAGCTTAGCTGTGCAGAAGAAGAACAGCAAGAAGGAGAAATATCTCGAAATATGTCCGTCAGGCCCCTTCCCTTGAGATAAATCTGCAAATATCTCGGAAACGAAGCGAGCTATGGCAAAATGTTAAGAGACCTTTTTTGTAGAGAATTATGTTTCCTACAATTTACGTTCTCTGATATTTTTTGATCAGAAGCGTAGTTTTCGAGATATATCGAGATATTTAAAAGTTCCGAAGCCGCACCAACATAATAGAGATACAGAAACACCGTGGCCCCTTTCTTTGAGATAACTCTGCACTATTGCGAGCTGCAAATGCCACTTCCAGCTTAGCTGTGCAGAAGAAGAACAACAAGAAGAAGAAATATTTGGAAATGTGTCCGTCAGGCCCCTTCCCTTGAGATAAATCTGCAAATATCTCGGAAAGGAAGCGAGCTACGGCAAAATGTTAAGAGACCTTTTTTGTAGAAAATTAGGTTTCCTACTTTTTATGTTCTATGATATTTTTTGATCAGATGCGTAGTTCTCGAGATATATCAAGATATTTAAAAGTTCCGAAGCTGCACCAACATAATAGAGGTACAGAAACACCGTGGCCTCTTTCTTTGAGATAACTCTGCACTATTGCGAGCTGCAAATGCCACTTCCAGCTTAGCTGTGCAGAAGAGGAACAACAAGAAGAAGAAATATCTCGGAATATGTCCGTCAGGCCCCTTCCCTTGAGCTAAATCTGCAAATATCTCGGAAACGATGCCAGCTATGGGAAAATGTTAAGAGACCTTTTTTGTAGAGAATTAAGTTTCCTACTTTTTATCTTCTATGATATTTTTTGATCAGAGGCGTAGTTCTCGAGATATATCAAGATATTTAAAAGTTCCGAAGCCGCACCAACATAATAGAGATACAGAAACACCGTGGCCCCTCTCTTTGAGATAACTCTGCACAATTGCGAGCTGCAAATGCCACTTCCAGCTTAGCTGTGCAGAAGAAGAACAACAAGAAGAAGAAATATCTCGAAATATGTCCGTCAGGCCCCTTCCCTTGAGATAAATCTGCAAATATCTCGGAAACGAAGCGAGCTATGGCAAAATGTTAAGAGACCTTTTTTGTAGAGAATTAAGTTTCCTACGTTTTATGTTGTATGATATTTTTTGATCAGATGCGTAGTTCTCAAGATATATCAAGATATTTAAAAGTTCCGAAGCCGCACCAACATAATAGAGATACAGAAACACCGTGGCCCCTTTCTTGGAGATAACTCTGCACTATTGCGAGCTGCAAATGCCACTTCGAGCTTAGCTGTGCAGAAGAAGAACAACAAGAAGAAGAAATATCTCGAAATATGTCCGTCAGACCCCTTCCCTTGAGATAAATCTGAAATATCTCGGAAACGAAGCGAGCTATGGCAAAATGTTAAGAGACCTTTTTTGTAGAGAATTAAGTTTCCTACTTTTTATCTTCTGTGATATTTTTTGATCAGATGCGTAGTTCTCGAGATATATCAAGATATTTAAAAGTTCCGAAGCCGCACCAACATAATAGAGATACAGAAACACCGTGGCCCCTTTCTTTGAGATAACTCTGCACTATTGCGAGCTGGAAATGCCACTTCCAGTTTAGCTGTGCAGAAGAGGAACAACAAGAAGAAGAAATATCTCGGAATATGTCCGTCAGGCCCCTTCCGTTGAGCTAAATCTGCAAATATCTCGGAAACGATGCCAGCTATGGGAAAATGTTAAGAGACCTTTTTTGTAGAGAATTATGTTTCCTACAATTTATATTCTATGATATTTTTTGATCAGAAGCGTAGTTTTCGAGATATATCGAGATATTTAAAAGTTCCAAAGCCGCACCAACATAATAGAGATACAGAAACACCGTGGCCCCTTTCTTTGAGATAACTCTGCACTATTGCGAGCTGCAAATGCCACTTCCAGCTTAGCTGTGCAGAAGAAGAACAACAAGAAGAAGAAATATTTCGAAATGTGTCCGTCAGGCCCCTTCCCTTGAGATAAATCTGCAAATATCTCGGAAACGAAGCGAGCTACGGCAAAATGTTAAGAGACCTTTTTTGTAGAAAATTAGGTTTCCTACTTTTTATGTTCTATGATATTTTTTGATCAGATGCGTAGTTCTCGAGATATATCAAGATATTTAAAAGTTCCGAAGCTGCACCAACATAATAGAGGTACAGAAACACCGTGGCCTCTTTCTTTGAGATAACTCTGCACTATTGCGAGCTGCAAATGCCACTTCCAGCTTAGCTGTGCAGAAGAGGAACAACAAGAAGAAGAAATATCTCGGAATATGTCCGTCAGGCCCCTTCCGTTGAGCTAAATCTGCAAATATCTCGGAAACGATGCCAGCTATGGGAAAATGTTAAGAGACCTTTTTTGTAGAGAATTAAGTTTCCTACTTTTTATGTTCTATGATATTTTTTGATCAGATGCGTAGTTCTCGAGATATATCAAGATATTTAAAAGTTCCGAAGCTGCACCAACATAATAGAGGTACAGAAACACCGTGGCCTCTTTCTTTGAGATAACTCTGCACTATTGCGAGCTGCAAATGCCACTTCCAGCTTAGCTGTGCAGAAGAGGAACAACAAGAAGACGAAATATCTCGGAATATGTCCGTCAGGCCCCTTCCCTTGAGCTAAATCTGCAAATATCTCGGAAACGATGCCAGCTATGGGAAAATGTTAAGAGACCTTTTTTGTAGAGAATTAAGTTTCCTACTTTTTATGTTCTATGATATTTTTTGATCAGATGCGTAGTTCTCGAGATATATCAAGATATTTAAAAGTTCCGAAGGCGCACCAACATAATAGAGGTACAGAAACACCGTGGCCCCTTTCTTTGAGATAACACAGCACTATTGCGAGCTGCAAATGCCACTTCCAGCTTAGCTGTGCAGAAGAGGAACAACAAGAAGAAGAAATATCTCGGAATATGTCCGTCAGGCCCCTTCCCTTGAGCTAAATCTGCAAATATCTCGGAAACGAAGCGAGCTATGGCAAAATGTTAAGAGACCTTTTTTGTAGAGAATTAAGTTTCCTACGTTTTATGTTGTATGATATTTTTTGATCAGATGCGTAGTTCTCAAGATATATCAAGATATTTAAAAGTTCCGAAGCCGCACCAACATAATAGAGATACAGAAACACCGTGGCCCCTTTCTTGGAGATAACTCTGCACTATTGCGAGCTGCAAATGCCACTTCGAGCTTAGCTGTGCAGAAGAAGAACAACAAGAAGAAGAAATATCTCGAAATATGTCCGTCAGACCCCTTCCCTTGAGATACATCTGCAAATATCTAGGAAACGAAGCGAGCTATGGCAAAATGTTAAGAGACCTTTTTTGTAGAGAATTAAGTTTCCTACTTTTTATGTTCTATGATATTTTTTGATCAGATGCGTAGTTCTCAAGACATATCAAGATATTTAAAAGTACAGAAGCCGCCCCAACATAATAGAGATACAGAAACACCGTGGCCCCTTTCTTTGAGATAACTCTGCACTATTGCGAGCTGCAAATGCCACTTCCAGCTTAGCTGTGCAGAAGAAGAACAACAAGAAGAAGAAATATCTCGAAATATGTCCGTCAGGCCCCTTCCCTTGAGATAAATCTGCAAATATCTCGGAAACGAAGCGAGCTATGGCAAAATGTTAAGAGACCTTTTTTGTAGAGAATTATGTTTCCTACAATTTACGTTCTCTGATATTTTTTTATCAGAAGCGTAGTTTTCGAGATATATCGAGATATTTAAAAGTTCCGAAGCCGCACCAACATAATAGAGATACAGAAACACCGTGGCCAATTTCTTTGAGATAACTCTGCACTATTGCGACCTGCAAATGCCACTTCCAGCTTAGCTGTGCAGAAGAGGAACAACAAGAAGAAGAAATATCTCGGATATGTCCGTCAGGCCCCTTCCCTTGAGCTAAATCTGCAAATATCTCGGAAACGATGCCAGCAATGGGAAAATGTTAAGAGACCTTTTTTGTAGAGAATTGAGTTTCCTACTTTTTATCTTCTATGTTATTTTTTGATCAGATGCGTAGTTCTCAAGATATATCAAGATATTTAAAAGTTCCGAAGCCGCACCAACATAATAGAGATACAGAAACACCGTGGCCCCTTTCTTTGAGATAACTCTGCACTATTGCGAGCTGCAAATGCCACTTCGAGCTTAGCTGTGCAGAAGAAGAACAACAAGAAGAAGAAATATCTCGAAATATGTCCGTCAGACCCCTTCCCTTGAGAGAAATCTGAAATATCTCGGAAACGAAGCGAGCTATGGCAAAATGTTAAGAGACCTTTTTTGTAGAGAATTAAGTTTCCTACTTTTTATCTTCTGTGATATTTTTTGATCAGATGCGTAGTTCTCGAGATATATCAAGGTATTTAAAAGTTCCGAAGCCGCACCAACATAATAGAGATACAGAAACACCGTGGCCCCTTTCGTTGAGATAACTCTGCACTATTGCGAGCTGGAAATGCCACTTCCAGTTTAGCTGTGCAGAAGAGGAACAACAAGAAGAAGAAATATCTCGGAATATGTCCGTCAGGCCCCTTCCGTTGAGCTAAATCTGCAAATATCTCGGAAACGATGCCAGCTATGGGAAAATGCTAAGAGACCTTTTTTGTAGAGAATTATGTTTCCTACAATTTATGTTCTATGATATTTTTTGATCAGAAGCGTAGTTTTCGAGATATATCGAGATATTTAAAAGTTCCAAAGCCGCACCAACATAATAGAGATACAGAAACACCGTGGCCCCTTTCTTTGAGATAACTCTGCACTATTGCGAGCTGCAAATGCCACTTCCAGCTTAGCTGTGCAGAAGAAGAACAACAAGAAGAAGAAATATTTCGAAATGTGTCCGTCAGGCCCCTTCCCTTGAGATAAATCTGCAAATATCTCGGAAACGAAGCGAGCTACGGCAAAATGTTAAGAGACCTTTTTTGTAGAAAATTAGGTTTCCTACTTTTTATGTTCTATGATATTTTTTGATCAGATGCGTAGTTCTCGAGATATATCAAGATATTTAAAAGTTCCGAAGCTGCACCAACATAATAGAGGTACAGAAACACCGTGGCCTCTTTCTTTGAGATAACTCTGCACTATTGCGAGCTGCAAATGCCACTTCCAGCTTAGCTGTGCAGAAGAGGAACAACAAGAAGAAGAAATATCTCGGAATATGTCCGTCAGGCCCCTTCCGTTGAGCTAAATCTGCAAATATCTCGGAAACGATGCCAGCTATGGGAAAATGTTAAGAGACCTTTTTTGTAGAGAATTAAGTTTCCTACTTTTTATGTTCTATGATATTTTTTGATCAGATGCGTAGTTCTCGAGATATATCAAGATATTTAAAAGTTCCGAAGCTGCACCAACATAATAGAGGTACAGAAACACCGTGGCCTCTTTCTTTGAGATAACTCTGCACTATTGCGAGCTGCAAATGCCACTTCCAGCTTAGCTGTGCAGAAGAGGAACAACAAGAAGACGAAATATCTCGGAATATGTCCGTCAGGCCCCTTCCGTTGAGCTAAATCTGCAAATATCTCGGAAACGATGCCAGCTATGGGAAAATGTTAAGAGACCTTTTTTGTAGAGAATTAAGTTTCCTACTTTTTATGTTCTATGATATTTTTTGATCAGATGCGTAGTTCTCGAGATATATCAAGATATTTAAAAGTTCCGAAGGCGCACCAACATAATAGAGGTACAGAAACACCGTGGCCCCTTTCTTTGAGATAACACAGCACTATTGCGAGCTGCAAATGCCACTTCCAGCTTAGCTGTGCAGAAGAGGAACAACAAGAAGAAGAAATATCTCGGAATATGTCCGTCAGGCCCCTTCCCTTGAGCTAAATCTGCAAATATCTCGGAAACGATGCCAGCTATGGGAAAATGTTAAGAGACCTTTTTTGTAGAGAATTAAGTTTCCTACTTTTTATCTTCTATGATATTTTTTGATCAGAGGCGTAGTTCTCGAGATATATCAAGATATTTAAAAGTTCCGAAGCCGCACCAACATAATAGAGATACAGAAACACCGTGGCCCCTCTCTTTGAGATAACTCTGCACAATTGCGAGCTGCAAATGCCACTTCCAGCTTAGCTGTGCAGAAGAAGAACAACAAGAAGAAGAAATATCTCGAAATATGTCCGTCAGGCCCCTTCCCTTGAGATAAATCTGCAAATATCTCGGAAACGAAGCGAGCTATGGCAAAATGTTAAGAGACCTTTTTTGTAGAGAATTAAGTTTCCTACGTTTTATGTTGTATGATATTTTTTGATCAGATGCGTAGTTCTCAAGATATATCAAGATATTTAAAAGTTCCGAAGCCGCACCAACATAATAGAGATACAGAAACACCGTGGCCCCTTTCTTGGAGATAACTCTGCACTATTGCGAGCTGCAAATGCCACTTCGAGCTTAGCTGTGCAGAAGAAGAACAACAAGAAGAAGAAATATCTCGAAATATGTCCGTCAGACCCCTTCCCTTGAGATACATCTGCAAATATCTAGGAAACGAAGCGAGCTATGGCAAAATGTTAAGAGACCTTTTTTGTAGAGAATTAAGTTTCCTACTTTTTATGTTCTATGATATTTTTTGATCAGATGCGTAGTTCTCAAGACATATCAAGATATTTAAAAGTACAGAAGCCGCCCCAACATAATAGAGATACAGAAACACCGTGGCCCCTTTCTTTGAGATAACTCTGCACTATTGCGAGCTGCAAATGCCACTTCCAGCTTAGCTGTGCAGAAGAAGAACAACAAGAAGAAGAAATATCTCGAAATATGTCCGTCAGGCCCCTTCCCTTGAGATAAATCTGCAAATATCTCGGAAACGAAGCGAGCTATGGCAAAATGTTAAGAGACCTTTTTTGTAGAGAATTATGTTTCCTACAATTTACGTTCTCTGATATTTTTTTATCAGAAGCGTAGTTTTCGAGATATATCGAGATATTTAAAAGTTCCGAAGCCGCACCAACATAATAGAGATACAGAAACACCGTGGCCAATTTCTTTGAGATAACTCTGCACTATTGCGACCTGCAAATGCCACTTCCAGCTTAGCTGTGCAGAAGAGGAACAACAAGAAGAAGAAATATCTCGGATATGTCCGTCAGGCCCCTTCCCTTGAGCTAAATCTGCAAATATCTCGGAAACGATGCCAGCAATGGGAAAATGTTAAGAGACCTTTTTTGTAGAGAATTGAGTTTCCTACTTTTTATCTTCTATGTTATTTTTTGATCAGATGCGTAGTTCTCAAGATATATCAAGATATTTAAAAGTTCCGAAGCCGCACCAACATAATAGAGATACAGAAACACCGTGGCCCCTTTCTTTGAGATAACTCTGCACTATTGCGAGCTGCAAATGCCACTTCGAGCTTAGCTGTGCAGAAGAAGAACAACAAGAAGAAGAAATATCTCGAAATATGTCCGTCAGACCCCTTCCCTTGAGAGAAATCTGAAATATCTCGGAAACGAAGCGAGCTATGGCAAAATGTTAAGAGACCTTTTTTGTAGAGAATTAAGTTTCCTACTTTTTATCTTCTGTGATATTTTTTGATCAGATGCGTAGTTCTCGAGATATATCAAGGTATTTAAAAGTTCCGAAGCCGCACCAACATAATAGAGATACAGAAACACCGTGGCCCCTTTCGTTGAGATAACTCTGCACTATTGCGAGCTGGAAATGCCACTTCCAGTTTAGCTGTGCAGAAGAGGAACAACAAGAAGAAGAAATATCTCGGAATATGTCCGTCAGGCCCCTTCCGTTGAGCTAAATCTGCAAATATCTCGGAAACGATGCCAGCTATGGGAAAATGCTAAGAGACCTTTTTTGTAGAGAATTATGTTTCCTACAATTTATGTTCTATGATATTTTTTGATCAGAAGCGTAGTTTTCGAGATATATCGAGATATTTAAAAGTTCCAAAGCCGCACCAACATAATAGAGATACAGAAACACCGTGGCCCCTTTCTTTGAGATAACTCTGCACTATTGCGAGCTGCAAATGCCACTTCCAGCTTAGCTGTGCAGAAGAAGAACAACAAGAAGAAGAAATATTTCGAAATGTGTCCGTCAGGCCCCTTCCTTTGAGATAAATCTGCAAATATCTCGGAAACGAAGCGAGCTACGGCAAAATGTTAAGAGACCTTTTTTGTAGAAAATTAGGTTTCCTACTTTTTATGTTCTATGATATTTTTTGATCAGATGCGTAGTTCTCGAGATATATCAAGATATTTAAAAGTTCCGAAGCTGCACCAACATAATAGAGGTACAGAAACACCGTGGCCTCTTTCTTTGAGATAACTCTGCACTATTGCGAGCTGCAAATGCCACTTCCAGCTTAGCTGTGCAGAAGAGGAACAACAAGAAGAAGAAATATCTCGGAATATGTCCGTCAGGCCCCTTCCGTTGAGCTAAATCTGCAAATATCTCGGAAACGATGCCAGCTATGGGAAAATGTTAAGAGACCTTTTTTGTAGAGAATTAAGTTTCCTACTTTTTATGTTCTATGATATTTTTTGATCAGATGCGTAGTTCTCGAGATATATCAAGATATTTAAAAGTTCCGAAGGCGCACCAACATAATAGAGGTACAGAAACACCGTGGCCCCTTTCTTTGAGATAACACAGCACTATTGCGAGCTGCAAATGCCACTTCCAGCTTAGCTGTGCAGAAGAAGAACAACAAGAAGAAGAAATATCTCGAAATATGTCCGTCAGGCCCCTTCCCTTGAGATAAATCTGCAAATATCTCGGAAACGAAGCGAGCTATGGCAAAATGTTAAGAGACCTTTTTTGTAGAGAATTATGTTTCCTACAATTTACGTTCTCTGATATTTTTTTATCAGAAGCGTAGTTTTCGAGATATATCGAGATATTTAAAAGTTCCGAAGCCGCACCAACATAATAGAGATACAGAAACACCGTGGCCAATTTCTTTGAGATAACTCTGCACTATTGCGACCTGCAAATGCCACTTCCAGCTTAGCTGTGCAGAAGAGGAACAACAAGAAGAAGAAATATCTCGGATATGTCCGTCAGGCCCCTTCCCTTGAGCTAAATCTGCAAATATCTCGGAAACGATGCCAGCTATGGGAAAATGTTAAGAGACCTTTTTTGTAGAGAATTAAGTTTCCTACTTTTTATCTTCTATGATATTTTTTGATCAGATGCGTAGTTCTCGAGATATATCAAGATATTTAAAAGTTCCGAAGCCGCACCAACATAGTAGAGATACAGAAACACCGTGGCCCCTTTCTTTGAGATAACTCTGCACTATTGCGAGCTGCAAATGCCACTTCGAGCTTAGCTGTGCAGAAGAAGAACAACAAGAAGAAGAAATATCTCGAAATATGTCCGTCAGACCCCTTCCCTTGAGATAAATCTGAAATATCTCGGAAACGAAGCGAGCTATGGCAAAATGTTAAGAGACCTTTTTTGTAGAGAATTAAGTTTCCTACTTTTTATCTTCTGTGATATTTTTTGATCAGATGCGTAGTTCTCGAGATATATCAAGATATTTAAAAGTTCCGAAGCCGCACCAACATAATAGAGATACAGAAACACCGTGGCCCCTTTCTTTGAGATAACTCTGCACTATTGCGAGCTGGAAATGCCACTTCCAGTTTAGCTGTGCAGAAGAGGAACAACAAGAAGAAGAAATATCTCGGAATATGTCCGTCAGGCCCCTTCCGTTGAGCTAAATCTGCAAATATCTCGGAAACGATGCCAGCTATGGGAAAATGCTAAGAGACCTTTTTTGTAGAGAATTATGTTTCCTACAATTTATGTTCTATGATATTTTTTGATCAGAAGCGTAGTTTTCGAGATATATCGAGATATTTAAAAGTTCCAAAGCCGCACCAACATAATAGAGATACAGAAACACCGTGGCCCCTTTCTTTGAGATAACTCTGCACTATTGCGAGCTGCAAATGCCACTTCCAGCTTAGCTGTGCAGAAGAGGAACAACAAGAAGACGAAATATCTCGAAATATGTCCGTCAGGCCCCTTCCCTTGAGATAAATCTGCAAATATCTAGGAAACGAAGCGAGCTATGGCAAAATGTTAAGAGACCTTTTTTGTAGAGAATTAAGTTTCCTACTTTTTATGTTCTATGATATTTTTTGATCAGATGCGTAGTTCTCAAGACATATCAAGATATTTAAAAGTACAGAAGCCGCCCCAACATAATAGAGATACAGAAACACCGTGGCCCCTTTCTTTGAGATAACTCTGCACTATTGCGAGCTGCAAATGCCACTTCCAGCTTAGCTGTGCAGAAGAAGAACAACAAGAAGAAGAAATATCTCGAAATATGTCCGTCAGGCCCCTTCCCTTGAGATAAATCTGCAAATATCTCGGAAACGAAGCGAGCTATGGCAAAATGTTAAGAGACCTTTTTTGTAGAGAATTATGTTTCCTACAATTTACGTTCTCTGATATTTTTTTATCAGAAGCGTAGTTTTCGAGATATATCGAGATATTTAAAAGTTCCGAAGCCGCACCAACATAATAGAGATACAGAAACACCGTGGCCAATTTCTTTGAGATAACTCTGCACTATTGCGACCTGCAAATGCCACTTCCAGCTTAGCTGTGCAGAAGAGGAACAACAAGAAGAAGAAATATCTCGGATATGTCCGTCAGGCCCCTTCCCTTGAGCTAAATCTGCAAATATCTCGGAAACGATGCCAGCTATGGGAAAATGTTAAGAGACCTTTTTTGTAGAGAATTAAGTTTCCTACTTTTTATCTTCTATGATATTTTTTGATCAGATGCGTAGTTCTCGAGATATATCAAGATATTTAAAAGTTCCGAAGCCGCACCAACATAATAGAGATACAGAAACACCGTGGCCCCTTTCTTTGAGATAACTCTGCACTATTGCGAGCTGCAAATGCCACTTCGAGCTTAGCTGTGCAGAAGAAGAACAACAAGAAGAAGAAATATCTCGAAATATGTCCGTCAGACCCCTTCCCTTGAGATAAATCTGAAATATCTCGGAAACGAAGCGAGCTATGGCAAAATGTTAAGAGACCTTTTTTGTAGAGAATTAAGTTTCCTACTTTTTATCTTCTGTGATATTTTTTGATCAGATGCGTAGTTCTCGAGATATATCAAGATATTTAAAAGTTCCGAAGCCGCACCAACATAATAGAGATACAGAAACACCGTGGCCCCTTTCTTTGAGATAACTCTGCACTATTGCGAGCTGGAAATGCCACTTCCAGTTTAGCTGTGCAGAAGAGGAACAACAAGAAGAAGAAATATCTCGGAATATGTCCGTCAGGCCCCTTCCGTTGAGCTAAATCTGCAAATATCTCGGAAACGATGCCAGCTATGGGAAAATGCTAAGAGACCTTTTTTGTAGAGAATTATGTTTCCTACAATTTATGTTCTATGATATTTTTTGATCAGAAGCGTAGTTTTCGAGATATATCGAGATATTTAAAAGTTCCAAAGCCGCACCAACATAATAGAGATACAGAAACACCGTGGCCCCTTTCTTTGAGATAACTCTGCACTATTGCGAGCTGCAAATGCCACTTCCAGCTTAGCTGTGCAGAAGAAGAACAACAAGAAGAAGAAATATTTCGAAATGTGTCCGTCAGGCCCCTTCCTTTGAGATAAATCTGCAAATATCTCGGAAACGAAGCGAGCTATGGCAAAATGTTAAGAGACCTTTTTTGTAGAGAATTAAGTTTCCCACTTTTTATCTTCTGTGATATTTTGTGATCAGATGCGTAGTTCTCGAGATATATCAAGATATTTAAAAGTTCCGAAGCCGCACCAACATAATAGAGATACAGAAACACCGTGGCCCCTTTTTTTGAGATAACTCTGCACTATTGCGAGCTGGAAATGCCACTTCCAGTTTAGCTGTGCAGAAGAGGAACAACAAGAAGAAGAAATATCTCGGAATATGTCCGTCAGGCCCCTTCCGTTGAGCTAAATCTGCAAATATCTCGGAAACGATGCCAGCTATGGGAAAATGTTAAGAGACCTTTTTTGTAGAGAATTATGTTTCCTACAATTTATGTTCTATGATATTTTTTTATCAGAAGCGTAGTTTTCGAGATATATCGAGATATTTAAAAGTTCCAAAGCCGCACCAACATAATAGAGATACAGAAACACCGTGGCCCCTTTCTTTGAGATAACTCTGCACTATTGCGAGCTGCAAATGCCACTTCCAGCTTAGCTGTGCAGAAGAAGAACAACAAGAAGAAGAAATATTTCGAAATGTGTCCGTCAGGCCCCTTCCCTTGAGATAAATCTGCAAATATCTCGGAAACGAAGCGAGCTACGGCAAAATGTTAAGAGACCTTTTTTGTAGAAAATTAGGTTTGCTACTTTTTATGTTCTATGATATTTTTTGACCAGATGCGTAGTTCTCGAGATATATCAAGATATTTAAAAGTTCCGAAGCTGCACCAACATAATAGAGGTACAGAAACACCGTGGCCTCTTTCTTTGAGATAACTCTGCACTATTGCGAGCTGCAAATGCCACTTCCAGCTTAGCTGTGCAGAAGAGGAACAACAAGAAGAAGAAATATCTCGGAATATGTCCGTCAGGCCCCTTCCGTTGAGCTAAATCTGCAAATATCTCGGAAACGATGCCAGCTATGGGAAAATGTTAAGAGACCTTTTTTGTAGAGAATTAAGTTTCCTACTTTTTATGTTCTATGATATTTTTTGATCAGATGCGTAGTTCTCGAGATATATCAAGATATTTAAAAGTTCCGAAGCTGCACCAACATAATAGAGGTACAGAAACACCGTGGCCTCTTTCTTTGAGATAACTCTGCACTATTGCGAGCTGCAAATGCCACTTCCAGCTTAGCTGTGCAGAAGAGGAACAACAAGAAGACGAAATATCTCGGAATATGTCCGTCAGGCCCCTTCCGTTGAGCTAAATCTGCAAATATCTCGGAAACGATGCCAGCTATGGGAAAATGTTAAGAGACCTTTTTTGTAGAGAATTAAGTTTCCTACTTTTTATGTTCTATGATATTTTTTGATCAGATGCGTAGTTCTCGAGATATATCAAGATATTTAAAAGTTCCGAAGGCGCACCAACATAATAGAGGTACAGAAACACCGTGGCCCCTTTCTTTGAGATAACTCAGCACTATTGCGAGCTGCAAATGCCACTTCCAGCTTAGCTGTGCAGAAGAAGAACAACAAGAAGAAGAAATATCTCGAAATATGTCCGTCAGACCCCTTCCCTTGAGATACATCTGCAAATATCTAGGAAACGAAGCGAGCTATGGCAAAATGTTAAGAGACCTTTTTTGTAGAGAATTAAGTTTCCTACTTTTTATGTTCTATGATATTTTTTGATCAGATGCGTAGTTCTCAAGATATATCAAGATATTTAAAAGTTCCGAAGCCGCACCAACATAATAGAGATACAGAAACACCGTGGCCCCTTTCTTTGAGATAACTCTGCACTATTGCGAGCTGCAAATGCCACTTCGAGCTTAGCTGTGCAGAAGAAGAACAACAAGAAGAAGAAATATCTCGAAATATGTCCGTCAGACCCCTTCCCTTGAGATAAATCTGCAAATATCTCGGAAACGAAGCGAGCTATGGCAAAATGTTAAGAGACCTTTTTTGTAGAGAATTAAGTTTCCTACTATTTATCTTCTATGATATTTTTTGATCAGATGCGTAGTTCTCGGGATATATCAAGATATTTAAAAGTTCCGAAGCCGCACCAACATAATAGAGATACAGAAACACCGTGGCCCCTTTCTTTGAGATAACTCTGCACTATTGCGAGCTGCAAATGCCACTTCCAGCTTAGCTGTGCAGAAGAAGAACAGCAAGAAGGAGAAATATCTCGAAATATGTCCGTCAGGCCTCTTCCCTTGAGATAAATCTGCAAATATCTCGGAAACGAAGCGAGCTATGGCAAAATGTTAAGAGACCTTTTTTGTAGAGAATTATGTTTCCTACAATTTACGTTCTCTGATATTTTTTGATCAGAAGCGTAGTTTTCGAGATATATCGAGATATTTAAAAGTTCCGAAGCCGCACCAACATAATAGAGATACAGAAACACCGTGGCCCCTTTCTTTGAGATAACTCTGCACTATTGCGAGCTGCAAATGCCACTTCCAGCTTAGCTGTGCAGAAGAAGAACAACAAGAAGAAGAAATATTTCGAAATGTGTCCGTCAGGCCCCTTCCCTTGAGATAAATCTGCAAATATCTCGGAAACGAAGCGAGCTACGGCAAAATGTTAAGAGACCTTTTTTGTAGAAAATTAGGTTTCCTACTTTTTATGTTCTATGATATTTTTTGATCAGATGCGTAGTTCTCGAGATATATCAAGATATTTAAAAGTTCCGAAGCTGCACCAACATAATAGAGGTACAGAAACACCGTGGCCTCTTTCTTTGAGATAACTCTGCACTATTGCGAGCTGCAAATGCCACTTCCAGCTTAGCTGTGCAGAAGAGGAACAACAAGAAGAAGAAATATCTCGGATATGTCCGTCAGGCCCCTTCCCTTGAGCTAAATCTGCAAATATCTCGGAAACGATGCCAGCTATGGGAAAATGTTAAGAGACCTTTTTTGTAGAGAATTAAGTTTCCTACTTTTTATCTTCTATGATATTTTTTGATCAGATGCGTAGTTCTCGAGATATATCAAGATATTTAAAAGTTCCGAAGCCGCACCAACATAATAGAGATACAGAAACACCGTGGCCCCTTTCTTTGAGATAACTCTGCACTAGTGCGAGCCGCAAATGCCACTTCCAGCTTAGCTGTGCAGAAGAAGAACAACAAGAAGAAGAAATATCTCGAAATATGTCCGTCAGGCCCCTTCCCTTGAGATAAATCTGCAAATATCTCGGAAACGAAGCGAGCTATGGCAAAATGTTAAGAGACCTTTTTTGTAGAGAATTAAGTTTCCTACTTTTTATCTTCTATGATATTTTTTGATCAGATGCGTAGTTCTCGAGATATATCAAGATATTTAAAAGTTCCGAAGCCGCACCAACATAATAGAGATACAGAAACACCGTGGCCCCTTTTTTGAGATAACTCTGCACTATTGCGAGCTGCAAATGCCACTTCCAGCATAGCTCTGCAGAAGAAGAACAACAAGAAGAAGAAATATCTCGAAATATGTCCGTCAGGCCCCTTCCCTTGAGATAAATCTGCAAATATCTCGGAAACGAAGCGAGCTATGGCAAAATGTTAAGAGACCTCTTTTGTAGAGAATTAAGTGTCCTACTTTTTATTTTCTATGATATTTTTTGATCAGATGCGTAGTTCTCGAGATATATCAAGATATTTAAAAGTTCCGAAGCCGCACCAACATAATAGAGATACAGAAACACCGTGGCCCCTTTCTTTGAGATAACTCTGCAGTATTGCGAGCTGCAAATGCCACTTCCAGCTTAGCTGTGCAGAGGAAGAACAACAAGAAGAAGAAATATCTCGAAATATGTCCGTCAGGCCAGTTCCTTTGAGCTGAATCTGCAAATATCTCGGAAACGAAGCGAGCTATGGCAAAATGTTGAGAGAAGTTTTTTGTAGAGAATTATGTTTCCTACAATTTATGTTCTATGATATTTTTTGATCAGAAGCGTAGTTTTCGAGATATGTCGAGATATTTAAAAGTTCCGAAGCCGCACCAACATAATAGAGATTCAGAAACACCGTGGCCCCTTTCTTTGAGATAACTCTGCACTAGTGCGAGCCGCAAATGCCACTTCCAGCTTAGCTGTGCAGAAGAAGAACAACAGGAAGAAGAAATATCTCGAAATATGTCCGTCAGGCCCCTTCCCTTGAGATAAATCTGCAAATATCTCGGAAACGAAGCGAGCTATGGCAAAATGTTAAGAGACGTTTTTTGTAGAGAATTATGTTTCCTACAATTTATGTTCTATGATATTTTTTGATCAGAAGCGTAGTTTTCGAGATATATCGAGATATTTAAAAGTTCTGAAGCCGCACCAACATAATAGAGATACACAAACACCGTGGCCCCTTTCTTTGAGATAACTCTGCACTATTCCGAGCTGCAAATGCCACTTCCAGCTTAGCTGTGCAGAAGAAGAACAACAAGAAGAAGAAATATCTCGAAATATGTCCGTCAGGCCCCTTCCCTTGAGATGTATCTGCAAATATCTCGGAAACGAAGCGAGCTATCGCAAAATATTAAGAGACCTTTTTTGTAGACAATTATGTTTCCTACAATTTATGTTCTATGATATTTTTTGATCAGAAGCGTAGTTTTCGAGATATATCGAGATATTTAAAAGTTCCGAAGCCGCACCAACATAATTGAGATACCGAAACACCGTGGCCCCTTTCTTTGAGATAACTCTGCACTATTGCGAGCTGGAAATGCCACTTCCAGTTTAGCTGTGCAGAAGAAGAACAACAAGAAGAAGAAATTCCTCGAAACATGTCCGTCAGGCCCCTTCCCTTGAGATAAATATGAAAATATCTCGGAAACGAAGCGAGCTATGGCAAAATGTTAAGAGACCTTTTTTGTGGAGAATTAAGTTTGCTACTTTTTATGTTCTATGATATTTTTTGATCAGATGCGTAGTTCTCGAGATATATCAAGACATTTAAAAGTTCCGAAGCCGCACCAACATAATAGAGATACAGAAACACCGTGGCCCCTTTCTTTGAGATAACTCTGCACTATTGCGAGCTGCAAATGCCACTTCCAGCATAGCTCTGCAGAAGAAGAACAACAAGAAGAAGAAATATCTCGAAATATGTCCGTCAGGCCCCTTCCCTTGAGATAAATCTGCAAATATCTCGGAAACGAAGCGAGCTATGGCAAAATGTTAAGAGACGTTTTTTGTAGAGAATTATGTTTCCTACAATTTATGTTCTATGATATTTTTTGATCAGAAGCGTAGTTTTCGAGATATATCGAGATATTTAAAAGTTCCGAAGCCGCACCAACATAATAGAGATACAGAAACACCGTGGCCCCTTTCTTTGAGATAACTCTGCACTATTCCGAGCTGCAAATGCCACTTCCAGCTTAGCTGTGCAGAAGAAGAACAACAAGAAGAAGAAATATCTCGAAATATGTCCGTCAGGCCCCTTCCCTTGAGATGTATCTGCAAATATCTCGGAAATGAAGCGAGCTATCGCAAAATATTAAGAGACCTTTTTTGTAGACAATTATGTTTCCTACAATTTATGTTCTATGATATTTTTTGATCAGAAGCGTAGTTTTCGAGATATATCGAGATATTTAAAAGTTCCGAAGCCGCACCAACATAATAGAGATACAGAAACACCGTGGCCCCTTTCTTTGAGATAACTCTGCACTATTGCGAGCTGGAAATGCCACTTCCAGCTTAGCTGTGCAGAAGAAGAACAACAAGAAGAAGAAATATCTCGAAACGTGTCCGTCAGGCCCCTTCCCTTGAGATAAATCTGAAAATATCTCGGAAACGAAGCGAGCTATGGCAAAATGTTAAGAGACCTTTTTTGTGGAGAATTAAGTTTGCTACTTTTTATGTTCTATGATATTTTTTGATCAGATGCGTAGTTCTCGAGATATATCAAGATATTTAAAAGTTCCGAAGCCGCACCAACATAATAGAGATACAGAAACACCGTGGCCCCTTTTTTGAGATAACTCTGCACTATTGCGAGCTGCAAATGCCACTTCCAGCATAGCTCTGCAGAAGAAGAACAACAAGAAGAAGAAATATCTCGAAATATGTCCGTCAGGCCCCTTCCCTTGAGATAAATCTGCAAATATCTCGGAAACGAAGCGAGCTATGGCAAAATGTTAAGAGACCTTTTTTGTAGAGAATTAAGTTTCCTACTATTTATGTTGTATGATATTTTTTGATCAGATGCGTAGTTCTCGAGATATATCAAGATATTTAAAAGTTCCGAAGCCGCACCAACATAATAGAGATACAGAAACACCGTGGCCCCTTTCTTTGAGATAACTCTGCACTATTGCGAGCTGGAAATGCCACTTCCAGTTTAGCTGTGCAGAAGAAGAACAACAAGAAGAAGAAATATCTCGAAACATGTCCGTCAGGCCCCTTCCCTTGAGATAAATCTGCAAATATCTCGGAAACGAAGCGAGCTATGGCAAAATGTTAAGACACTTTATTTGTAGAGAATTATGTTTCCTACAGTTAATGTTCTATGATATTTTTTGATCAGAAGCGTAGTTTTCGAGATATATCGAGATATTTAAAAGTTCCGAAGCCGCACCAACATAATAGAGATACAGAAACACCGTGGCCCCTTTCTTTGAGATAACTCTGCACTATTGCGAGCTGGAAATGCCACTTCCAGTTTAGCTGTGCAGAAGAAGAACAACATGAAGAAGAAATTCCTCGAAACATGTCCGTCAGGCCCCTTCCCTTGAGATAAATCTGAAAATATCTCGGAAACGAAGCGAGCTATGGCAAAATGTTAAGAGACCTTTTTTGTGGAGAATTAAGTTTGCTACTTTTTATGTTCTATGATATTTTTTGATCAGATGCGTAGTTCTCGAGATATATCAAGATATTTAAAAGTTCCGAAGCCGCACCAACATAATAGAGATACAGAAACACCGTGGCCCCTTTCTTTGAGATAACTCTGCACTATTGCGAGCTGCAAATGCCACTTCCAGCATAGCTCTGCAGAAGAAGAACAACAAGAAGAAGAAATATCTCGAAATATGTCCGTCAGGCCCCTTCCCTTGAGATAAATCTGCAAATATCTCGGAAACGAAGCGAGCTATGGCAAAATGTTAAGAGACGTTTTTTGTAGAGAATTATGTTTCCTACAATTTATGTTCTATGATATTTTTTGATCAGAAGCGTAGTTTTCGAGATATATCGAGATATTTAAAAGTTCCGAAGCCGCACCAACATAATAGAGATACAGAAACACCGTGGCCCCTTTCTTTGAGATAACTCTGCACTATTGCGAGCTGGAAATGCCACTTCCAGTTTAGCTGTGCAGAAGAAGAACAACAAGAAGAAGAAATATCCCGAAATATGTCCGTCAGGACCCTTCCCTTGAGATAAATCTGCAAATATCTCGGAAACGAAGCGAGCTATGGCAAAATGTTGAGAGACCTTTTTTGTAGAGAATTATCTTTCCTACAATTTATGGTCTATGATATTTTTTGATCAGAAGCGCAGTTTTCGAGATATATCGAGATATTTAAAAGTTCCGAAGCCGCACCAACATAATACAGATTCAGAAACACCGTGGCCCCTTTCTTCGGGATAACTCTGCACTATTGCGAGCTGGAAATGCCACTTCCAGTTTAGCTGTGCAGAAGAAGAACAACAAGAAGAAGAAATATCTCGAAATATGTCCGTTAGGACCCTTCCCTTGAGATAAATCTGCAAATATCTCGGAAACGAAGCGAGCTATGGCAAAATGTTAAGAGACCTTACTTGTAGAGAATTAAGTTTCCTACTTATTATGTTCTATGATATTATTTGATCAGATGCGTAGTTCTCGAGATATATCAAGATATTTAAAAGTTCCGAAGCCGCACCAACATAATAGAGATACAGAAACACCGTGGCCCCTTTCTTTGAGATAACTCTGCAGTATTGCGAGCTGCAAATGCCACTTCCAGCTTAGCTGTGCAGAGGAAGAACAACAAGAAGAAGAAATATCTCGAAATATGTCCGTCAGGCCAGTTCCTTTGAGCTGAATCTGCAAATATCTCGGAAACGAAGCGAGCTATGGCAAAATGTTAGGAGACCTTTTTTGTAGAGTATTAAGTTACCTACTTTTTATGTTCTATGATATTTTTTGATCAGAAGCGTAGTTCTCGAGATATATCAAGATATTTAAAAGTTCCGAAGCCGCACCAACATAATAGAGATACAGAAACACCGTGGCCCCTTTCTTTCAGATAACTCTGCACTATTGCGACCTGCAAATGCCACTTCCAGCTTAGCTGTGCAGAAGAAGAACAACAAGAAGAAGAAATATCTCGAAATATGTCCGTCAGGCCCCTTCCCTTGAGATAAATCTGCAAATATCTCGGAAACGAAGCGAGCTATGGCAAAATGTTAAGAGACCTTTTTTGTAGAGAATTAAGTGTCCTACTTTTTATTTTCTATGATATTTTTTGATCAGATGCGTAGTTCTCGAGATATATCAAGATATTTAAAAGTTCCGAAGCCGCACCAACATAATAGAGATACAGAAACACCGTGGCCCCTTTCTTTGAGATAACTCTGCAGTATTGCGAGCTGCAAATGCCACTTCCAGCTTAGCTGTGCAGAGGAAGAACAACAAGAAGAAGAAATATCTCGAAATATGTCCGTCAGGCCAGTTCCTTTGAGCTGAATCTGCAAATATCTCGGAAACGAAGCGAGCTATGGCAAAATGTTGAGAGACGTTTTTTGTAGAGAATTATGTTTCCTACAATTTATGTTCTATGATATTTTTTGATCAGAAGCGTAGTTTTCGAGATATGTCGAGATATTTAAAAGTTCCGAAGCCGCACCAACATAATAGAGATTCAGAAACACCGTGGCCCGTTTCTTTGAGATAACTCTGCACTAGTGCGAGCCGCAAATGCCACTTCCAGCTTAGCTGTGCAGAAGAAGAACAACAGGAAGAAGAAATATCTCGAAATATGTCCGTCAGGCCCCTTCCCTTGCGATAAATCTGCACATATCTCGGAAACGAAGCGAGCTATGGCAAAATGTTAAGAGACCTTTTTTGTAGAGAATTAAGTTACCTACTTTTTATGTTCTATGATATTTTTTGATCAGATGCGTAGTTCTCGAGATATATCAAGATATTTAAAAGTTCCGAAGCCGCAACAACATAATAGAGATACAGAAACACCGTGGCCCCATTCTTTGAGATACCTCTGCACTATTGCGAGCTGGAAATGCCACTTCCAGTTTAGCTGTGCAGAAGAAGAACAACAAGAAGAAGAAATATCTCGAAATATGTCCGTCAGGCCCCTTCCCTTGAGATATATCTGCACATATCTCGGAAACGAAGCGAGCTATGGCAAAATGTTAAGAGACCTTTTTTGTAGAGAATTAAGTTACCTACTTTTTATGTTCTATGATATTTTTTGATCAGATGCGTAGTTCTCGAGATATATCAAGATATTTAAAAGTTCCGAAGCCGCAACAACATAATAGAGATACAGAAACACCGTGGCCCCATTCTTTGAGATACCTCTGCACTATTGCGAGCTGGAAATGCCACTTCCAGTTTAGCTGTGCAGAAGAAGAACAACAAGAAGAAGAAATATCTCGAAATATGTCCGTCAGGCCCCTTCCCTTGAGATATATCTGCAAATATCTCGGAAACGAAACGAGCTATGGCAAAATCTTAAGAGACCTTTTTTGTAGAGAATTATGTTTCCTACAATTTATGTTCTATGATATTTTTTGATCAGAAGCGTAGTTCTCGAGATATATCAAGATATTTAAAAGTTCCGAAGCCGCACCAACATAATAGAGATACAGAAACACCGTGGCCCCTTTCTTTGAGATAACTCTGCAGTATTGCGAGCTGCAAATGCCACTTCCAGCTTAGCTGTGCAGAGGAAGAACAACAAGAAGAAGAAATATCTCGAAATATGTCCGTCAGGCCAGTTCCTTTGAGCTGAATCTGCAAATATCTCGGAAACGAAGCGAGCTATGGCAAAATGTTGAGAGACCTTTTTTGTAGAGAATTAAGTTACCTACTTTTTATGTTCTATGATATTTTTTGATCAGATGCGTAGTTCTCGAGATATATCAAGATATTTAAAAGTTCCGAAGCCGCAACAACATAATAGAGATACAGAAACACCGTGGCCCCATTCTTTGAGATACCTCTGCACTATTGCGAGCTGGAAATGCCACTTCCAGTTTAGCTGTGCAGAAGAAGAACAACAAGAAGAAGAAATATCTCGAAATATGTCCGTCAGGCCCCTTCCCTTGAGATATATCTGCACATATCTCGGAAACGAAGCGAGCTATGGCAAAATGTTAAGAGACCTTTTTTGTAGAGAATTAAGTTACCTACTTTTTATGTTCTATGATATTTTTTGATCAGATGCGTAGTTCTCGAGATATATCAAGATATTTAAAAGTTCCGAAGCCGCAACAACATAATAGAGATACAGAAACACCGTGGCCCCATTCTTTGAGATACCTCTGCACTATTGCGAGCTGGAAATGCCACTTCCAGTTTAGCTGTGCAGAAGAAGAACAACAAGAAGAAGAAATATCTCGAAATATGTCCGTCAGGCCCCTTCCCTTGAGATATATCTGCAAATATCTCGGAAACGAAACGAGCTATGGCAAAATCTTAAGAGACCTTTTTTGTAGAGAATTATGTTTCCTACAATTTATGTTCTATGATATTTTTTGATCAGAAGCGTAGTTCTCGAGATATATCAAGATATTTAAAAGTTCCGAAGCCGCACCAACATAATAGAGATACAGAAACACCGTGGCCCCTTTCTTTGAGATAACTCTGCAGTATTGCGAGCTGCAAATGCCACTTCCAGCTTAGCTGTGCAGAGGAAGAACAACAAGAAGAAGAAATATCTCGAAATATGTCCGTCAGGCCAGTTCCTTTGAGCTGAATCTGCAAATATCTCGGAAACGAAGCGAGCTATGGCAAAATGTTGAGAGACCTTTTTTGTAGAGAATTAAGTTACCTACTTTTTATGTTCTATGATATTTTTTGATCAGATGCGTAGTTCTCGAGATATATCAAGATATTTAAAAGTTCCGAAGCCGCAACAACATAATAGAGATACAGAAACACCGTGGCCCCATTCTTTGAGATACCTCTGCACTATTGCGAGCTGGAAATGCCACTTCCAGTTTAGCTGTGCAGAAGAAGAACAACAAGAAGAAGAAATATCTCGAAATATGTCCGTCAGGCCCCTTCCCTTGAGATATATCTGCACATATCTCGGAAACGAAGCGAGCTATGGCAAAATGTTAAGAGACCTTTTTTGTAGAGAATTAAGTTACCTACTTTTTATGTTCTATGATATTTTTTGATCAGATGCGTAGTTCTCGAGATATATCAAGATATTTAAAAGTTCCGAAGCCGCAACAACATAATAGAGATACAGAAACACCGTGGCCCCATTCTTTGAGATACCTCTGCACTATTGCGAGCTGGAAATGCCACTTCCAGTTTAGCTGTGCAGAAGAAGAACAACAAGAAGAAGAAATATCTCGAAATATGTCCGTCAGGCCCCTTCCCTTGAGATATATCTGCAAATATCTCGGAAACGAAACGAGCTATGGCAAAATCTTAAGAGACCTTTTTTGTAGAGAATTATGTTTCCTACAATTTATGTTCTATGATATTTTTTGATCAGAAGCGTAGTTCTCGAGATATATCAAGATATTTAAAAGTTCCGAAGCCGCACCAACATAATAGAGATACAGAAACACCGTGGCCCCTTTCTTTGAGATAACTCTGCACTAGTGCGAGCCGCAAATGCCACTTCCAGCTTAGCTGTGCAGAAGAAGAACAACAAGAAGAAGAAATATCTCGAAATATGTCCGTCAGGCCCCTTCCCTTGAGATAAATCTGCAAATATCTCGGAAACGAAGCGAGCTATGGCAAAATGTTTGGAGACCTTTTTTGTACAGAATTATGTTTCCTACTTTTTATGTTCTATGATATTTTTTGATCAGACGCGTAGTTCTCGAGATATATCAAGATATTTAAAAGTTCCGAAGCCGCACCAACATAATAGAGATACAGAAACACCGTGGCCCCTTTCTTTGAGATATCTCTGCACTATTGCGAGCTGCAAATGCCACTTCCAGCTTAGCTGTGCAGAAGAAGAACAACAAGAAGAAGAAATATCTCGAAATATGTCCGTGAGGCCCCTTCCCCTGAGATAAATCTGCAAATATCTCGGAAACGAAGCGAGCTATGGCAAAATGTTAAGAGACCTTTTTTGTAGAGAATTAAGTTTCCTACTTTTTATGTTCTATGATATTTTTTGATCAGATGCGTAGTTCTCGAGATATATTAAGATATTTAAAAGTTCCGAAGCCGCACCAACATAATAGAGATACAGAAACACCGTGGCCCCTTTCGTTGAGATAACTCTGCACTATTGCGAGCTGCAAATGCCACTTCCAGCTTAGCTGTGCAGAAGAAGAACAACAAGAAGAAGAAGTATCTCGAAATATGTCCGTGAGGCCCCTTCCCTTGAGATAAATCTGCAAATATCTCGGAAACGAAGCGAGCTATGGCAAAATGTTAAGAGACCTTTTTTGTAGAGAATTAAGTTTCCTACTTTTTATGTTCTATGATATTTTTTGATCAGATGCGCAGTTCTCGAGATATATTAAGATATTTAAAAGTTCCGCAGCCGCACCAACATAATAGAGATACAGAAACACCGTGGCCCCTTTCTTTGAGATAACTCTGCACTATTGCGAGCTGCAAATGCCACTTCCAGCTTAGCTGTGCAGAAGAAGAACAACAAGAAGAAGAAGTATCTCGAAATATGTCCGTCAGGCCCCTTCCCTTGAGATAAATCTGCAAATATCTCGGAAACGAAGAGAGCTATGGCAAAATGTTAAGAGACCTTTTTTGTAGAGAACTAAGTTTCCTACTTTTTATGTTCTATGATATTTTTTGATCAGATGCGTAGTTCTCGAGATATATCAAGATATTTAAAAGTTCCGAAGCCGCACCAACATAATAGAGATACAGAAACACCGTGGCCCCTTTCTTTGAGATAACTCTGCACTATTGCGAGCTGTAAATGCCACTTCCAGCTTAGCTGTGCAGAAGAAGAACAACAAGAAGAAGAAATATCTCGAAATATGTCCGTCAGGCCCCTGCCCTTGAGATATATCTGCAAATATCTCGGAAACGAAGCGAGCTATGGCAAAATGTTAAGAGACCTTTTTTGTAGAGAATTATGTTTCCTACAATTTATGTTCTATGATATTTTTTGATCAGAAGCGTAGTTTTCGAGATATATCGAGATATTTAAAGGTTCCGAAGCCGCACCAACATAATAGAGATACAGAAACACCGTGGCCCCTTTCTTTGAGATAACTGTGCACTAGTGCGAGTGAAAATGCCACTTCCAGCTTTGCTGTGCAGAAGAAGAACAACAAGAAGAAGAAATATCTCGAAATATGTCCGTCAGGCCCCTTCCCTTGAGATAAATCTGCAAATATCTCGGAAACGAAGCGAGCTATGGCAAAATGTTAGGAGACCTTTTTTGTACAGAATTATGTTTCCTACTTTTTATGTTCTATGATATTTTTTGATCAGACGCGTAGTTCTCGAGATATATCAAGATATTTAAAAGTTCCGAAGCCGCACCAACATAATAGAGATACAGAAACACCGTGGCCCCTTTCTTTGAGATATCTCTGCAATATTGCGAGCTGCAAATGCCACTTCCAGCTTAGCTGTGCAGAAGAAGAACAACAAGAAGAAGAAATATCTCGAAATATGTCCGTGAGGCCCCTTCCCTTGAGATAAATCTGCAAATATCTCGGAAACGAAGCGAGCTATGGCAAAATGTTAAGAGACCTTTTGTGTAGAGAATTAAGTTTCCTACTTTTTATGTTCTATGATATTTTTTGATCAGATGCGTAGTTCTCGAGATATATTAAGATATTTAAAAGTTCCGAAGCCGCACCAACATAATAGAGATACAGAAACACCGTGGCCCCTTTCTTTGAGATAACTGTGCACTAGTGCGAGCCGCAAATGCCACTTCCAGCTTAGCTGTGCAGAAGAAGAACAACAAGAAGAAGAAATATCTCGAAATATGTCCGTCAGGCCCCTTCCCTTGAGATAAATCTGCAAATATCTCGGAAACGAAGCGAGCTATGGCAAAATGTTAGGAGACCTTTTTTGTACAGAATTATGTTTCCTACTTTTTATGTTCTATGATATTTTTTGATCAGACGCGTAGTTCTCGAAATATATCAAGATATTTAAAAGTTCCGAAGCCGCACCAACATAATAGAGATACAGAAACACCGTGGCCCCTTTCTTTGAGATATCTCTGCACTATTGCGAGCTGCAAATGCCACTTCCAGCTTAGCTGTGCAGAAGAAGAACAAGAAGAAGAAGAAATATCTCGAAATATGTCCGTGAGGCCCCTTCCCTTGAGATAAATCTGCAAATATCTCGGAAACGAAGCGAGCTATGGCAAAATGTTAAGAGATCTTTTTTGTAGAGAATTAAGTTTCCTACTTTTTATGTTCTATGATATTTTTTGATCAGATGCGTAGTTCTCGAGATATATTAAGATATTTAAAAGTTCCGAAGCCGCACCAACATAATAGAGATACAGAAACACCGTGGCCCCTTTCTTTGAGATAACTCTGCACTATAGCGAGCTGCAAATGCCACTTCCAGCTTAGCTGTGCAGAAGAAGAACAACAAGAAGAAGAAGTATCTCGAAATATGTCCGTCAGGCCCCTTCCCTTGAGATAAATCTGCAAATATCTCGGAAACGAAGCGAGCTATGGCAAAATGTTAAGAGATCTTTTTTGTAGAGAATTAAGTTTCCTACTTTTTATGTTCTATGATATTTTTTGATCAGATGCGTAGTTCTCGAGATATATCAAGATATTTAAAAGTTCCGAAGCCGCACCAACATAATAGAGATACAGAAACACCGTGGCCCCTTTCTTTGAGATAACTCTGCACTAGCGCGAGCCGCAAATGCCACTTACAGCTTAGCTGTGCAGAAGAAGAACAACGAGAAGAAGAAATATCTCGAAATATGTCCGTCAGGCCCCTTCCCTTGAGATAAATCTGCAAATATCTCGGAAACGAAGCGAGCTATGGCAAAATGTTAAGAGATCTTTTTTGTAGAGAATTAAGTTTCCTACTTTTTATGTTCTATGATATTTTTTGATCAGAAGCGTAGTTTTCGAGATATATCGAGATACTTAAAAGTTCCGAAGCCGCACCAACATAATAGAGATACAGAAACACCGTGGCCCCTTTCTTTGAGATAACTGTGCACTAGTGCGAGCCGCAAATGCCACTTCCAGCTTAGCTGTGCAGAAGAAGAACAACAAGAAGAAGAAATATCTCGAAATATGTCCGTCAGGCCCCTTCCCTTGAGATAAATCTGCAAATATCTCGGAAACGAAGCGAGCTATGGCAAAATGTTAGGAGACCTTTTTTGTACAGAATTATGTTTCCTACTTTTTATGTTCTATGATATCTTTTGATCAGACGCGTAGTTCTCGAGATATATCAAGATATTTAAAAGTTCCGAAGCCGCACCAACATAATAGAGATACAGAAACACCGTGGCCCCTTTCTTTGAGATATCTCTGCACTATTGCGAGCTGCAAATGCCACTTCCAGCTTAGCTGTGCAGAAGAAGAACAACAAGAAGAAGAAATATCTCGAAATATGTCCGTGAGGCCCCTTCCCTTGAGATAAATCTGCAAA
This sequence comes from Osmia lignaria lignaria, assembly GCF_051020975.1. Taxonomy (NCBI): domain Eukaryota; kingdom Metazoa; phylum Arthropoda; class Insecta; order Hymenoptera; family Megachilidae; genus Osmia; species Osmia lignaria. The sequence continues at coordinate 5,937,583 of NW_027478167.1, read as the reverse complement.
TATCTCGGAAACGAAGCGAGCTATGGCAAAATGTTAAGAGACCTTTTTTGTAGAGAATTAAGTTTCCTACTTTTTATGTTCTATGATATTTTTTGATCAGATGCGTAGTTCTCGAGATATATTAAGATATTTAAAAGTTCCGAAGCCGCACCAACATAATAGAGATACAGAAACACCGTGGCCCCTTTCTTTGAGATAACTCTGCACTATAGCGAGCTGCAAATGCCACTTCCAGCTTAGCTGTGCAGAAGAAGAACAACAAGAAGAAGAAGTATCTCGAAATATGTCCGTCAGGCCCCTTCCCTTGAGATAAATCTGCAAATATCTCGGAAACGAAGCGAGCTATGGCAAAATGTTAAGAGATCTTTTTTGTAGAGAATTAAGTTTCCTACTTTTTATGTTCTATGATATTTTTTGATCAGATGCGTAGTTCTCGAGATATATCAAGATATTTAAAAGTTCCGAAGCCGCACCAACATAATAGAGATACAGAAACACCGTGGCCCCTTTCTTTGAGATAACTCTGCACTAGCACGAGCCGCAAATGCCACTTACAGCTTAGCTGTGCAGAAGAAGAACAACGAGAAGAAGAAATATCTCGAAATATGTCCGTCAGGCCCCTTCCCTTGAGATAAATCTGCAAATATCTCGGAAACGAAGCGAGCTATGGCAAAATGTTAAGAGATCTTTTTTGTAGAGAATTAAGTTTCCTACTTTTTATGTTCTATGATATTTTTTGATCAGATGCGTAGTTCTCGAGATATATCAAGATATTTAAAATTTCCGAAGCCGCACCAACATAATAGAGATACAGAAACACCGTGGCCCCTTTCTTTGAGATAACTCTGCACTAGCGCGAGCCGCAAATGCCACTTACAGCTTAGCTGTGCAGAAGAAGAACAACGAGAAGAAGAAATATCTCGAAATATGTCCGTCAGGCCCCTTCCCTTGAGATAAATCTGCAAATATCTCGGAAACGAAGCGAGCTATGGCAAAATGTTAAGAGACCTTTTTTGTAGAGAATTAAGTTTCCTACTTTTTATGTTCTATGATATTTTTTGATCAGATGCGTAGTTCTCGAGATATATCAAGATATTTAAAGGTTCCGAAGCCGCACCAACATAATAGAGATACAGAAACACCGTGGCCCCTTTCTTTGAGATAACTCTGCACTATTGCGAGCTGTAAATGCCACTTCCAGCTTAGCTGTGCAGAAGAAGAACAACAAGAAGAAGAAATATCTCGAAATATGTCCGTCAGGCCCCTTCCCTTGAGATAAATCTGCAAATATCTCGGAAACGAAGCGAGCTATGGCAAAATGCTAAGAGACCTTTTTTGTACAGAATTATGTTTCCTACTTTTTATGTTTTATGATATTTTTTGATCAGACGCGTAGTTCTCGAGATATATCAAGATATTTAAAAGTTCCGAAGCCGCACCAACATAATAGAGATACAGAAACACCGTGGCCCCTTTCTTTGAGATGACTCTGCACTATTGCGAGCTGGAAATGCCACTTCCAGTTTAGCTGTGCAGAAGAAGAACAACAAGAAGAAGAAATATCTCGAAATATGTCCGTTAGGCCCCTTCCCTTGAGATAAATCTGCAAATATCTCGGAAACGAAGCGAGCTATGGCAAAATGTTAAGAGACCTTTTTTGTAGAGAATTAAGTTTCCTACTTTTCATGTTCTATGATATTTTTTGATCAGATGCGTAGTTCTCGAGATATATCAAGATATTTAAAAGTTCCGAAGCCGCACCAACATAATAGAGATACAGAAACACCGTGGCCCCTTTCTTTGAGATAACTCTGCACTATTGCGAGCTGCAAATGCCACTTCCAGCTTAGCTGTGCAGAAGAAGAACAACAAGAAGAAGAAATATCTCGAAATATGTCCGTCAGGCCCCTTCCCTTGAGATAAATCTGCAAATATCTCGGAAACGAAGAGAGCTATGGCAAAATGTTAAGAGACCTTTTTTGTAGAGAATTAAGTTTCCTACTTTTCATGTTCTATGATATTTTTTGATCAGATGCGTAGTTCTCGAGATATATCAAGATATTTAAAAGTTCCGAAGCCGCACCAACATAATAGAGATACAGAAACACCGTGGCCCCTTTCTTTGAGATAACTCTGCACTATTGCGAGCTGCAAATGCCACTTCCAGCTTAGCTGTGCAGAAGAAGAACAACAAGAAGAAGAAATATCTCGAAATATGTCCGTCAGGCCCCTTCCCTTGAGATATATCTGCAAATATGTCGGAAACGAAGCGAGCTATGGCAAAATGTTAAGAGACCTTTTTTGTAGAGAATTAAGTTTCCTACTTTTTATGTTCTATGATATTTTTTGATCAGATGCGTAGTTCTCGAGATATATCAAGATATTTAAAAGTTCCGAAGCCGCACCAACATAATAGAGATACAGAAACACCGTGGCCCCTTTCGTTGAGATAACTCTGCACTATTGTGAGCTGTGAATGCCACTTCCAGCTTAGCTGTGCAGAAGAAGAACAACAAGAAGAAGAAATATCTCGAAATATGTCCGTCAGGCCCCTTCCCTTGAGATATATCTGCAAATATGTCGGAAACGAAGCGAGCTATGGCAAAATCTTAAGAGACCTTTTTTGTAGAGAATTATGTTTCCTACAATTTATGTTCTATGATATTTTTTGATCCGAAGCGTAGTTTTCGAGATATATCGAGATATTTAAAAGTTCCGAAGCCGCACCAACATAATAGAGATACAGATACACCGTGGCCCCTTTCTTTGAGATAACTCTGCACTAGTGCGAGCCGCAAATGCCACTTCCAGCTTAGCTGTGCAGAAGAAGAACAACAAGAAGAAGAAATATCTCGAAATATGTCCGTCAGGCCCCTTCCCTTGAGATAAATCTGCATATATCTCGGAAACGAAGCGAGCTATGGCAAAATGTTAAGAGACCTTTTTGGTAGAGAATTAAGTTTCCTACTTTTTATGTTCTATAATATTTTTTGATCAGATGCGTTGTTCTCGAGATATATCAAGATATTCAAAAGTTCCGTAGCCGCACCAACATAATAGAGATACAGAAACACCGTGGCCCCTTTCTTTGAGATAACTCTGCACTATTGCGAGCTGGAAATGGCACTTCCAGTTTAGCTGTGCAGAAGAAGAACAACAAGAAGAAGAAATATCTCGAAATATGTCCGTCAGGCCCCTTCCCTTGAGATATATCTGCAAATATCTCGGAAACGAAACGAGCTATGGCAAAATGTTAAGAGACCTTTTTTGTAGAGAATTATGTTTCCTACAATTTATGTTCTATGATATTTTTTGATCAGAAGCGTAGTTTTCGAGATATATCGAGATATTTAAAAGTTCCGAAGCCGCACCAACATAATAGAGATACAGAAACACCGTGGCCCCTTTCTTTGAGATAACTCTGCACTATTGCGAGCTGCAAATGCCACTTCGAGCTTAGCTGTGCAGAAGAAGAACAACAAGAAGAAGAAATATCTCGAAATATGTCCGTCAGGCCCCTTCCCTTGAGATATATCTGCAAATATCTCGGAAACGAAACGAGCTATGGCAAAATGTTAAGAGACCTTTTTTGTAGAGAATTATGTTTCCTACAATTTATGTTCTATGATATTTTTTGATCAGAAGCGTAGTTTTCGAGATATATCGAGATATTTAAAAGTTCCGAAGCCGCACCAACATAATAGAGATACAGAAACACCGTGGCCCCTTTCTTTGAGATAACTCTGCACTATTGCGAGCTGCAAATGCCACTTCGAGCTTAGCTGTGCAGAAGAAGAACAACAAGAAGAAGAAATATCTCGAAATATGTCCGTCAGGCCCCTTCCCTTGAGATAAATCTGCACATATCTCGGAAACGAAGCGAGCTATGGCAAAATGTTAAGAGACCTTTTTTGTAGAGAATTAAGTTTCCTACTTTTTATGTTCTATGATATTTTTTGATCAGATGCGTAGTTCTTGACATATATCAAGATATTTAAAAGTTTCGAAGCCGCACCAACATAATAGAGATACAGAAACACCGTGGCCCCTTTCTTTGAGATAACTCTGCACTATTGCGAGCTGCAAATGCCACTTCGAGCTTAGCTGTGCAGAAGAAGAACAACAAGAAGAAGAAATATCTCGAAATATGTCCGTCAGGCCCCTTCCCTTGAGATAAATCTGCACATATCTCGGAAACGAAGCGAGCTATGGCAAAATGTTAAGAGACCTTTTTTGTAGAGAATTAAGTTTCCTACTTTTTATGTTCTATGATATTTTTTGATCAGAAGCGTAGTTTTCGAGATATATCGAGATATTTAAAAGTTCCAAAGCCGCACCAACATAATTGAGATACAGAAACACCGTGGCCCCTTTCTTTGAGATAACTCTGCACTAGTGCGAGCCGCAAATGCCACTTCCAGCTTAGCTGTGCAGAAGAAGAACAACAAGAAGAAGAAATATCTCGAAATATGTCAGTCAGGCCCCTTCCCTTGAGATAAATCTGCATATATCTCGGAAACGAAGCGAGCTATGGCAAAATGTTAAGAGACCTTTTTTGTAGAAAATTAAGTTTTCTACTTTTTATGTTCTTTGATATTTTTTGATCAGATGCGTAGTTCTAGAGATATATCAAGATATTTAAAAGTTCCGAAGCTGCACCAACATAATAGAGATACAGAAACACCGTGGCCCCTTTCTTTGAGATAACTCTGCACTGTTGCGAGCTGCAAATGCCACTTCCAGCTTAGCTGTGCAGAAGAAGAACAGCAAGAAGAAGAAATATCTCGAAATATGTCCGTCAGGCCCCTTCCCTTGAGATATATCTGCAAATATCTCGGAAACGAAGCGAGCTATGGCAAAATGTTAAGAGACCTTTTTTGTAGAGAATTATGTTTCCTACAATTTATGTTGCATGATATTTTTTGATCAGAAGCGTAGTTTTCGAGATATATCGAGATATTTAAAAGTTCCGAAGCCGCCCCAACATAATAGAGATACAGAAACACCGTGGCCCCTTTCTTTGAGATAACTCTGCACTATTGCGAGCTGCAAATGCCACTTCCAGCTTAGCTGTGCAGAAGAAGAACATCAAGAAGAACAAATATCTCGAAATATGTCCGTCAGGCCCCTTCCCTCGAGATAAATCTGCAAATATCTCGGAAACGAAGCGAGCTATGGCAAAATGTTAAGAGACCTTTTTTGTAGAGAATTAAGTTTCCTACTTTTTATGTTCTATGATATTTTTTGATCAGATGCGTAGTTCTCGAGAAATATCAAGATATTTAAAAGTTCCGAAGTCGCACCAACATAATAGAGATACAGAAACACCGTGGCCCCTTTCTTTGAGATAACTCTGCACTAGTGCGAGCCGCAAATGCCACTTCCAGCTTAGCTGTGCAGAAGAAGAACAACAAGAAGAAGAAATATCTCGAAATATGTCCGTCAGGCCCCTTCCCTCGAGATAAATCTGCAAATATCTCGGAAACGAAGCGAGCTATGGCAAAATGTTAAGAGACCTTTTTTGTAGAGAATTAAGTTTCCTACTTTTTATGTTCTATGATGTTTTTTGATCAGATGCGTAGTTCTCGAGATATATCAAGATATTTAAAAGTTCCGAAGCCGCACCAACATAATATAGATACAGCAACACCGTGGCCCCTTTCTTTGAGATAACTCTGCACTATTGCGAGCTGCAAATGCCACTTCCAGCTTAGCTGTGCAGAAGAAGAACAACAAGAAGAAGAAATATCTCGAAATATGTCCGTCAGGCCCCTTCCCTTGAGATATATCTGCAAATATCTCGGAAACGAAACGAGCTATGGCAAAATCTTAAGAGACCTTTTTTGTGGAGAATTATGTTTCCTACAATTTATGTTCTATGATATTTTTTAATCAGAAGCGTAGTTTTCGAGATATATCGAGATATTTAAAAGTTCCGAAGCCGCACCAACATAATAGAGATACAGAAACACCGTGGCCCCTTTCTTTGAGATAACTCTGCACTAGTGCGAGCCGCAAATGCCACTTCCAGCTTAGCTGTGCAGAAGAAGAACAACAAGAAGAAGAAATATCTCGAAATATGTCCGTCAGGCCCCTTCCCTCGAGATAAATCTGCAAATATCTCGGAAACGAAGCGAGCTATGGCAAAATGCTAAGAGACCTTTTTTGTAGAGAATTAAGTTTCCTACTTTTTATGTTCTATGATATTTTTTGATCAGATGCGTAGTTCTCGAGATATATCAAGATATTTAAAAGTTCCGAAGCCGCACCAACATAATATAGATACAGCAACACCGTGGCCCCTTTCTTTGAGATAACTCTGCACTATTGCGAGCTGCAAATGCCACTTCCAGCTTAGCTGTGCAGAAGAAGAACAACAAGAAGAAGAAATATCTCGAAATATGTCCGTCAGGCGCCTTCCCTTCAGATAAATCTGCACATATCTCGGAAACGAAGCGAGCTATGGCAAAATGTTAAGAGACCTTTTTTGGAGAGAATTAAGTTTCCTACTTTTTATGTTCTATGATACTTTTTGATCAGATGCGTAGTTCTCGAGATATATCAAGATATTTAAAAGTTCCGAAGCCGCACCAACATAATAGAGATACAGAAACACCGTGGCCCCTTTCTTTGAGATAACTCTGCACTATTGCGAGCTGGAAATGCCACTTCCAGTTTAGCTGTGCAGAAGAAGAACAACAAGAAGAAGAAATATCTCGAAATATGTCCGTCAGGCCCCTTCCCTTGAGATATATCTGCAAATATCTCGGAAACGAATCGAGCTATGGCAAAATGTTAAGAGACCTTTTTTGTAGAGAATTAAGTTTCCTACTTTTTATGTTCTATGATATTTTTTGATCAGATGCGTAGTTCTCGAGATATATCAAGATATTTAAAAGTTCCGAAGCCGCACCAACATAATAGAGATACAGAAACACCGTGGCCCCTTTCTTTGAGATAACTCTGCACTATTGCGAGCTGGAAATGCCACTTCCAGTTTAGCTGTGCAGAAGAAGAACAACAAGAAGAAGAAATATCTTGAAATATGTCCGTCAGGCCCCTTCCCTTGAGATATATCTGCAAATATCTCGGAAACGAAACGAGCTATGGCAACATCTTAAGAGACCTTTTTTGTAGAGAATTATGTTTCCTACAATTTATGTTCTATGATATTTTTTGATCAGAAGCGTAGTTTTCGAGATATATCGAGATATTTAAAAGTTCCGAAGCCGCACCAACATAATAGAGATACAGAAACACCGTGGCCCCTTTCTTTGAGATAACTCTGCACTATTGCGAGCTGCAAATGCCACTTCCAGTTTAGCTGTGCAGAAGAAGAACAACAGGAAGAAGAAATATCTCGAAATATGTCCGTCAGGCCCCTTCCCTTGAGATATATCTGCAAATATCTCGGAAAAGAAACGAGCTATGGCAAAATCTTAAGAGACCCTTTTTGTGGAGAATTGTGTTTCCTACACTTTATGTTCTATGATATTTTTTGATCAGAAGCGTAGTTTTCGAGATATATCGAGATATTTAAAAGTTCCGAAGCCGCACCAACATAATAGAGATACAGAAACACCGTGGCCCCTTTCTTTGAGATAACTCTGCACTAGTGCGAGCCGCAAATGCCACTTCCAGCTTAGCTGTGCAGAAGAAGAACAACAAGAAGAAGAAATATCTCGAAATATGTCCGTCAGGCCCCTTCCCTTGAGATATATCTGCAAATATCTCGGAAACGAAGCGAGCTATGGCAAAATGTTAAGAGACCTTTCTTGTAGAGAATTGAGTTTCCTACTTTTTATGTTCTATGATATTTTTTGATCAGATGCGTAGTTCTCGAGGTATATCAAGATATTTAAAAGTTCCGAAGCCGCACCAACATAATAGAGATACAGAAACACCGTGGCCCCTTTCTTTGAGATAACTCTGCACTATTGCGAGCTGCAAATGCCACTTCCAGCTTAGCTGTGCAGAAGAACAACAAGAAGAAGAAATATCTCGAAATATGTCCGTCAGGCCCCTTCCCTTGAGATATATCTGCAAATATCTCGGAAACGAAGCGAGCTATGGCAAAATGTTAAGAGACCTTTTTTGTAGAGAATTATGTTTCCTACAATTTATGTTGTATGATATTTTTTGATCAGAAGCGTAGTTTTCGAGATATATCGAGATATTTAAAAGTTCCGAAGCCGCACCAACATAATAGAGATACAGAAACACCGTGGCCCCTTTCTTTGAGATAACTCTGCACTATTGCGAGCTGCAAATGCCACTTCCAGCTTAGCTGTGCAGAAGAAGAACAACAAGAAGAAGAAGTATCTCGAAATATGTCCGTCAGGCCCTTTCCCTTGAGATATATCTGCAAATATCTCGGAAACGAAACGAGCTATGGCAAAATCTTAAGAGACCTTTTTTGTGGAGAATTATGTTTCCTACAATTTATGTTCTATGATATTTTTTGATCAGAAGCGTAGTTTTCGAGATATATCGAGATATTTAAAAGTTCCGAAGCCGCACCAACATAATAGAGATACAGAAACACCGTGGCCCCTTTCTTTGAGATAACTCTGCACTATTGCGAGCTGCAAATGCCACTTCCAGCTTAGCTGTGCAGAAGAAGAACAACAAGAAGAAGAAATATCTCGAAATATGTCCGTCAGGCCCCTTCCCTCGAGATAAATCTGCAAATATCTCGGAAACGAAGCGAGCTATGGCAAAATGTTAGGAGACCTTTTTTGTAGAGAATTAGGTTTCCTACTTTTTATGTTCTATGATATTTTATGATCGGATGCGTAGTTCTCGTGAAATATATAGATATTTAAAAGTTCCGAAGCCGCAGCAACATAATAGAGATACAGAAACACCGTGGCCCCTTTCTTTGAGATAACTCTGCACTATTGCGAGCTGCAAATGCCACTTCCAGCTTCGCTGTGCAGAAGAAGAACAACAAGAAGAAGAAATATCTCGAAATATGTCCGTCAGGCCCCTTCCCTTGAGAGAAATCTGCAAATATCGCGGAAACGAAGCGAGCTATGGCAAAATGTTAAGAGACCTTATTTGTAGAGAATTAAGTTTCCTACTTTTTATGTTCTATGATATTTTTTGATCAGATGCGTAGTTCTCGAGATACATCAAGATATTTAAAAGTTCCGAAGTCGCACCAACATAATAGAGATACAGAAACACCGTGGCCCCTTTCTTTGAGATAACTCTGCACTATTGCGAGCTGCAAATGCCACTTCCAGCTTAGCTGTGCAGAAGAAGAACAACAAGAAGAAGAAATATCTCGAAATATGTCCGTCAGGCCCCTTCCCTCGAGATAAATCTGCACATATCTCGGAAACGAAGCGAGCTCTGGCAAAATGTTAAGAGACCTTTTTTGGAGAGAATTAAGTTTCCTACTTTTTATGTTCTATGATACTTTTTGATCAGATGCGTAGTTCTCGAGATATATCAAGATATTTAAAAGTTCCGAAGCCGCACCAACATAATAGAGATACAGAAACACCGTGGCCCCTTTCTTTGAGATAACTCTGCACTATTGCGAGCTGGAAATGCCACTTCCAGTTTAGCTGTGCAGAAGAAGAACAACAAGAAGAAGAAATATCTCGAAATATGTCCGTCAGGCCCCTTCCCTTGAGATATATCTGCAAATATCTCGGAAACGAAACGAGCTATGGCAAAATGTTAAGAGATCTTTTTTGTACAGAATTATGTTTCCTACAATTTATGTTCTATGATATTTTTTGATCAGATGCGTAGTTTTCGAGATATATCGAGATATTTAAAAGTTCCGAAGCCGCACCAACATAATAGAGATAAAGAAACACCGTGGCCCCTTTCTTCGAGATAACTCTGCACTAGTGCGAGCTGCAAATGCCACTTCCAGCTTAGCTGTGCAGAAGAAGAAGAACAAGAAGAAGAAATATCTCGAAATATGTCCGTCAGGCCCCTTCCCTTGAGATAAATCTGCAAATATCTCGGAAACGAATCGAGCTATGGCAAAATGTTAAGAGACCTTTTTTGTAGAGAATTAAGTTTCCTACAATTTATGTTGTATGATATTTTTTGATCAGAAGCGTAGTTCTCGAGATATATCGAGATATTTAAAAGTTCCGAAGCCGCACCAACATAATAGAGATACAGAAACACCGTGGCCCCTTTCTTTGAGATAACTCTGCACTATTGCGAGCTGCAAATGCCACTTCCAGTTTAGCTGTGCAGAAGAAGAACAACAAGAAGAAGAAATATCTCGAAATATGTCCGTCAGGCCCCTTCCCTTGAGATATATCTGCAAATATCTCGGAAACGAAACGAGCTATGGCAAAATCTTAAGAGACCTTTTTTGTGGAGAATTATGTTTCCTACAATTTATGTTCTATGATATTTTTTGATCAGAAGCGTAGTTTTCGAGATATATCGAGATATTTAAAAGTTCCGAAGCCGCACCAACATAATAGAGATACAGAAACACCGTGGCCCCTTTCTTTGAGATAACTCTGCACTAGTGCGAGCCGCAAATGCCACTTCCAGCTTAGCTGTGCAGAAGAAGAACAACAAGAAGAAGAAATATCTCGAAATATGTCCGTCAGGCCCCTTCCCTCGAGATAAATCTGCAAATATCTCGGAAACGAAGCGAGCTATGGCAAAATGTTAAGAGACCTTCTTTGTAGAGAATTATGTTTCCTACAATTTACGTTGTATGATATTTTTTGATCAGAAGCGTAGTTTTCGAGATATATCGAGATATTTAAAAGTTCCGAAGCCGCACCAACATAATAGAGATACAGAAACACCGTGGCCCCTTTCTTTGAGATAACTCTGCACTATTGCGAGCTGCAAATGCCACTTCCAGCAAAGCTGTGCAGAAGAAGAACAACAAGAAGAAGAAATATCTCGAAATATGTCCGTCAGGCCCCTTCCCTCGAGATAAATCTGCAAATATCTCGGAAACGAAGCGAGCTATGGCAAAATGTTAAGAGACCTTTTTTGTAGAGAATTAAGTTTCCTACTTTTTATATTCTATGATATTTTTTGATCAGATGCGTAGTTCTCGAGATATATCAAGATATTTAAAAGTTCCGAAGCCGCACCAACATAATAGAGATACAGAAACACCATGGCCCCTTTCTTTGAGATAACTCTGCACTATTGCGAGCTGCAAATGCCACTTCCAGCTTAGCTGTGCAGAAGAAGAACAACAAGAAGAAGAAATATCTCGAAATATGTCCGTCAGGCCCCTTCCCTCGAGATAAATCTGCAAATATCTCGGAAACGAAGCGAGCTATGGCAAAATGTTAAGAGACCTTTTTTGTAGAGAATTAGGTTTCCTACTTTTTATGTTCTATGATATTTTTTGATCAGATGCGTAGTTCTCGAGATATATCAAGATATTTAAAAGTTCCGAAGCCGCACCAACATAATAGAGATACAGAAACACCGTGGCCCCTTTCTTTGAGATAACTCTGCACTATTGCGAGCTGCAAATGCCACTTCCAGCTTCGCTGTGCAGAAGAAGAACAACAAGAAGAAGAAATATCTCGAAATATGTCCGTCAGGCCCCTTCCCTTGAGAGAAATCTGCAAATATCTCGGAAACGAAGCGAGCTATGGCAAAATGTTAAGAGACCTTATTTGTAGAGAATTAAGTTTCCTACTTTTTATGTTCTATGATATTTTTTGATCAGATGCGTAGTTCTCGAGATACATGAAGATATTTAAAAGTTCCGAAGTCGCACCAACATAATAGAGATACAGAAACACCGTGGCCCCTTTCTTTGAGATAACTCTGCACTATTGCGAGCTGCAAATGCCACTTCCAGCTTAGCTGTGCAGAAGAAGAACAACAAGAAGAAGAAATATCTCGAAATATGTCCGTCAGGCCCCTTCCCTTGAGATAAATCTGCACATATCTCGGAAACGAAGCAAGCAATGGCAAAATGTTAAGAGACCTTTTTTGGAGAGAATTAAGTTTCCTACTTTTTATGTTCTATGATACTTTTTGATCAGATGCGTAGTTCTCGAGATATATCAAGATATTTAAAAGTTCCGAAGCCGCACCAACATAATAGAGATACAGAAACACCGTGGCCCCTTTCTTTGAGATAACTCTGCACTATTGCGAGCTGGAAATGCCACTTCCAGTTTAGCTGTGCAGAAGAAGAACAACAAGAAGAAGAAATATCTCGAAATATGTCCGTCAGGCCCCTTCCCTTGAGATATATCTGCAAATATCTCGGAAACGAAACGAGCTATGGCAAAATCTTAAGAGACCTTTTTTGTGGAGAATTATGTTTCCTACAATTTATGTTCTATGATATTTTTTGATCAGAAGCGTAGTTTTCGAGATATATCGAGATATTTAAAAGTTCCGAAGCCGCACCAACATAATAGAGATACAGAAACACCGTGGCCCCTTTCTTTGAGATAACTCTGCACTAGTGCGAGCCGCAAATGCCACTTCCAGCTTAGCTGTGCAGAAGAAGAACAACAAGAAGAAGAAATATCTCGAAATATGTCCGTCAGGCCCCTTCCCTCGAGATAAATCTGCAAATATCTCGGAAACGAAGCGAGCTATGGCAAAATGTTAAGAGACCTTTTTTGTAGAGAATTAAGTTTCCTACTTTTTATATTCTATGATATTTTTTGATCAGATGCGTAGTTCTCGAGATATATCAAGATATTTAAAAGTTCCGAAGCCGCACCAACATAATAGAGATACAGAAACACCGTGGCCCCTTTCTTTGAGATAACTCTGCACTATTGCGAGCTGCAAATGCCACTTCCAGCTTAGCTGTGCAGAAGAAGAACAACAAGAAGAAGAAATATCTCGAAATATGTCCGTCAGGCCCCTTCCCTCGAGATAAATCTGCAAATATCTCGGAAACGAAGCGAGCTATGGCAAAATGTTAAGAGACCTTTTTTGTAGAGAATTAGGTTTCCTACTTTTTATGTTCTATGATATTTTTTGATCAGATGCGTAGTTCTCGAGATATATCAAGATATTTAAAAGTTCCGAAGCCGCACCAACATAATAGAGATACAGAAACACCGTGGCCCCTTTCTTTGAGATAACTCTGCACTATTGCGAGCTGCAAATGCCACTTCCAGCTTAGCTGTGCAGAAGAAGAACAACAAGAAGAAGAAATATCTCGAAATATGTCCGTCAGGCCCCTTCCCTTGAGATATATCTGCACATATCTCGGAAACGAAGCAAGCAATGGCAAAATGTTAAGAGACCTTTTTTGGAGAGAATTAAGTTTCCTACTTTTTATGTTCTATGATACTTTTTGATCAGATGCGTAGTTCTCGAGATATATCAAGATATTTAAAAGTTCCGAAGCCGCACCAACATAATAGAGATACAGAAACACCGTGGCCCCTTTCTTTGAGATAACTCTGCACTATTGCGAGCTGGAAATGCCACTTCCAGTTTAGCTGTGCAGAAGAAGAACAACAAGAAGAAGAAATATCTCGAAATATGTCCGTCAGGCCCCTTCCCTTGAGATATATCTGCAAATATCTCGGAAACGAAACGAGCTATGGCAAAATCTTAAGAGACCTTTTTTGTAGAGAATTAAGTTTCCTACTTTTTATGTTCTATGATATTTTTTGATCAGATGCGTAGTTCTCGAGATATATCAAGATATTTAAAAGTTCCGAAGCCGCACCAACATAATAGAGATACAGAAACACCGTGGCCCCTTTCTTTGAGATAACTCTGCACTATTGCGAGCTGCAAATGCCACTTCCAGCTTAGCTGTGCAGAAGAAGAACAACAAGAAGAAGAAATATCTCGAAATATGTCCGTCAGGCCCCTTCCCTTGAGATAAATCTGCAAATATCTCGGAAACGAAGCGAGCTATGGCAAAATGTTGAGAGACCTTATTTGTAGAGAATTAAGTTTCCTACTTTTTATGTTCTATGATATTTTTTGATCAGATGCGTAGTTCTCGAGATATATCAAGATATTTAAAAGTTCCGAAGCCGCACCAACATAATATAGATACAGCAACACCGTGGCCCCTTTCTTTCAGATAACTCTGCACTATTACGAGCTGGAAATGCCACTTCCAGTTTAGCTGTGCAGAAGAAGAACAACAAGAAGAAGAAATATCTCGAAATATGTCCGTCAGGCCCCTTCCCTTGAGATATATCTGCAAATATCTCGGAAACGAAACGAGCTATGGCAAAATGTTAAGAGACCTTTTTTGTACAGAATTATGTTTCCTACAATTTATGTTCTATGATATTTTTTGATCAGAAGCGTAGTTTTCGAGATATATCGAGATATTTAAAAGTTCCGAAGCCGCACCAACATAATAGAGATACAGAAACACCGTGGCCCCTTTCTTCGAGATAACTCTGCACTAGTGCGAGCTGCAAATGCCACTTCCAGCTTAGCTGTGCAGAAGAAGAACAACAAGAAGAAGAAATATCTCGAAATATGTCCGTCAGGCCCCTTCCCTTGAGATAAATCTGCAAATATCTCGGAAACGAAGCGAGCTATGGCAAAATGTTGAGAGACCTTATTTGTAGAGAATTAAGTTTCCTACTTTTCATGTTTTATGATATTATTTGATCAGATGCGTAGTTCTCGAGATATATCAAGGTATTTAAAAGTTCCGAAGCCGCACCAACATAATAGAGATACAGAAACACCGTGGCCCCTTTCTTTGAGATAACTCTGCACTATTGCGAGCTGCAAATGCCACGTCCAGCTTAGCTGTGCAGAAGAAGAACAACAAGAAGAAGAAATATCTCGAAATATGTCCGTCAGGCCCCTTCCCTTGAGATATATCTGCAAATATCTCGGAAACCAAACGAGCTATGGCAAAATGTTAAGAGACCTTTTTTGTACAGAATTATGTTTCCTACAATTTATGTTCTATGATATTTTTTGATCAGAAGCGTAGTTTTCGAGATATATCGAGATATTTAAAAGTTCCGAAGCCGCACCAACATAATAGAGATACAGAAACACCGTGGCCCCTTTCTTCGAGATAACTCTGCACTAGTGCGAGCTGCAAATGCCACTTCCAGTTTAGCTGTGCAGAGGAAGAACAACAAGAAGAAGAAATATCTCGAAATATGTCCGTCAGGTCCCTTCCCTTGAAATAAATCTGCAAATATCTCGGAAACGAAGCGAGCTATGGCAAAACGTTAAGAGACCTTTTTTGTAGAGAATTATGTTTCCTACAATTTATGTTCTATGATATTTTTTGATCAGAAGCGTAGTTTTCGAGATATATCGAGATATTTAAAAGTTCCGAAGCCGCACCAACATAATAGAGATACAGAAACACCGTGGCCCCTTTCTTTGAGATAACTCTGCACTATTGCGAGCTGCAAATGCCACTTCCAGCTTAGCTGTGCAGAAGAAGAACAACAAGAAGAAGAAATATCTCGA
The DNA here is from genome assembly GCF_051020975.1 of Osmia lignaria lignaria. NCBI lineage: Eukaryota > Metazoa > Arthropoda > Insecta > Hymenoptera > Megachilidae > Osmia > Osmia lignaria. The sequence continues at coordinate 5,922,172 of NW_027478167.1, read as the reverse complement.
AATATGTCCGTCAGGACCCTTCCCTTGAGATAAATCTGCAAATATCTCGGAAACGAAGCGAGCTATGGCAAAACGTTAAGAGACCTCTTTTGTAGAGAATTATGTTTCCTACAATTTATGTTCTATGATATTTTTTGATCAGAAGCGTAGTTTTCGAGATATATCGAGATATTTAAAAGTTCCGAAGCCGCACCAACATAATAGAGATACAGAAACACCGTGGCCCCTTTCTTTGAGATAACTCTGCACTATTGCGAGCTGCAAATGCCACTCCCAGCTTAGCTGTGCAGAAGAAGAACAACAAGAAGAAGAAATATCTCGAAATATGTCCGTCAGGCCCCTTCCCTTGAGATAAATCTGCACATATCTCGGAAACGAAGCAAGCTATGGCAAAATGTTAAGAGACCTTTTTTGGAGAGAATTAAGTTTCCTACTTTTTATGTTCTATGATACTTTTTGATCAGATGCGTAGTTCTCGAGATATATCAAGATATTTAAAAGTTCCGAAGCCGCACCAACATAATAGAGATACAGAAACACCGTGGCCCCTTTCTTTGAGATAACTCTGCACTATTGCGAGCTGGAAATGCCACTTCCAGTTTAGCTGTGCAGAAGAAGAACAACAAGAAGAAGAAATATCTCGAAATATGTCCGTCAGGCCCCTTCCCTTGAGATATATCTGCAAATATCTCGGAAACGAAACGAGCTATGGCAAAATCTTAAGAGACCTTTTTTGTGGAGAATTATGTTTCCTACAATTTATGTTCTATGATATTTTTTGATCAGAAGCGTAGTTTTCGAGATATATCGAGATATTTAAAAGTTCCGAAGCCGCACCAACATAATAGAGATACAGAAACACCGTGGCCCCTTTCTTTGAGATAACTCTGCACTATTGCGAGCTGCAAATGCCACTTCCAGCTTAGCTGTGCAGAAGAAGAACAACAAGAAGAAGAAATATCTCGAAATATGTCCGTCAGGCCCCTTCCCTTGAGATAAATCTGCAAATATCTCGGAAACGAAGCGAGCTATGGCAAAATGTTAAGAGACCTTTTTTGTAGAGAATTAAGTTTCCTACTTTTTATGTTCTAGGATATTTTTTGATCAGATGCGTAGATCTCGAGATATATCAAGATATTTAAAAGTTCCGAAGCCGCACCAACATAATAGAGATACAGAAACACCGTGGCCCCTTTCTTCGGGATAACTCTGCACTATTGCGAGCTTGAAATGCCACTTCCAGTTTAGCTGTGCAGAGGAAGAACAACAAGAAGAAGAAATATCTCGAAATATGTCCGTCAGGACCCTTCCCTTGAGATAAATCTGCAAATATCTCGGAAACGAAGCGAGCTATGGCAAAACGTTAAGAGACCTTTTTTGTAGAGAATTATGTTTCCTACAATTTATGTTCTATGATATTTTTTGATCAGAAGCGTAGTTTTCGAGATATATCGAGATATTTAAAAGTTCCGAAGCCGCACCAACATAATAGAGATACAGAAACACCGTGGCCCCTTTCTTTGAGATAACTCTGCACTATTGCGAGCTGCAAATGCCACGTCCAGCTTAGCTGTGCAGAAGAAGAACAACAAGAAGAAGAAATATCTCGAAATATGTCCGTCAGGCCCCTTCCCTTGAGATATATCTGCAAATATCTCGGAAACGAAACGAGCTATGGCAAAATGTTAAGAGACCTCTTTTGTAGAGAATTATGTTTCCTACAATTTATGTTCTATGATATTTTTTGATCAGAAGCGTAGTTTTCGAGATATATCGAGATATTTAAAAGTTCCGAAGCCGCACCAACATAATAGAGATACAGAAACACCGTGGCCCCTTTCTTTGAGATAACTCTGCACTATTGCGAGCTGCAAATGCCACTTCCAGCTTAGCTGTGCAGAAGAAGAACAACCAGAAGAAGAAATATCTCGAAATATGTCCGTCAGGCCCCTTCCCTTGAGATAAATCTGCAAATATCTCGGAAACAAAGCGAGCTATGGCAAAATGTTGAGAGACCTTATTTGTAGAGAATTAAGTTTCCTACTTTTTATGTTCTATGATATTTTTTGATCAGATGCGTAGTTCTCGAGATATATCAAGATATTTAAAAGTTCCGAAGCTGCACCAACATAATAGAGATACAGAAACACCGTGGCCCTTTTCTTTGAGATAACTCTGCGCTATTGCGAGCTGGAAATGCCACTTCCAGTTTAGCTGTGCAGAAGAAGAACAACAAGAAGAAGAAATATCTCGAAATATGTCGGTCAGGCCCGTTCCCTCGAGATAAATCTGCAAATATCTCGGAAACGAAGCGAGCTATGGCAAAATGTTAAGAGACCTTTTTTGTAGAGAATTAAGTTTCCTACTTTTTATGTTCTATGATATTTTTTGATCAGATGCGTAGTTCTCGAGATGTATCAAGCTATTTAAAAGTTCCGAAGCCGCACCAACATAATAGAGATACAGAAACACCGTGGCCCCTTTCTTTGAGATAACTCTGCACTATTGCGAGCTGCAAATGCCACTTCCAGCTTAGCTGTGCAGAAGAACAACAAGAAGAAGAAATATCTCGAAATATGTCCGTCAGGCCCCTTCCCTTGAGATATATCTGCAAATATCTCGGAAAAGAAGCGAGCTATGGCAAAATGTTAAGAGACCTTTTTTGTAGAGAATTAAATTTCCTACTTTTTATGTTCTATGATATTTTTTGATCAGATGCGTAGTTCTCGAGATATATCAAGATATTTAAAGGTTCCGAAGCCGCACCAACATAATAGAGATACAGGAACACCGTGGCCCCTTTCTTTGAGATAACTCTGCACTATTGCGAGCTGGAAACGCCACTTCCAGTTTAGCTGTGCAGAAGAAGAACAACAAGTAGAAGAAATATCTCGAAATATGTCCGTCAGGCCCCTTCCCTTGAGATAAATCTGCAAATATCTCGGAAACGAAGCGAGCTATGGCAAAATGTTGAGAGACCTTTTTTGTAGAGAATTAAGTTTCCTACTTTTTATGTTCTATGATATTTTTTGATCAGATGCGTAGTTCTCGAGATATATCAAGATATTTAAAAGTTCGGAAGCCGCACCAACATAATAGAGATACAGAAACACCGTGGCCCCTTTCTTTGAGATAACTCTGCACTAGTGCGAGATGCAAATGCCACTTCCAGCTTAGCTGTGCAGAAGAAGAACAACAAGAAGAAGAAATATCTCGAAATATGTCCGTCAGGCCCCTTCCCTTGAGATAAATCTGCAAATATCTCGGAAACGAAGCGAGCTATGGCAAAATGATAAGAGCCCTTTTTTGTAGAGAATTAAGTTTTCTACTTTTTATGTTCCATGATATTTTTTGATCAGATGCGTAGTTCTCGAGATATATCAAGATATTTAAAAGTTCCGAAGCTGCGCCAACATAATAGAGATACAGAAACACCGTGGCCCCTTTCTTTGAGATAACTCTGCACTAGTGCGAGATGCAAATGCCACTTCCAGCTTAGCTGTGCAGAAGAAGAAATATCTCGAAATATGTCCGTCAGGCCCCTTCCCTTGAGATAAATCTGCAAATATCTCGGAAACGAAGCGAGCTATGGCAACATGTTAAGAGACCTTTTTTGTAGAGAATTAAGTTTCCTACTTTTTACGTTCTATGACACTTTTTGATCAGATGCGTAGTTCTCGAGATATATCAAGATATTTAAAAGTTCCGAAGCCGCACCAACATAATAGAGATACAGAAACACCGTGGCCCCTTTCTTTCAGATAACTCTGCACTATTGCGAGCTGGAAATGCCACTTCCAGTTTAGCTGTGCAGAAGAAGAACAACAAGAAGAAGAAATATCTCGAAATATGTCCGTCAGGCCCCTTCCCTTGAGATATATCTGCAAATATCTCGGAAACGAAGCGAGCTATGGCAAAATGTTAAGAGACCTTTTTTGTAGAGAATTACGTTTCCTACAAGTTATGCTCTATGATATTTTTTGATCAGAAGCGTAGTTTTCGAGATATATCGAGATATTTAAAAGTTCCGAAGCCGCACCAACATAATAGAGATACAGAAACACCGTGGCCCCTTTCTTTGAGATAACTCTGCACTATTGCGAGCTGCAAATGCCACTTCCAGCTTAGCTGTGCAGAAGAAGAACAACAAGAAGAAGAAATATCTCGAAATATGTCCGTCAGGCCCCTTCCCTTGAGATAAATCTGCATATATCTCGGAAACAAAGCGAGCTATGGCAAAATGTTAAGAGACCTTTTTTGTAGAGAATTAAGTTTCCTACTTTTTATGTTCTATGATATTTTTTGATCAGATGCGTAGTTCTCGAGATATATCAAGATATTTAAAAGTTCCGAAGCCGCACCAACATAATAGAGATACAGAAACACCGTGGGCCCTTTCTTTGAGATAACTCTGCACTATTGCGAGCTGCAAATGCCACTTCCAGGTTAGCTGTGCAGAAGAACAACAAGAAGAAGAAATATCTCGAAATATGTCCGTCAGGCCCCTTCCCTTGAGATATATCTGCAAATATCTCGGAAACGAAGCGAGCTATGGCAAAATGTTGAGAGACCTTTTTTGTAGAGAATTATGTTTCCTACAATTTATGTTGTATGATATTTTTTGATCAGAAGCGTAGTTTCAGAGATATATCGAGATATTTAAAAGTTCCGAAGCCGCACCAACATAATAGAGATATAGAAACACCGTGGCCCCTTTCTTTGAGATAACTCTGCACTAGTGCGAGCCGCAAATGCCACTTCCAGCTTAGCTGTGCAGAAGAAGAACAACAAGAAGAAGAAATATCTCGAAATATGTCGGTCAGGCCCGTTCCCTCGAGATAAATCTGCAAATATCTCGGAAACGAAGCGAGCTATGGCAAAATGTTAAGAGACCTTTTTTGTAGAGAATTAAGTTTCCTACTTTTTATGTTCTATGATATTTTTTGATCAGATGCGTAGTTCTCGAGATGTATCAAGCTATTTAAAAGTTCCGAAGCCGCACCAACATAATAGAGATACAGAAACACCGTGGCCCCTTTCTTTGAGATAACTCTGCACTATTGCGAGCTGCAAATGCCACTTCCAGCTTAGCTGTGCAGAAGAACAACAAGAAGAAGAAATATCTCGAAATATGTCCGTCAGGCCCCTTCCCTTGAGATATATCTGCAAATATCTCGGAAAAGAAGCGAGCTATGGCAAAATGTTAAGAGACCTTTTTTGTAGAGAATTAAATTTCCTACTTTTTATGTTCTATGATATTTTTTGATCAGATGCGTAGTTCTCGAGATATATCAAGATATTTAAAAGTTCCGAAGCTGCACCAACATAATAGAGATACAGAAACACCGTGGCCCTTTTCTTTGAGATAACTCTGCGCTATTGCGAGCTGGAAATGCCACTTCCAGTTTAGCTGTGCAGAAGAAGAACAACAAGAAGAAGAAATATCTCGAAATATGTCGGTCAGGCCCGTTCCCTCGAGATAAATCTGCAAATATCTCGGAAACGAAGCGAGCTATGGCAAAATGTTAAGAGACCTTTTTTGTAGAGAATTAAGTTTCCTACTTTTTATGTTCTATGATATTTTTTGATCAGATGCGTAGTTCTCGAGATGTATCAAGCTATTTAAAAGTTCCGAAGCCGCACCAACATAATAGAGATACAGAAACACCGTGGCCCCTTTCTTTGAGATAACTCTGCACTATTGCGAGCTGCAAATGCCACTTCCAGCTTAGCTGTGCAGAAGAACAACAAGAAGAAGAAATATCTCGAAATATGTCCGTCAGGCCCCTTCCCTTGAGATATATCTGCAAATATCTCGGAAAAGAAGCGAGCTATGGCAAAATGTTAAGAGACCTTTTTTGTAGAGAATTAAATTTCCTACTTTTTATGTTCTATGATATTTTTTGATCAGATGCGTAGTTCTCGAGATATATCAAGATATTTAAAAGTTCCGAAGCCGCACCAACATAATAGAGATACAGAAACACCGTGGCCCCTTTCTTTGAGATAACTCTGCGCTATTGCGAGCTGGAAATGCCACTTCCAGTTTAGCTGTGCGGAAGAAGAACAACAAGAAGAAGAAATATCTCGAAATATGTCCGTCAGGCCCGTTCCCTCGAGATAAATCTGCAAATATCTCGGAAACGAAGCGAGCTATGGCAAAATGTTAAGAGACCTTTTTTGTAGAGAATTAAATTTCCTACTTTTTATGTTCTATGATATTTTTTGATCAGAAGCGTAGTTTTCGAGATATATCGAGATATTTAAAAGTTCCGAAGCCGCACCAACATAATAGAGATATAGAAACACCGTGGCCCCTTTCTTTGAGATAACTCTGCACTAGTGCGAGCCGCAAATGCCACGTCCAGCTTAGCTGTGCAGAAGAAGAACAACAAGAATAAGAAATATCTCGAAATATGTCCGTCAGGCCCCTTCCCTTGAGATAAATCTGCAAATATCTCGGAAACGAAGCGAGCTATGGCAAAATGTTAAGAGACCTTTTTTGTAGAGAATTATGTTTCCTACAATTTATGTTGTATGATATTTTTTGATCAGAAGCGTAGTTTTCGAGATATATCGAGATATTTAAAAGTTCCGAAGCCGCACCAACATAATAGAGATATAGAAACACCGTGGCCCCTTTCTTTGAGATAACTCTGCACTAGTGCGAGCCGCAAATGCCACTTCCAGCTTAGCTGTGCAGAAGAAGAACAACAAGAAGAAGAAATATCTCGAAATATGTCCGTCAGGCCCGTTCCCTCGAGATAAATCTGCAAATATCTCGGAAACGAAGCGAGCTATGGCAAAATGTTAAGAGACCTTTTTTGTAGAGAATTAAGTTTCCTACTTTTTATGTTCTATGATATTTTTTGATCAGATGCGTAGTTCTCGAGATGTATCAAGATATTTAAAAGTTCCGGAGCCGCACCAACATAATAGAGATACAGAAACACCGTGGCCCCTTTCTTTGAGATAACTCTGCACTATTGCGAGCTGCAAATGCCACTTCCAGCTTAGCTGTGCAGAAGAACAACAAGAAGAAGAAATATCTCGAAATATGTCCGTCAGGCCCCTTCCCTTGAGATATATCTGCAAATATCTCGGAAACGAAGCGAGCTATGGCAAAATGTTAAGAGACCTTTTTTGTAGAGAATTATGTTTCCTACAATTTATGTTCTATGATATTTTTTGATCAGAAGCGTAGTTTTCGAGATATATCGAGATATTTAAAAGTTCCGAAGCCGCACCAACATAAAAGAGATACAGAAACACCGTGGCCCCTTTCTTTGAGATAACTCTGCACTATTGCGAGCTGCAAATGCCACTTCCAGCTTAGCTGTGCAGAAGAAGAACAACAAGAAGAAGAAATATCTCGAAATATGTCCGTCAGGCCCCTTCCCTTGAGATGTATCTGCAAATATCTCGGAAACGAAGCGAGCTATGGCAAAATGTTAAGATACCTTTTTTGTAGAGAATTAAGTTTCCTACTTTTTATGTTCTATGATATTTTTTGATCAGATGCGTAGTTCTCGAGATATATCAAGATATTTAAAAGTTCCGACGCCGCACCAACATAATAGAAATACAGAAACACCGTGGCCCCTTTCTTTGAGATAACTCTGCACTATTGCGAGCTGCAAATGCCACTTCCAGCTTAGCTGTGCAGAAGAAGAACAACAAGAAGAAATATCTCGAAATATGTCCGTCAGGCCCCTTCCCTTGAGATAAATCTGCAAATATCTCGGAAATGAAGCGAGCTATGGCAAAATGTTAAGAGACCTTTTTTGTAGAGAATTAAGTTTCCTACTTTTCATGTTGTATGATATTTTTTGATCAGATGCGTAGTTCTCGAGATATATCAAGATATTTAAAAGTTCCGAAGCCGCACCAACATAATAGAGATGCAGAAACACCGTGGCCCCTTTCTTCGAGATAACTCTGCACTAGTGCGAGCCGCAAATGCCGCTTCCAGCTTAGCTGTGCAGAAGAAGAAAAACAAGAAGAAGAAATATCTCGAAATATGTCCGTCAGTCCCCTTCCCTCGAGATAAATCTGCAAATATCTCGGAAACGAAGCGAGCTATGGCAAAATGTTAAGAGACCTTTTTTGTAGAGAATTAAGTTTCCTACTTTTTATGTTCTATGATATTTTTTGATCAGATGCGTAGTTCTCGAGATGTATCAAGATATTTAAAAGTTCCGAAGCCGCACCAACATAATAGAGATACAGAAACACCGTGGCCCCTTTCTTTGAGATAACTCTGCGCTATTGCGAGCTGGAAATGCCACTTCCAGTTTAGCTGTGCAGAAGAAGAACAACAAGAAGAAGAAATATCTCGAAATATGTCCGTCAGGCCCCTTCCCTTGAGAGAAATCTGCAAATATCTCGGAAAGGAAGCGAGCTATGGCAAAATGTTAAGAGACCTTATTTGTAGAGAATTAAGTTTCCTACTTTTTATGTTCTATGATATTTTTTGATCAGATGCGCAGTTCTCGAGATATATCAAGATATTTAAAAGTTCCGAAGCCGCACCAACATAATAGAGATACAGAAACACCGTGGCCCCTTTCTTTGAGATAACTCTGCACTATTGCGAGCTGCAAATGCCACTTCCAGCTTAGCTGTGCAGAAGAAGAACAACAAGAAGAAGAAATATCTCGAAATATGTCCGTCAGGCCCCTTCCCTTGAGATAAATCTGCAAATATCTCGGAAACGAAGCGAGCTATGGCAAAATGTTAAGAGACCTTTTTTGTAGAGAATTAAGTTTCCTACATTTTATATTCTATGATATTTTTTGATCAGATGCGTAGTTCTCGAGATATATCAAGATATTTAAAAGTTCCGAAGCCGCACCAACATAATAGAAATACAGAAACACCGTGGCCCCTTTCTTTGAGATAACTCTGCACTATTGCGAGCTGCAAATGCCACTTCCAGCTTAGCTGTGCAGAAGAAGAACAACAAGAAGAAGAAATATCTCGAAATATGTCCGTCAGGCCCCTTCCCTTGAGATGTATCTGCAAATATCTCGGAAACGAAGCGAGCTATGGCAAAATGTTAAGAGACCTTTTTTGTAGAGAATTATGTTTCCTACAATTTATGTTCTATGATATTTTTTGATCAGAAGCGTAGTTTTCGAGATATATCGAGATATTTAAAAGTTCCGAAGCCGCACCAACATAATAGAGATACAGAAACACCGTGGCCCCTTTCTTTGAGATAACTCTGCACTATTGCGAGCTGCAAATGCCACTTCCAGCTTAGCTGTGCAGAAGAAGAACAACAAGAAGAAAAAATATCTCGAAATATGTCCGTCAGGCCCCTTCCCTTGAGATATATCGGCAAATATCTCGGAAACGAATCGAACTATGGCAAAATGTTAAGAGACCTTTTTTGTAGAGAATTAAGTTTCCTACTTTTTATGTTCTATGATATTTTTTGATCAGATGCGTAGTTCTCGAGATATATCAAGATATTTAAAAGTTCCGAAGCCGCACCAACATAATAGAGATACAGAATCACCGTGGCCCCTTTCTTTGAGATAACTCTGCACTATTGCCAGCTGCAAATGCCACTTCCAGCTTAGCTGTGCAGAAGAAGAACAACAAGAAGAAGAAATATCTCGAAATATGTCCGTCAGGCCCCTTACCCTTGAGATAAATCTGCAAATATCTCGGAAACGAAGCGAGCTATGGCAAAATGTTAAGAGACCTTTTTTGTAGAGAATTAAGTTTTCTACTTTTTATGTTCCATGATATTTTTTGATCAGATGCGTAGTTCTCGAGATATATCAAGATATTTAAAAGTTCCGAAGCCGCACCAACATAATAGAGATACAGAAACACCGTGGCCCCTTTCTTTGAGATAACTCTGCACTATTGCGAGCTGCAAATGCCACTTCCAGCTTAGCTGTGCAGAAGAAGAACAACCAGAAGAAAAAATATCTCGAAATATGTCCGTCAGGCCCCTTCCCTTGAGATATATCGGCAAATATCTCGGAAACGAATCGAGCTATGGCAAAATGTTAAGAGACCTTTTTTGGAGAGAATTAAGTTTCCTACTTTTTATGTTCTATGATATTTTTTGATCAGATGCGTAGTTCTCGAGATATATCAAGATATTTAAAAGTTCCGAAGCCGCACCAACATAATAGAGATACAGAATCACCGTGGCCCCTTTCTTTGAGATAACTCTGCACTATTGCCAGCTGCAAATGCCACTTCCAGCTTAGCTGTGCAGAAGAAGAACAACAAGAAGAAGAAATATCTCGAAATATGTCCGTCAGGCCCCTTCCCTTGAGATATATCTGGAAATATCTCGGAAACGAAGCGAGCTATGGCAAAATGTTAAGAGGCCTTTTTTGTAGAGAATTAAGTTTCCTACATTTTATGTTGTATGATATTTTTTGATCAGATGCGTAGTTCTCGAGATATATCAAGATATTTAAAAGTTCCGAAGCCGCACCAACATAATAGAAATACAGAAACACCGTGGCCCCTTTCTTTGAGATAACTCTGCACTATTGCGAGCTGCAAATGCCACTTCCAGCTTAGCTGTGCAGAAGAAGAACAACAAGAAGAAGAAATATCTCGAAATATGTCCGTCAGGCCCCTTCCCTTGAGATGTATCTGCAAATATCTCGGAAACGACGCGAGCTATGGCAAAATGTTAAGAGACCTTTTTTGTAGAGAATTATGTTTCCTACAATTTATGTTCTATGATATTTTTTGATCAGAAGCGTAGTTTTCGAGATATATCGAGATATTTAAAAGTTCCGAAGCCGCACCAACATAATAGAGATACAAAAACACCGTGGCCCCTTTCTTTGAGATAACTCTGCACTAGTGCGAGCCGCAAATGCCACTTCCAGCTTAGCTGTGCAGAAGAAGAACAACAAGAAGAAATATCTCGAAATATGTCCGTCAGGCCCCTTCCCTTGAGATAAATCTGCAAATATCTCGGAAATGAAGCGAGCTATGGCAAAATGTTAAGAGACCTTTTTTGTAGAGAATTAAGTTTCCTACTTTTTATGTTGTATGATATTTTTTGATCAGATGCGTAGTTCTCGAGATATATCAAGATATTTAAAAGTTCCGAAGCCGCACCAACATAATAGAGATACAGAAACACCGTGGCCCCTTTCTTTGAGATAACTCTGCACTATTGCGAGCTGCAAATGCCACTTCCAGCTTAGCTGTGCAGAAGAAGAATAACTAGAAGAAGAAATATCTCGAAATATGTCCGTCAGGCCCCTTCCCTTGAGATAAATCTGCAAATATCTCGGAAACGAAGCGAGCTATGGCAAAATGTTAAGAGACCTTTTTTGTAGAGAATTAGGTTTCCTACTTTTTATGTTCTATGCTATTTTTTGATCAGATGCGTAGTTCTCGAGATATATCAAGATATTTAAAAGTTCCAAAGCCGCACCAACATAATAGAGATACAGAAACACCGTGGCCCCTTTCTTTGAGATAACTCTGCACTATTGCGAGCTGCAAATGCCACTTCCAGCTTAGCTGTGCAGAAGAAGAACAACAAGAAGAAGAAATATCTCGAAATATGTCCGTCAGGCCCCTTCCCTTGAGATGTATCTGCAAATATCTCGGAAACGAAGCGACCTATGGCAAAATGTTAAGAGACCTTTTTTGTAGAGAATTATGTTTCCTACAATTTATGTTCTATGATATTTTTTGATCAGAAGCGTAGTTTTCGAGATATATCGAGATATTTAAAAGTTCCGAAGCCGCACCAACATAATAGAGATACAGAAACACCGTGGCCCCTTTCTTTGAGGTAACTCTGCACTATTGCGAGCTGCTAATGCCACTTCCAGCATAGCTGTGCAGAAGAAGAACAACAAGAAGAAGAAATATCTCGAAATATGTCCGTCAGGCCCCTTCCCTTGAGATGTATCTGCAAATATCTCGGAAACGAAGCGAGCTATGGCAAAATGTTGAGAGACCTTTTTTGTAGAGAATTATGTTTCCTACAATTTATGTTCTATGATATTTTTTGATCAGAAGCGTAGTTTTCGAGATATATCGAGATATTTAAAAGTTCCGAAGCCGCACCAACATAATAGAGATACAGAAACACCGTGGCCCCTTTCTTTGAGATAACTCTGCACTATTGCGAGCTGCAAATGCCACTTCCAGCTTAGCTGTGCAGAAGAAGAACAACAAGAAGAAGAAATATCTCGAAATATGTCCGTCAGGCCCCTTCCCTTGAGATATATCGGCAAATATCTCGGAAACGAATCGAGCTATGGCAAAATGTTAAGAGACCTTTTTTGGAGAGAATTAAGTTTCCTACTTTTTATGTTCTATGATATTTTTTGATCAGATGCGTAGTTCTCGAGATATATCAAGATATTTAAAAGTTCCGAAGCCGCACCAACATAATAGAGATACAGAATCACCGTGGCCCCTTTCTTTGAGATAACTCTGCACTATTGCCAGCTGCAAATGCCACTTCCAGCTTAGCTGTGCAGAAGAAGAACAACAAGAAGAAGAAATATCTCGAAATATGTCCGTCAGGCCCCTTCCCTTGAGATGTATCTGCAAATATCTCGGAAACGAAGCGAGCTATGGCAAAATGTTAAGAGACCTTTTTTGTAGAGAATTATGTTTCCTACAATTTATGTTCTATAATATTTTTTGATCAGAAGCGTAGTTTTCGAGATATATCGAGATATTTAAAAGTTCCGAAGCCGCACCAACATAATAGAGATACAAAAACACCGTGGCCCCTTTCTTTGAGATAACTCTGCACTAGTGCGAGCCGCAAATGCCACTTCCAGCTTAGCTGTGCAGAAGAAGAACAACAAGAAGAAATATCTCGAAATATGTCCGTCAGGCCCCTTCCCTTGAGATAAATCTGCAAATATCTCGGAAACGAAGCGAGCTATGGCAAAATGTTAAGAGACCTTTTTTGTAGAGAATTAAGTTTCCTACTTTTTATGTTCTATGATATTTTTTGATCAGATGCGTAGTTCTCGAGATATATCAAGATATTTAAAAGTTCCGAAGCCGCACCAACATAATAGAGATACAGAATCACCGTGGCCCCTTTCTTTGAGATAACTCTGCACTATTGCCAGCTGCAAATGCCACTTCCAGCTTAGCTGTGCAGAAGAAGAACAACAAGAAGAAGAAATATCTCGAAATATGTCCGTCAGGCCCCTTCCCTTGAGATAAATCTGCAAATATCTCGGAAACGAAGCGAGCTATGGCAAAATGTTAAGAGACCTTTTTTGTAGAGAATTAAGTTTCCTACTTTTTATGTTCTATGATATTTTTTGATCAGATGCGTAGTCCTGGAGATATATCAAGATATTTAAAAGTTCCGAAGCCGCATCAACATAATAGAAATACAGAAACACCGTGGCCCCTTTCTTTGAGGTAACTCTGCACTATTGCGAGCTGCTAATGCCACTTCCAGCATAGCTGTGCAGAAGAAGAACAACAAGAAGAAGAAATATCTCGAAATATGTCCGTCAGGCCCCTTCCCTTGAGATGTATCTGCAAATATCTCGGAAACGAAGCGAGCTATGGCAAAATGTTAAGAGACCTTTTTTGTAGAGAATTATGTTTCCTACAATTTATGTTCTATGATATTTTTTGATCAGAAGCGTAGTTTTCGAGATATATCGAGATATTTAAAAGTTCCGAAGCCGCACCAACATAATAGAGATACAGAAACACCGTGGCCCCTTTCTTTGAGATAACTCTGCACTATTGCGAGCTGCAAATGCCACTTCCAGCTTAGCTGTGCAGAAGAAGAACAACAAGAAGAAGAAATATCTCGAAATATGTCCGTCAGGCCCCTTCCCTTGAGATGTATCTGCAAATATCTCGGAAACGAAGCGAGCTATGGCAAAATGTTAAGAGACCTTTTTTGTAGAGAATTAAGTTTCCTACTTTTTATGTTCTATGATATTTTTTGATCAGATGCGTAGTTCTCGAGATATATCAAGATATTTAAAAGTTCCGAAGCCGCACCAACATAATAGAGATACAGAATCACCGTGGCCCCTTTCTTTGAGATAACTCTGCACTATTGCCAGCTGCAAATGCCACTTCCAGCTTAGCTGTGCAGAAGAAGAACAACAAGAAGAAGAAATATCTCGAAATATGTCCGTCAGGCCCCTTCCCTTGAGATATATCGGCAAATATCTCGGAAACGAAGCGAGCTATGGCAAAATGTTAAGAGACCTTTTTTGTAGAGAATTATGTTTCCTACAATTTATGTTGTATGATATTTTTTGATCAGAAGCGTAGTTCTGGAGATATATCAAGATATTTAAAAGTTCCGAAGCCGCACCAACATAATAGAAATACAGAAACACCGTGGCCCCTTTCTTTGAGATAACTCTGCACTATTGCGAGCTGCAAATGCCACTTCCAGCTTAGCTGTGCAGAAGAAGCACAACAAGAAGAAGAAATATCTCGAAATATGTCCGTCAGGCCCCTTCCCTTGAGATAAATCTGCAAATATCTCGGAAACGAAGCGAGCTATGGCAAAATGTTAAGAGACCTTTTTTGTAGAGAATTAAGTTTTCTACTTTTTATGTTCCATGATATTTTTTGATCAGATGCGTAGTTCTCGAGATATATCAAGATATTTAAAAGTTCCGAAGCCGCACCAACATAATAGAGATACAGAAACACCGTGGCCCCTTTCTTTGAGATAACTCTGCACTATTGCGAGCTGCAAATGCCACTTCCAGGTTAGCTGTGCAGAAGAAGAACAACAAGAAGAAGAAATATCTCGAAATATGTCCGTCAGGCCCCTTCCCTTGAGATGTATCTGCAAATATCTCGGAAACGAAGCGACCTATGGCAAAATGTTAAGAGACCTTTTTTGTAGATTATTATGTTTCCTACAATTTATGTTCTATGATATTTTTTGATCAGAAGCGTAGTTTTCGAGATATATCGAGATATTTAAAAGTTCCGAAGCCGCACCAACATAATAGAGATACAGAAACACCGTGGCCCCTTTCTTTGAGGTAACTCTGCACTATTGCGAGCTGCTAATGCCACTTCCAGCATAGCTGTGCAGAAGAAGAACAACAAGAAGAAGAAATATCTCGAAATATGTCCGTCAGGCCCCTTCCCTTGAGATGTATCTGCAAATATCTCGGAAACGAAGCGAGCTATGGCAAAATGTTAAGAGACCTTTTTTGTAGAGAATTATGTTTCCTACAATTTATGTTCTATGATATTTTTTGATCAGAAGCGTAGTTTTCGAGATATATCGAGATATTTAAAAGTTCCGAAGCCGCACCAACATAATAGAGATACAGAAACACCGTGGCCCCTTTCTTTGAGATAAGTCTGCACTATTGCGAGCTGCAAATGCCACTTCCAGCTTAGCTGTGCAGAAGAAGAACAACAAGAAGAAGAAATATCTCGAAATATGTCCGTCAGGCCCCTTCCCTTGAGATGTATCTGCAAATATCTCGGAAACGAAGCGAGCTATGGCAAAATGTTAAGAGACCTTTTTTGTAGATAATTATGTTTCCTACAATTTATGTTCTATGATATTTTTTGATCAGAAGCGTAGTTTTCGAGATATATCGAGATATTTAAAAGTTCCGAAGCCGCACCAACATAATAGAGATACAGAAACATCGTGGCCCCTTTCTTTGAGATAACTCTGCACTATTGCGAGCTGCAAATGCCACTTCCAGCTTAGCTGTGCAGAAGAAGAACAACAAGAAGAAGAAATATCTCGAAATATGTCCGTCAGGCCCCTTCCCTTGAGATGTATCTGAAAATATCTCGGAAACGAAGCGAGCTATGGCAAAATGTTAAGAGACCTTTTTTGTAGAGAATTAAGTTTCCTACTTTTTATGTTCTATGATATTTTTTGATCAGATGCGTAGTTCTCGAGATATATCAAGATATTTAAAAGTTCCGAAGCCGCACCAACATAATAGAGATACAGAATCACCGTGGCCCCTTTCTTTGAGATAACTCTGCACTATTGCCAGCTGCAAATGCCACTTCCAGCTTAGCTGTGCAGAAGAAGAACAACAAGAAGAAGAAATATCTCGAAATATGTCCGTCAGGCCCCTTCCCTTGAGATATATCGGCAAATATCTCGGAAACGAAGCGAGCTATGGCAAAATGTTAAGAGACCTTTTTTGTAGAGAATTATGTTTCCTACAATTTATGTTGTATGATATTTTTTGATCAGAAGCGTAGTTTCAGAGATATATCGAGATATTTAAAAGTTCCGAAGCCGCACCAACATAATAGAGATATAGAAACACCGTGGCCCCTTTCTTTGAGATAACTCTGCACTAGTGCGAGCCGCAAATGCCACTTCCAGCTTAGCTGTGCAGAAGAAGAACAACAAGAAGAAGAAATATCTCGAAATATGTCGGTCAGGCCCGTTCCCTCGAGATAAATCTGCAAATATCTCGGAAACGAAGCGAGCTATGGCAAAATGTTAAGAGACCTTTTTTGTAGAGAATTAAGTTTCCTACTTTTTATGTTCTATGATATTTTTTGATCAGATGCGTAGTTCTCGAGATGTATCAAGCTATTTAAAAGTTCCGAAGCCGCACCAACATAATAGAGATACAGAAACACCGTGGCCCCTTTCTTTGAGATAACTCTGCACTATTGCGAGCTGCAAATGCCACTTCCAGCTTAGCTGTGCAGAAGAACAACAAGAAGAAGAAATATCTCGAAATATGTCCGTCAGGCCCCTTCCCTTGAGATATATCTGCAAATATCTCGGAAAAGAAGCGAGCTATGGCAAAATGTTAAGAGACCTTTTTTGTAGAGAATTAAATTTCCTACTTTTTATGTTCTATGATATTTTTTGATCAGATGCGTAGTTCTCGAGATATATCAAGATATTTAAAAGTTCCGAAGCCGCACCAACATAATAGAGATACAGAAACACCGTGGCCCCTTTCTTTGAGATAACTCTGCGCTATTGCGAGCTGGAAATGCCACTTCCAGTTTAGCTGTGCAGAAGAAGAACAACAAGAAGAAGAAATATCTCGAAATATGTCGGTCAGGCCCGTTCCCTCGAGATAAATCTGCAAATATCTCGGAAACGAAGCGAGCTATGGCAAAATGTTAAGAGACCTTTTTTGTAGAGAATTAAGTTTCCTACTTTTTATGTTCTATGATATTTTTTGATCAGATGCGTAGTTCTCGAGATGTATCAAGCTATTTAAAAGTTCCGAAGCCGCACCAACATAATAGAGATACAGAAACACCGTGGCCCCTTTCTTTGAGATAACTCTGCACTATTGCGAGCTGCAAATGCCACTTCCAGCTTAGCTGTGCAGAAGAACAACAAGAAGAAGAAATATCTCGAAATATGTCCGTCAGGCCCCTTCCCTTGAGATATATCTGCAAATATCTCGGAAAAGAAGCGAGCTATGGCAAAATGTTAAGAGACCTTTTTTGTAGAGAATTAAATTTCCTACTTTTTATGTTCTATGGTATTTTTTGATCAGATGCGTAGTTCTCGAGATATATCAAGATATTTAAAAGTTCCGAAGCCGCACCAACATAATAGAAATACAGAACCACCGTGGCCCCTTTCTTTGAGATAACTCTGCACTATTGCGAGCTGCAAATGCCAGTTCCAGCTTAGCTGTGCAGAAGAAGAACAACAAGAAGAAGAAATATCTCGAAATATGTCCGTCAGGCCCCTTCCCTTGAGATGTATCTGCAAATATCTCGGAAACGAAGCGAGCTATGGCAAAATGTTAAGAGACCTTTTTTGTAGAGAATTATGTTTCCTACAATTTATGTTCTATGATATTTTTTGATCAGAAGCGTAGTTTTCGAGATATATCGAGATATTTAAAAGTTCCGAAGCCGCACCAACATAATAGAGATACAGAAACACCGTGGCCCCTTTCTTTGAGATAACTCTGCACTATTGCGAGCTGCAAATGCCACTTCCAGCTTAGCTGTGCAGAAGAAGAACAACAAGAAGAAAAAATATCTCGAAATATGTCCGTCAGGCCCCTTCCCTTGAGATATATCGGCAAATATCTCGGAAACGAATCGAACTATGGCAAAATGTTAAGAGACCTTTTTTGTAGAGAATTAAGTTTCCTACTTTTTATGTTCTATGATATTTTTTGATCAGATGCGTAGTTCTCGAGATATATCAAGATATTTAAAAGTTCCGAAGCCGCACCAACATAATAGAGATACAGAATCACCGTGGCCCCTTTCTTTGAGATAACTCTGCACTATTGCCAGCTGCAAATGCCACTTCCAGCTTAGCTGTGCAGAAGAAGAACAACAAGAAGAAGAAATATCTCGAAATATGTCCGTCAGGCCCCTTACCCTTGAGATAAATCTGCAAATATCTCGGAAACGAAGCGAGCTATGGCAAAATGTTAAGAGACCTTTTTTGTAGAGAATTAAGTTTTCTACTTTTTATGTTCCATGATATTTTTTGATCAGATGCGTAGTTCTCGAGATATATCAAGATATTTAAAAGTTCCGAAGCCGCACCAACATAATAGAGATACAGAAACACCGTGGCCCCTTTCTTTGAGATAACTCTGCACTATTGCGAGCTGCAAATGCCACTTCCAGCTTAGCTGTGCAGAAGAAGAACAACCAGAAGAAAAAATATCTCGAAATATGTCCGTCAGGCCCCTTCCCTTGAGATATATCGGCAAATATCTCGGAAACGAATCGAGCTATGGCAAAATGTTAAGAGACCTTTTTTGGAGAGAATTAAGTTTCCTACTTTTTATGTTCTATGATATTTTTTGATCAGATGCGTAGTTCTCGAGATATATCAAGATATTTAAAAGTTCCGATGCCGCACCAACATAATAGAGATACAGAATCACCGTGGCCCCTTTCTTTGAGATAACTCTGCACTATTGCCAGCTGCAAATGCCACTTCCAGCTTAGCTGTGCAGAAGAAGAACAACAAGAAGAAGAAATATCTCGAAATATGTCCGTCAGGCCCCTTCCCTTGAGATATATCTGCAAATATCTCGGAAACGAAGCGAGCTATGGCAAAATGTTAAGAGGCCTTTTTTGTAGAGAATTAAGTTTCCTACATTTTATGTTGTATGATATTTTTTGATCAGATGCGTAGTTCTCGAGATATATCAAGATATTTAAAAGTTCCGAAGCCGCACCAACATAATAGAAATACAGAAACACCGTGGCCCCTTTCTTTGAGATAACTCTGCACTATTGCGAGCTGCAAATGCCACTTCCAGCTTAGCTGTGCAGAAGAAGAACAACAAGAAGAAGAAATATCTCGAAATATGTCCGTCAGGCCCCTTCCCTTGAGATGTATCTGCAAATATCTCGGAAACGAAGCGAGCTATGGCAAAATGTTAAGAGACCTTTTTTGTAGAGAATTATGTTTCCTACAATTTATGTTCTATGATATTTTTTGATCAGAAGCGTAGTTTTCGAGATATATCGAGATATTTAAAAGTTCCGAAGCCGCACCAACATAATAGAGATACAAAAACACCGTGGCCCCTTTCTTTGAGATAACTCTGCACTAGTGCGAGCCGCAAATGCCACTTCCAGCTTAGCTGTGCAGAAGAAGAACAACAAGAAGAAATATCTCGAAATATGTCCGTCAGGCCCCTTCCCTTGAGATAAATCTGCAAATATCTCGGAAATGAAGCGAGCTATGGCAAAATGTTAAGAGACCTTTTTTGTAGAGAATTAAGTTTCCTACTTTTTATGTTGTATGATATTTCTTGATCAGATGCGTAGTTCTCGAGATATATCAAGATATTTAAAAGTTCCGAAGCCGCACCAACATAATAGAGATACAGAAACACCGTGGCCCCTTTCTTTGAGATAACTCTGCACTATTGCGAGCTGCAAATGCCACTTCCAGCTTAGCTGTGCAGAAGAAGAATAACTAGAAGAAGAAATATCTCGAAATATGTCCGTCAGGCCCCTTCCCTTGAGATAAATCTGCAAATATCTCGGAAACGAAGCGAGCTATGGCAAAATGTTGAGAGACCTTTTTTGTAGAGAATTAGGTTTCCTACTTTTTATGTTCTATGATATTTTTTGATCAGATGCGTAGTTCTCGAGATATATCAAGATATTTAAAAGTTCCGAAGCCGCACCAACATAATAGAGATACAGAAACACCGTGGCCCCTTTCTTTGAGATAACTCTGCACTATTGCGAGCTGCAAATGCCACTTCCAGCTTAGCTGTGCAGAAGAAGAACAACAAGAAGAAGAAATATCTCGAAATATGTCCGTCAGGCCCCTTCCCTTGAGATGTATCTGCAAATATCTCGGAAACGAAGCGACCTATGGCAAAATGTTAAGAGACCTTTTTTGTAGAGAATTATGTTTCCTACAATTTATGTTCTATGATATTTTTTGATCAGAAGCGTAGTTTTCGAGATATATCGAGATATTTAAAAGTTCCGAAGCCGCACCAACATAATAGAGATACAGAAACACCGTGGCCCCTTTCTTTGAGGTAACTCTGCACTATTGCGAGCTGCTAATGCCACTTCCAGCATAGCTGTGCAGAAGAAGAACAACAAGAAGAAGAAATATCTCGAAATATGTCCGTCAGGCCCCTTCCCTTGAGATGTATCTGCAAATATCTCGGAAACGAAGCGAGCTATGGCAAAATGTTAAGAGACCTTTTTTGTAGAGAATTATGTTTCCTACAATTTATGTTCTATGATATTTTTTGATCAGAAGCGTAGTTTTCGAGATATATCGAGATATTTAAAAGTTCCGAAGCCGCACCAACATAATAGAGATACAGAAACACCGTGGCCCCTTTCTTTGAGATAACTCTGCACTATTGCGAGCTGCAAATGCCACTTCCAGCTTAGCTGTGCAGAAGAAGAACAACAAGAAGAAGAAATATCTCGAAATATGTCCGTCAGGCCCCTTCCCTTGAGATGTATCTGCAAATATCTCGGAAACGAAGCGAGCTATGGCAAAATGTTAAGAGACCTTTTTTGTAGAGAATTATGTTTCCTACAATTTATGTTCTATGATATTTTTTGATCAGAAGCGTAGTTTTCGAGATATATCGAGATATTTAAAAGTTCCGAAGCCGCACCAACATAATAGAGATACAGAAACACCGTGGCCCCTTTCTTTGAGATAACTCTGCACTATTGCGAGCTGCAAATGCCACTTCCAGCTTAGCTGTGCAGAAGAAGAACAACAAGAAGAAGAAATATCTCGAAATATGTCCGTCAGGCCCCTTCCCTTGAGATGTATCTGCAAATATCTCGGAAACGAAGCGAGCTATGGCAAAATGTTAAGAGACCTTTTTTGTAGAGAATTAAGTTTCCTACTTTTTATGTTCTATGATATTTTTTGATCAGATGCGTAGTTCTCGAGATATATCAAGATATTTAAAAGTTCCGAAGCCGCACCAACATAATAGAGATACAGAATCACCGTGGCCCCTTTCTTTGAGATAACTCTGCACTATTGCCAGCTGCAAATGCCACTTCCAGCTTAGCTGTGCAGAAGAAGAACAACAAGAAGAAGAAATATCTCGAAATATGTCCGTCAGGCCCCTTCCCTTGAGATAAATCTGCAAATATCTCGGAAACGAAGCGACCTATGGCAAAATGTTAAGAGACCTTTTTTGTAGAGAATTAAGTTTCCTACTTTTTATGTTCTATGATATTTTTTGATCAGATGCGTAGTCCTGGAGATATATCAAGATATTTAAAAGTTCCGAAGCCGCACCAACATAATAGAAACACAGAAACACCGTAGCCCCTTTCTTTGAGATAACTCTGCACTATTGCGAGCTGCAAATGCCACTTCCAGCTTAGCTGTGCAGAAGAAGAACAACAAGAAGAAGAAATATCTCGAAATATGTCCGTCAGGCCCCTTCCCTTGAGATAAATCTGCAAATATCTCGGAAACGAAGCGAGCTATGGCAAAATGTTAAGAGACCTTTTTTGTAGAGAATTAAGTTTTCTACTTTTTATGTTCCATGATATTTTTTGATCAGATGCGTAGTTCTCGAGATATATCAAGATATTTAAAAGTTCCGAAGCCGCACCAACATAATAGAGATACAGAAACACCGTGGCCCCTTTCTTTGAGATAACTCTGCACTATTGCGAGCTGCAAATGCCACTTCCAGCTTAGCTGTGCAGAAGAAGAATAACTAGAAGAAGAAATATCTCGAAATATGTCCGTCAGGCCCCTTCCCTTGAGATAAATCTGCAAATATCTCGGAAACGAAGCGAGCTATGGCAAAATGTTAAGAGACCTTTTTTGTAGAGAATTAGGTTTCCTACTTTTTATGTTCTATGATATTTTTTGATCAGATGCGTAGTTCTCGAGATATATCAAGATATTTAAAAGTTCCGAAGCCGCACCAACATAATAGAGATACAGAAACACCGTGGCCCCTTTCTTTGAGATAACTCTGCACTATTGCGAGCTGCAAATGCCACTTCCAGGTTAGCTGTGCAGAAGAAGAACAACAAGAAGAAGAAATATCTCGAAATATGTCCGTCAGGCCCCTTCCCTTGAGATGTATCTGCAAATATCTCGGAAACGAAGCGACCTATGGCAAAATGTTAAGAGACCTTTTTTGTAGAGAATTATGTTTCCTACAATTTATGTTCTATGATATTTTTTGATCAGAAGCGTAGTTTTCGAGATATATCGAGATATTTAAAAGTTCCGAAGCCGCACCAACATAATAGAGATACAGAAACACCGTGGCCCCTTTCTTTGAGGTAACTCTGCACTATTGCGAGCTGCTAATGCCACTTCCAGCTTAGCTGTGCAGAAGAAGAACAACAAGAAGAAGAAATATCTCGAAATATGTCCGTCAGGCCCCTTCCCTTGAGATGTATCTGCAAATATCTCGGAAACGAAGCGAGCTATGGCAAAATGTTAAGAGACCTTTTTTGTAGATAATTATGTTTCCTACAATTTATGTTCTATGATATTTTTTGATCAGAAGCGTAGTTTTCGAGATATATCGAGATATTTAAAAGTTCCGAAGCCGCACCAACATAATAGAGATACAGAAACACCGTGGCCCCTTTCTTTGAGATAACTCTGCCCTATTGCGAGCTGCAAATGCCACTTCCAGCTTAGCTGTGCAGAAGAAGAACAACAAGAAGAAGAAATATCTCGAAATATGTCCGTCAGGCCCCTTCCCTTGAGATGTATCTGCAAATATCTCGGAAACGAAGCGAGCTATGGCAAAATGTTAAGAGACCTTTTTTGTAGAGAATTAAGTTTCCTACTTTTTATGTTCTATGATATTTTTTGATCAGATGCGTAGTTCTCGAGATATATCAAGATATTTAAAAGTTCCGAAGCCGCACCAACATAATAGAGATACAGAATCACCGTGGCCCCTTTCTTTGAGATAACTCTGCACTATTGCCAGCTGCAAATGCCACTTCCAGCTTAGCTGTGCAGAAGAAGAACAACAAGAAGAAGAAATATCTCGAAATATGTCCGTCAGGCCCCTTCCCTTGAGATAAATCTGCAAATATCTCGGAAACGAAGCGAGCTATGGGAAAATGTTAAGAGACCTTTTTTGTAGAGAATTAAGTTTCCTACTTTTTATGTTCTATGATATTTTTTGATCAGATGCGTAGTCCTGGAGATATATCAAGATATTTAAAAGTTCCGAAGCCGCACCAACATAATAGAAATACAGAAACACCGTGGCCCCTTTCTTTGAGATAACTCTGCACTATTGCGAGCTGCAAATGCCACTTCCAGCTTAGCTGTGCAGAAGAAGAACAACAAGAAGAAGAAATATCTCGAAATATGTCCGTCAGGCCCCTTCCCTTGAGATAAATCTGCAAATATCTCGGAAACGAAGCGAGCTATGGCAAAATGTTAAGAGACCTTTTTTGTAGAGAATTAAGTTTTCTACTTTTTATGTTCCATGATATTTTTTGATCAGATGCGTAGTTCTCGAGATATATCAAGATATTTAAAAGTTCCGAAGCCGCACCAACATAATAGAGATACAGAAACACCGTGGCCCCTTTCTTTGAGATAACTCTGCACTATTGCGAGCTGCAAATGCCACTTCCAGCTTAGCTGTGCAGAAGAAGAACAACAAGAAGAAAAAATATCTCGAAATATGTCCGTCAGGCCCCTTCCCTTGAGATATATCGGCAAATATCTCGGAAACGAATCGAGCTATGGCAAAATGTTAAGAGACCTTTTTTGTAGAGAATTAAGTTTCCTACTTTTTATGTTCTATGATATTTTTTGATCACATGCGTAGTTCTCGAGATATATCAAGATATTTAAAAGTTCCGAAGCCGCACCAACATAATAGAGATACAGAATCACCGTGGCCCCTTTCTTTGAGATAACTCTGCACTATTGCCAGCTGCAAATGCCACTTCCAGCTTAGCTGTGCAGAAGAAGAACAACAAGAAGAAGAAATATCTCGAAATATGTCCGTCAGGCCCCTTCCCTTGAGATAAATCTGCAAATATCTCGGAAACGAAGCGAGCTATGGCAGAATGTTAAGAGGCCTTTTTTGTAGAGAATTAAGTTTCCTACATTTTATGTTGTATGATATTTTTTGATCAGATGCGTAGTTCTCGAGATATATCAAGATATTTAAAAGTTCCGAAGCCGCACCAACATAATAGAAATACAGAAACACCGTGGCCCCTTTCTTTGAGATAACTGTGCACTATTGCGAGCTGCAAATGCCACTTCCAGTTTAGGTGTGCAGAAGAAGAACAACAAGAAGAAGAAATATCTCGAAATATGTCCGTCAGGCCCCTTCCCTTGAGATGTATCTGCAAATATCTCGGAAACGAAGCGACCTATGGCAAAATGTTAAGAGACCTTTTTTGTAGAGAATTATGTTTCCTACAATTTATGTTCTATGATATTTTTTGATCAGAAGCGTAGTTTTCGAGATATATCGAGATATTTAAAAGTTCCGAAGCCGCACCAACATAATAGAGATACAGAAACACCGTGGCCCCTTTCTTTGAGATAACTCTGCACTATTGCGAGCTGGAAATGCCACTTCCAGTTTAGCTGTGCAGAAGAAGAACAACAAGAAGAAGAAATATCTCGAAATATGTCCGTCAGGCCCCTTCCCTTGAGATAAATCTGCAAATATCTCGGAAACGAAGCGAGCTATGGCAAAATGTTAAGAGACCTTTTTTGTAGAGAATTAAGTTTCCTACATTTTATGTTGTATGATATTTTTTGATCAGATGCGTAGTTCTCGAGATATATCAAGATATTTAAAAGTTCCGAAGCCGCACCAACATAATAGAGATACAGAAACACCGTGGCCCCTTTCTTTGAGATAACTCTGCACTATTGCGAGCTGCAAATGCCACTTCCAGCTTAGCTGTGCAGAAGAAGAACAACAAGAAGAAAAAATATCTCGAAATATGTCCGTCAGGCCCCTTCCCTTGAGATATATCGGCAAATATCTCGGAAACGAATCGAGCTATGGCAAAATGTTAAGAGACCTTTTTTGTAGAGACTTAAGTTTCCTACTTTTTATGTTCTATGATATTTTTTGATCAGATGCGTAGTTCTCGAGATATATCAAGATATTTAAAAGTTCCGAAGCCGCACCAACATAATAGAGATACAGAATCACCGTGGCCCCTTTCTTTGAGATAACTCTGCACTATTGCCAGCTGCAAATGCCACTTCCAGCTTAGCTGTGCAGAAGAAGAACAACAAGAAGAAGAAATATCTCGAAATATGTCCGTCAGGCCCCTTCCCTTGAGATAAATCTGCAAATATCTCGGAAACGAAGCGAGCTATGGCAAAATGTTAAGAGACCTTTTTTGTAGAGAATTAAGTTTCCTACTTTTTATGTTCTATGATATTTTTTGATCAGATGCGTAGTTCTCGAGATATATCAAGATATTTAAAAGTTCCGATGCCGCACCAACATAATAGAGATACAGAAACACCGTGGCCCCTTTCTTTGAGATAACTCTGCACTATTGCGAGCTGCAAATGCCACTTCCAGCTTAGCTGTGCAGAAGAAGAACAACAAGAAGAAGAAATATCTCGAAATATGTCCGTCAGGCCCCTTCCCTTGAGATAAATCTGCAAATATCTCGGAAACGAAGCGAGCTATGGCAAAATGTTAAGAGGCCTTTTTTGTAGAGAGTTAAGTTTCCTACATTTTATGTTGTATGATATTTTTTGATCAGATGCGTAGTTCTCGAGATATATCAAGATATTTAAAAGTTCCGAAGCCGCACCAACATAATAGAAATACAGAAACACCGTGGCCCCTTTCTTTGAGATAACTCTGCACTATTGCGAGCTGCAAATGCCACTTCCAGGTTAGCTGTGCAGAAGAAGAACAACAAGAAGAAGAAATATCTCGAAATATGTCCGTCAGGCCCCTTCCCTTGAGATGTATCTGCAAATATCTCGGAAACGAAGCGAGCTATGGCAAAATGTTTAGAGACCTTTTTTGTAGAGAATTATGTTTCCTACAATTTATGTTCTATGATATTTTTTGATCAGAAGCGTAGTTTTCGAGATATATCGAGATATTTAAAAGTTCCGAAGCCGCACCAACATAATAGAGATACAGAAACACCGTGGCCCCTTTCTTTGAGATAACTCTGCACTAGTGCGAGCCGCAAATGCCACTTCCAGCTTAGCTGTGCAGAAGAAGAACAACAAGAAGAAATATCTCGAAATATGTCCGTCAGGCCCCTTCCCTTGAGATAAATCTGCAAATATCTCGGAAATGAAGCGAGCTATGGCAAAATGTTAAGAGACCTTTTTTGTAGAGAATTAAGTTTCCTACTTTTTATGTTGTATGATATTTTTTGATCAGATGCGTAGTTGTCGAGATATATCAAGATATTTAAAAGTTCCGAAGCCGCACCAACATAATAGAGATACAGAAACACCGTGGCCCCTTTCTTTGAGATAACTCTATACTATTGCGAGCTGCAAATGCCACTTCCAGCTTAGCTGTGCAGAAGAAGAATAACGAGAAGAAGAAATATCTCGAAATATGTCCGTCAGGCCCCTTCCCTTGAGATAAATCTGCAAATATCTCGGAAACGAAGCGAGCTATGGCAAAATGTTAAGAGACCTTTTTTGTAGAGAATTAGGTTTCCTACTTTTTATGTTCTATGATATTTTTTGATCAGATGCGTAGTTCTCGAGATATATCAAGATATTTAAAAGTTCCGAAGCCGCACCAACATAATAGAGATACAGAAACACCGTGGCCCCTTTCTTTGAGATAACTCTGCACTATTGCGAGCTGCAAATGCCACTTCCAGCTTAGCTGTGCAGAAGAAGAACAACAAGAAGAAGAAATATCTCGAAATATGTCCGTCAGGCCCCTTCCCTTGAGATATATCTGCAAATATCTCGGAAACGAAACGAGCTATGGCAAAATGTTAAGAGACCTCTTTTGTAGAGAATTAGGTTTCCTACTTTTTATGTTCTATGATATTTTTTGATCAGATGCGTAGTTCTCGAGATATATCAAGATATTTAAAAGTTCCGAAGCCGCACCAACATAATAGAGATACAGAAACACCGTGGCCCCTTTCTTTGAGATCACTCTGCACTATTGCGAGCTGGAAATGCCACTTCCAGTTTAGCTGTGCAGAAGAAGAACAACAAGAAGAAGAAATATCTCGAAATATGTCCGTCAGGCCCCTTCCCTTGAGATAAATCTGCAAATATCTCGGAAACGAAGCGAGCTATGGCAAAATGTTAAGAGACCTTTTTTGTAGAGAATTAAGTTTCCTACATTTTATGTTGTATGATATTTTTTGATCAGATGCGTAGTTCTCGAGATATATCAAGATATTTAAAAGTTCCGAAGCCGCACCAACATAATAGAAATACAGAAACACCGTGGCCCCTTTCTTTGAGATAACTCTGCACTATTGCGAGCTGCAAATGCCACTTCCAGCTTAGCTGTGCAGAAGAAGAACAACAAGAAGAAGAAATATCTCGAAATATGTCCGTCAGGCCCCTTCCCTTGAGATAAACCTGCAAACATCTCGGAAACGAAGCGAGCTATGGCAAAATGTTAAGAGACCTTTTTTGTAGAGAATTAAGTTTCCTACTTTTTATGTTCTATGATATTTTTTGATCAGATGCGTAGTTCTCGAGATATATCAAGATACTTAAAAGTTCCGAAGCCGCACCAACATAATAGAGATACAGAAACACCGTGGCCCCTTTCTTTGAGATAACTCTGCACTATTGCGAGCTGGAAATGCCACTTCCAGTTTAGCTGTGCAGAAGAAGAACAACAAGAAGAAGAAATATCTCGAAATATGTCCGTCAGGCCCGTTACTTTGAGCTGAATCTGCAAATATCTCGGAAACGAAGCGAGCTATGGCAAAATGTTAAGAGACGTTTTTTGTAGAGAATTATGTTTCCTACAATTTATGTTCTATGATATTTTTTGATCAGAAGCGTAGTTTTCGAGATATATCGAGATATTTAAAAGTTCCGAAGCCGCACCAACATAATAGAGATACAGAAACACCGTGGCCCCTGTCTTTGAGATAACTCTGCACTAGTGCGAGCCGCAAATGCCACTTCCAGCTTAGCTGTGCAGAAGAAGAACAACCAGAAGAAATATCTCGAAATATGTCCGTCAGGCCCCTTCCCTTGAGATAAATCTGCAAATATCTCGGAAATGAAGCGAGCTATGGCAAAATGTTAAGAGACCTTTTTTGTAGAGAATTAGGTTTCCTACTTTTTATGTTCTATGATATTTTTTGATCAGATGCGTAGTTCTCGAGATATATCAAGACATTTAAAAGTTCCGAAGCCGCACCAACATAATAGAGATACAGAAACACCGTGGCCCCTTTCTTTGAGATAACTCTGCACTATTGCCAGCTGGAAATGCCACTTCCAGTTTAGCTGTGCAGAAGAAGAACAACAAGAAGAAGAAATATCTCGAAATATGTCCGTCAGGCCCCTTCCCTTGAGATAAATCTGCAAATATCTCGGAAACGAAGCGAGCTATGGCAAAATGTTAAGAGACCTTTTTTGTAGAGAATTCAGTTTCCTACTTTTTATGTTCTATGATATTTTTTGATCAGATGCGTAGTTCTCGAGATATATCAAGATATTTAAAAGTTCCGAAGCCGCACCAACATAATAGAGATACAGAAACACCGTGGCCCCTTTCTTTGAGATAACTCTGCACTATTGCGAGCTGCAAGTGCCACTTCCAGCTTAGCTGTGCAGAAGAAGAACAACAAGAAGAAGAAATATCTCGAAATATGTCCGTCAGGCCCCTTCCCTTGAGATAAATCTGCAAATATCTCGGAAACGAAGCGAGCTCTGGCAAAATGTTAAGAGACTTTATTTGTAGAGAATTAAGTTTCCTACTTTTTATGTTCTATGATATTTTTTGATCAGCTGCGTAGTTCTCGAGATATATCAAGATATTTAAAAGTTCCGAAGCCGCACCATCATAATAGAGATACAGAAACACCGTGGCCCCTTTCTTTGAGATAACTCTGCACTATTGCGAGCTGCAAATGCCACTTCCAGCTTAGCTGTGCAGAAGAAGAACAACAGGAAGAAGAAATATCTCGAAATATGTCCGTCAGGCCCCTTCCCTTGAGATAAATCTGCAAATATCTCGGAAACGAAGCGAGCTATGGGAAAATGTTAAAAGACCTTTTTTGTAGGGAATTAAGTTTCCTACTTTTTATGTTCTATGATATTTTTTGATCAGATGCGTAGTTCTCGAGATATATCAAGATATTTAAAAGTTCCGAAGCCGCACCAACATAATAGAAATACAGAAACACCGTGGCCCCTTTCTTTGAGATAACTCTGCACTATTGCGAGCTGGAAATGCCACTTCTAGTTTAGCTGTGCAGAAGAAGAACAACAAGAAGAAGAAATATCTCGAAATATGTCCGTCAGGCCCGTTACTTTGAGCTGAATCTGCAAATATCTCGGAAACGAAGCCAGCTATGGCAAAATGTTAAGAGACGTTTTTTGTGGAGAATTATGTTTCCTACAATTTATGTTCTATGATATTTTTTGATCAGAAGCGTAGTTTTCGAGATATATCGAGATATTTAAAAGTTCCGAAGCCGCACCAACATAATAGAGATACAGAAACACCGTGGCCCCTGTCTTTGAGATAAATCTGCAAATATCTCGGAAACGAAGCGAGCTATGGCAAAATGTTAAGAGACCTTTTTTGTAGAGAATTAAGTTTCCTACAATTTATGTTGTATGATATTTTTTGATCAGAAGCGTCGTTTTCGAGATATATCGAGATATTTAAAAGTTCCGAAGCCGCACCAACATAATAGAGATACAGAAACACCGTGGCCCCTTTCTTTGAGATAACTCTGCACTATTGCGAGCTGCAAATGCCACTTCCAGCTTAGCTGTGCGGAAGAAGAACAACAAGAAGAAGAAATATCTCGAAATATGTCCGTCAGGCCCC
Source organism: Osmia lignaria lignaria (assembly GCF_051020975.1). NCBI lineage: Eukaryota > Metazoa > Arthropoda > Insecta > Hymenoptera > Megachilidae > Osmia > Osmia lignaria. The sequence continues at coordinate 5,891,729 of NW_027478167.1, read as the reverse complement.
TTCCCTTGAGATAAATCTGCAAATATCTCGGAAACGAAACGAGCTATGGCAAAATGTTAAGAGACCTTTTTTGTAGAGAATTAAGTTTCCTACTTTTTATGTTCTATGATATTTTTTGATCAGATGCGTAGTTCTCGAGATATATCAAGATATTTAAAAGTTCCGAAGCCGCACCAACATAATAGAGATACAGAAACACCGTGGCCCCTTTCTTTGAGATAACTCTGCACTATTGCGAGCTGGAAATGCCACTTCCAGTTTAGCTGTGCAGAAGAAGAACAACAAGAAGAAGAAATATCTCGAAATATGTCCGTCAGGCCCCTTCCCTTGAGATAAATCCGCAAATATCTCGGAAACGAAGCGAGCTATGGCAAAATGTTAAGAGACTTTATTTGTAGAGAATTAAGTTTCGTACTTTTTATGTTCTATGATATTTTTTGATCAGATGCGTAGTTCTCGAGATATATCAAGATATTTAAAAGTTCCGAAGCCGCACCAACATAATAGAGATACAGAAACACCGTGGCCCCTTTCTTTGAGATAACTCTGCACTATTGCGAGCTGGAAATGCCACTTCCAGTTTAGCTGTGCAGAAGAAGAACAACAAGAAGAAGAAATATCTCGAAATATGTCCGTCAGGCCCCTTCCCTTGAGATAAATCTGCAAATATCTCGGAAACGAAGCGAGCTATGGCAAAATGTTAAGAGACCTTTTTTGTAGAGAATTAAGTTTCCTACTTTTTATGTTCTATGATATTTTTTGATCAGATGCGTAGTTCTCGAGATATATCAAGATATTTAAAAGTTCCGAAGCCGCACCAACATAACAGAGATACAGAAACACCGTGGCCCCTTTCTTTGAGATAACTCTGCACTATTGCGAGCTGGAAATGCCACTTCCAGTTTAGCTGTGCAGAAGAGGAACAACAAGAAGAAGAAATATCTCGAAATATGTCCGTCAGGCCCGTTACTTTGAGCTGAATCTGCAAATATCTCGGAAACGAAGCGAGCTATGGCAAAATGTTAAGAGACGTTTTTTGTAGAGAATTATGTTTCCTACAATTTATGTTCTATGATATTTTTTGATCAGAAGCGTAGTTTTCGAGATATATCGAGATATGTAACAGTTCCGAAGCCGCACCAACATAATAGAGATACAGAAACACCGTGGCCCCTTTCTTTGAGATAACTCTGAACTAGTGCGAGCCGCAAATGCCACTTCCAGCTTAGCTGTGCAGAAGAAGAACAACAAGAAGAAATATCTCGAAATATGTCCGTCAGGCCCCTTCCCTTGAGATAAATCTGCAAATATCTCGGAAACGAAGCGAGCTATGGCAAAATGTTAAGAGACCTTTTTTGTAGACAATTAGCTTTCCTACTTTTTATGTTCTATGATATTTTTTGATCAGATGCGTAGTTCTCGAGATATATCAAGATATTTAAAAGTTCCGAAGCCGCACCAACATAATAGAGATACAGAATCACCGTGGCCCCTTTCTTTGAGATAACTCTGCACTATTGCGAGCTGTAAATGCCACTTCCAGCTTAGCTGTGCAGAAGAAGAACAACAAGAAGAAGAAATATCTCGAAATATGTCCGTCAGGCCCCATCCCTTGAGATAAATCTGCAAATATCTCGGAAACGAAGCGAGCTATGGCAAAATGTTAAGAGACCTTTTTTGTAGAGAATTAAGTTTCCTACTTTTTATGTTCTATGATATTTTTTGATCAGATGCGTAGTTCTCGAGATATATCAAGATATTTAAAAGTTCCGAAGCCGCACCAACATAATAGAGATACAGAAACACCGTGGCCCCTTTCTTTTAGATAACTCTGCACTATTGCGAGCTGGAAATGCCACTTCCAGTTTAGCTGTGCAGACGAAGAACAACAAGAAGAAGAAAGATCTCGAAATATGTCCGTCAGGCCCCTTCCCTTGAGATAAATCTGCAGATATCTTGGAAACGAAGCGAGCTATGGCAAAATGTTAAGAGACCTTTTTTGTGGAGAATTAAGTTTCCTACTTTTCATGTTCTATGATATTTTTTGATCAGATGCGTAGTTCTCGAGATATATCAAGATATTTAAAAGTTCCGAAGCCGCACCAACATAATAGAGATACAGAAACACCGTGGCCCCTTTCTTTGAGATAACTCTGCACTATTGCGAGCTGCAAATGCCACTTCCAGCTTAGCTGTGCAGAAGAAGAACAACAAGAAGAAGAAATATCTCGAAATATGTCCGTCAGGCCCCATCCCTTGAGATAAATCTGCAAATATCTCGGAAACGAAGCGAGCTATGGCAAAATGTTAAGAGACCTTTTTTGTAGAGAATTAAGTTTCCTACTTTTTATGTTCTATAATATTTTTTGATCAGATGCGTAGTTCTCGAGATATATCAAGATATTTAAAAGTTCCGAAGCCGCACCAACATAATAGAGATACAGAAACACCGTGGCCCCTTTCTTTGAGATAACTCTGCACTAGTGCGAGCCGCAAATGCCACTTCCAGCTTAGCTGTGCAGAAGAAGAACAACAAGAAGAAATATCTCGAAATATGTCCGTCAGGCCCCTTCCCTTGAGATAAATCTGCAAATATCTCGGAAACGAAACGAGCTATGGCAAAATGTTAAGAGACCTTTTTTGTAGAGAATTAAGTTTCCTACTTTTTATGTTCTATGATATTTTTTGATCAGATGCGTAGTTCTCGAGATATATCAAGATATTTAAAAGTTCCGAAGCCGCACCAACATAATAGAAATACAGAAACACCGTGGCCCCTTTCTTTGAGATAACTCTGCACTATTGCGAGCTGCAAATGCCACTTCCAGGTTAGCTGTGCAGAAGAAGAACAACAAGAAGAAGAAATATCTCGAAATATGTCCGTCAGGCCCCTTCCCTTGAGATGTATCTGCAAATATCTCGGAAACGAAGCGAGCTATGGCAAAATGTTTAGAGACCTTTTTTGTAGAGAATTATGTTTCCTACAATTTATGTTCTATGATATTTTTTGATCAGAAGCGTAGTTTTCGAGATATATCGAGATATTTAAAAGTTCCGAAGCCGCACCAACATAATAGAGATACAGAAACACCGTGGCCCCTTTCTTTGAGATAACTCTGCACTAGTGCGAGCCGCAAATGCCACTTCCAGCTTAGCTGTGCAGAAGAAGAACAACAAGAAGAAATATCTCGAAATATGTCCGTCAGGCCCCTTCCCTTGAGATAAATCTGCAAATATCTCGGAAATGAAGCGAGCTATGGCAAAATGTTAAGAGACCTTTTTTGTAGAGAATTAAGTTTCCTACTTTTTATGTTGTATGATATTTTTTGATCAGATGCGTAGTTGTCGAGATATATCAAGATATTTAAAAGTTCCGAAGCCGCACCAACATAATAGAGATACAGAAACACCGTGGCCCCTTTCTTTGAGATAACTCTATACTATTGCGAGCTGCAAATGCCACTTCCAGCTTAGCTGTGCAGAAGAAGAATAACTAGAAGAAGAAATATCTCGAAATATGTCCGTCAGGCCCCTTCCCTTGAGATAAATCTGCAAATATCTCGGAAACGAAGCGAGCTATGGCAAAATGTTAAGAGACCTTTTTTGTAGAGAATTAGGTTTCCTACTTTTTATGTTCTATGATATTTTTTGATCAGATGCGTAGTTCTCGAGATATATCAAGATATTTAAAAGTTCCGAAGCCGCACCAACATAATAGAGATACAGAAACACCGTGGCCCCTTTCTTTGAGATAACTCTGCACTATTGCGAGCTGCAAATGCCACTTCCAGCTTAGCTGTGCAGAAGAAGAACAACAAGAAGAAGAAATATCTCGAAATATGTCCGTCAGGCCCCTTCCCTTGAGATATATCTGCAAATATCTCGGAAACGAAACGAGCTATGGCAAAATGTTAAGAGACCTCTTTTGTAGAGAATTATGTTTCCTACAATTTATGTTCTATGATATTTTTTGATCAGAAGCGTAGTTTTCGAGATATATCGAGATATTTAAAAGTTCCGAAGCCGCACCAACATAATAGAGATACAGAAACACCGTGGCCCCTTTCTTTGAGATAACTCTGCACTATTGCGAGCTGCAAATGCCACTTCCAGCATAGCTGTGCAGAAGAAGAACAACAAGAAGAAGAAATATCTCGAAATATGTCCGTCAGGCCCCTTCCCTTGAGATAAATCTGCAAATATCTCGGAAACGAAGCGAGCTATGGCAAAATGTTAAGAGACTTTATTTGTAGAGAATTAAGTTTCCTACTTTTTATGTTCTATGATATTTTTTGATCAGATGCGTAGTTCTCGAGATATATCAAGATATTTAAAAGTTCCGAAGCCGCACCAACATAATAGAGATACAGAAACACCGTGGCCCCTTTCTTTGAGATCACTCTGCACTATTGCGAGCTGGAAATGCCACTTCCAGTTTAGCTGTGCAGAAGAAGAACAACAAGAAGAAGAAATATCTCGAAATATGTCCGTCAGGCCCCTTCCCTTGAGATAAATCTGCAAATATCTCGGAAAGGAAGCGAGCTATGGCAAAATGTTAAGAGACCTTTTTTGTAGAGAATTAAGTTTCCTACATTTTATGTTCTATGATATTTTTTGATCAGATGCGTAGTTCTCGAGATATATCAAGATATTTAAAAGTTCCGAAGCCGCACCAACATAATAGAAATACAGAAACACCGTGGCCCCTTTCTTTGAGATAACTCTGCACTATTGCGAGCTGCAAATGCCACTTCCAGCTTAGCTGTGCAGAAGAAGAACAACAAGAAGAAGAAATATCTCGAAATATGTCCGTCAGGCCCCTTCCCTTGAGATAAACCTGCAAACATCTCGGAAACGAAGCGAGCTATGGCAAAATGTTAAGAGACCTTTTTTGTAGAGAATTAAGTTTCCTACTTTTTATGTTCTATGATATTTTTTGATCAGATGCGTAGTTCTCGAGATATATCAAGATACTTAAAAGTTCCGAAGCCGCACCAACATAATAGAGATACAGAAACACCGTGGCCCCTTTCTTTGAGATAACTCTGCACTATTGCGAGCTGGAAATGCCACTTCCAGTTTAGCTGTGCAGAAGAAGAACAACAAGAAGAAGAAATATCTCGAAATATGTCCGTCAGGCCCGTTACTTTGAGCTGAATCTGCAAATATCTCGGAAACGAAGCGAGCTATGGCAAAATGTTAAGAGACGTTTTTTGTAGAGAATTATGTTTCCTACAATTTATGTTCTATGATATTTTTTGATCAGAAGCGTAGTTTTCGAGATATATCGAGATATTTAAAAGTTCCGAAGCCGCACCAACATAATAGAGATACAGAAACACCGTGGCCCCTGTCTTTGAGATAACTCTGCACTAGTGCGAGCCGCAAATGCCACTTCCAGCTTAGCTGTGCAGAAGAAGAACAACCAGAAGAAATATCTCGAAATATGTCCGTCAGGCCCCTTCCCTTGAGATAAATCTGCAAATATCTCGGAAATGAAGCGAGCTATGGCAAAATGTTAAGAGACCTTTTTTGTAGAGAATTAGGTTTCCTACTTTTTATGTTCTATGATATTTTTTGATCAGATGCGTAGTTCTCGAGATATATCAAGACATTTAAAAGTTCCGAAGCCGCACCAACATAATAGAGATACAGAAACACCGTGGCCCCTTTCTTTGAGATAACTCTGCACTATTGCCAGCTGGAAATGCCACTTCCAGTTTAGCTGTGCAGAAGAAGAACAACAAGAAGAAGAAATATCTCGAAATATGTCCGTCAGGCCCCTTCCCTTGAGATAAATCTGCAAATATCTCGGAAACGAAGCGAGCTATGGCAAAATGTTAAGAGACCTTTTTTGTAGAGAATTCAGTTTCCTACTTTTTATGTTCTATGATATTTTTTGATCAGATGCGTAGTTCTCGAGATATATCAAGATATTTAAAAGTTCCGAAGCCGCACCAACATAATAGAGATACAGAAACACCGTGGCCCCTTTCTTTGAGATAACTCTGCACTATTGCGAGCTGCAAGTGCCACTTCCAGCTTAGCTGTGCAGAAGAAGAACAACAAGAAGAAGAAATATCTCGAAATATGTCCGTCAGGCCCCTTCCCTTGAGATAAATCTGCAAATATCTCGGAAACGAAGCGAGCTCTGGCAAAATGTTAAGAGACTTTATTTGTAGAGAATTAAGTTTCCTACTTTTTATGTTCTATGATATTTTTTGATCAGCTGCGTAGTTCTCGAGATATATCAAGATATTTAAAAGTTCCGAAGCCGCACCATCATAATAGAGATACAGAAACACCGTGGCCCCTTTCTTTGAGATAACTCTGCACTATTGCGAGCTGCAAATGCCACTTCCAGCTTAGCTGTGCAGAAGAAGAACAACAAGAAGAAGAAATATCTCGAAATATGTCCGTCAGGCCCCTTCCCTTGAGATAAATCTGCAAATATCTCGGAAACGAAGCGAGCTATGGCAAAATGTTAAAAGACCTTTTTTGTAGGGAATTAAGTTTCCTACTTTTTATGTTCTATGATATTTTTTGATCAGATGCGTAGTTCTCGAGATATATCAAGATATTTAAAAGTTCCGAAGCCGCACCAACATAATAGAAATACAGAAACACCGTGGCCCCTTTCTTTGAGATAACTCTGCACTATTGCGAGCTGGAAATGCCACTTCTAGTTTAGCTGTGCAGAAGAAGAACAACAAGAAGAAGAAATATCTCGAAATATGTCCGTCAGGCCCGTTACTTTGAGCTGAATCTGCAAATATCTCGGAAACGAAGCCAGCTATGGCAAAATGTTAAGAGACGTTTTTTGTGGAGAATTATGTTTCCTACAATTTATGTTCTATGATATTTTTTGATCAGAAGCGTAGTTTTCGAGATATATCGAGATATTTAAAAGTTCCGAAGCCGCACCAACATAATAGAGATACAGAAACACCGTGGCCCCTGTCTTTGAGATAAATCTGCAAATATCTCGGAAACGAAGCGAGCTATGGCAAAATGTTAAGAGACCTTTTTTGTAGAGAATTAAGTTTCCTACAATTTATGTTGTATGATATTTTTTGATCAGAAGCGTCGTTTTCGAGATATATCGAGATATTTAAAAGTTCCGAAGCCGCACCAACATAATAGAGATACAGAAACACCGTGGCCCCTTTCTTTGAGATAACTCTGCACTATTGCGAGCTGCAAATGCCACTTCCAGCTTAGCTGTGCGGAAGAAGAACAACAAGAAGAAGAAATATCTCGAAATATGTCCGTCAGGCCCCTTCCCTTGAGATAAATCTGCAAATATCTCGGAAACGAAACGAGCTATGGCAAAATGTTAAGAGACCTTTTTTGTAGAGAATTAAGTTTCCTACTTTTTATGTTCTATGATATTTTTTGATCAGATGCGTAGTTCTCGAGATATATCAAGATATTTAAAAGTTCCGAAGCCGCACCAACATAATAGAGATACAGAAACACCGTGGCCCCTTTCTTTGAGATAACTCTGCACGATTGCGAGCTGCAAATGCCACTTCCATCTTACCTGTGCAGAAGAAGAACAACAAGAAGAAAAAATATCCCGAAATATGTCCGTCAGGCCCCTTCCCTTGAGATATATCTGCAAATATCTCGGAAACGAAGCGAGCTATGGCAAAATGTTAAGAGACCTTTTTTGTAGAGAATTAAGTTTCCTACTTTTTATGTTCTATGATATTTTTTGATCAGATGCGTAGTTCTCGAGAGATATCAAGATATTTAAAAGTTCCGAAGCCGCACCAACATAATAGAGATACAGAATCACCGTGGCCCCTTTCTTTGAGATAACTCTGCACTATTGCGAGCTGCAAATGCCACTTCCAGCTTAGCTGTGCAGAAGAAGAACAACAAGAAGAAGAAATATCTCGAAATATGTCCGTCAGGCCCCTTCCCTTGAGATAAATCTGCAAATATCTCGGAAACGAAGCGAGCTATGGCAAAATGTTAAGAGACGTTTTTTGTAGAGAATTATGTTTCCTACAATTTATGTTCTATGATATTTTTTGATCAGAAGCGTAGTTTTCGAGATATATCGAGATATTTAAAAGTTCCGAAGCCGCACCAACATAATAGAGATACAGAAACACCGTGGCCCCTTTCTTTGAGATAACTCTGCACTAGTGCGAGCCGCAAATGCCACTTCCAGCTTAGCTGTGCAGAAGAAGAACAACAAGAAGAAATATCTCGAAATATGTCCGTCAGGCCCCTTCCCTTGAGATAAATCTGCAAATATCTCGGAAACGAAGCGAGCTATGGCAAAATGTTAAGAGACCTTTTTTGTAGAGAATTAGGTTTCCTACTTTTTATGTTCTATGATATTTTTTGATCAGATGCGTAGTTCTCGAGATATATCAAGATATTTAAAAGTTCCGAAGCCGCACCAACATAATAGAGATACAGAAACACCGTGGCCCCTTTCTTTGAGATAACTCTGCACTATTGCGAGCTGCAAATGCCACTTCCAGCTTAGCTGTGCAGAAGAAGAACAACAAGAAGAAGAAATATCTCGAAATATGTCCGTCAGGCCCCTTCCCTTGAGATAAATCTGCAAATATCTCGGAAACGAAGCGAGCTATGGCAAAATGTTAAGAGACTTTATTTGTAGAGAATTAAGTTTCCTACTTTTTATGTTGTATGATATTTTTTGATCAGATGCGTAGTTCTCGAGATATATCAAGATATTTAAAAGTTCCGAAGCCGCACCAACATAATAGAGATACAGAAACACCGTGGCCCCTTTCTTTGAGATAACTCTGCACTATTGCGAGCTGGAAATGCCACTTCCAGTTTAGCTGTGCAGAAGAAGAACAACAAGAAGAAGAAATATCTCGAAATATGTCCGTCAGGCCCCTTCCCTTGAGATAAATCCGCAAATATCTCGGAAACGAAGCGAGCTATGGCAAAATGTTAAGAGACTTTATTTGTAGAGAATTAAGTTTCCTACTTTTTATGTTCTATGATATTTTTTGATCAGATGCGTAGTTCTCGAGATATATCAAGATATTTAAAAGTTCCGAAGCCGCACCAACATAATAGAGATACAGAAACACCGTGGCCCCTTTCTTTGAGATAACTCTGCACTATTGCGAGCTGGAAATGCCACTTCCAGTTTAGCTGTGCAGAAGAAGAACAACAGGAAGAAGAAATATCTCGAAATATGTCCGTCAGGCCCCTTCCCTTGAGATAAATCTGCAAATATCTCGGAAACGAAGCGAGCTATGGCAAAATGTTAAGAGACCTTTTTTGTAGACAATTAGCTTTCCTACTTTTTATGTTCTATGATATTTTTTGATCAGATGCGTAGTTCTCGAGATATATCAAGATATTTAAAAGTTCCGAAGCCGCACCAACATAATAGAGATACAGAATCACCGTGGCCCCTTTCTTTGAGATAACTCTGCACTATTGCGAGCTGTAAATGCCACTTCCAGCTTAGCTGTGCAGAAGAAGAACAACAAGAAGAAGAAATATCTCGAAATATGTCCGTCAGGCCCCATCCCTTGAGATAAATCTGCAAATATCTCGGAAACGAAGCGAGCTATGGCAAAATGTTAAGAGACCTTTTTTGTAGAGAATTAAGTTTCCTACTTTTTATGTTCTATGATATTTTTTGATCAGATGCGTAGTTCTCGAGATATATCAAGATATTTAAAAGTTCCGAAGCCGCACCAACATAATAGAGATACAGAAACACCGTGGCCCCTTTCTTTGAGATAACTCTGCACTATTGCGAGCTGCAAATGCCACTTCCAGCTTAGCTGTGCAGAAGAAGAACAACAAGAACAAGAAATATCTCGAACTATGTCCGTCAGGCCCCTTCCCTTGAGATAAATCTGTAAATATCTCGGAAACGAAGAGAGCTATGGCAAAATGTTAAGAGACCTTTTTTGTAGAGAATTAAGTTTCCTACTTTTTATGTTCTATGATATTTTTTGATCAGATGCGTAGTTCCCGAGATATATCAAGATATTTAAAAGTTCCGAAGCCGCACCAACATAATAGAGATACAGAAACGTCGTGGCCCCTTTCTTTGAGATAACTCTGCACTATTGCGAGCTGCAAATGCCACTTCCAGCTTAGCTGTGCAGAAGAAGAACAACAAGAAGAAGAAATATCTCGAACTATGTCCGTCAGGCCCCTTCCCTTGAGATAAATCTGCAAATATCTCGGAAACGAAGAGAGCTATGGCAAAATGTTAAGAGACCTTTTTTGTAGAGAATTAAGTTTCCCACTTTTTATGTTCTATGATATTTTTTGATCAGATGCGTAGTTCCCGAGATATATCAAGATATTTAAAAGTTCCGAAGCCGCACCAACATAATAGAGATACAGAAACGTCGTGGCCCCTTTCTTTGAGATAACTCTGCACGATTGCGAGCTGCAAATGCCACTTCCAGCTTAGCTGTGCAGAAGAAGAACAACAAGAAGAAAAAATATCTCGAAATATGTCCGTCAGGCCCCTTCCCTTGAGATATATCTGCAAATATCTCGGAAACGAAGCGAGCTATGGCAAAATGTTAAGAGACCTTTTTTGTAGAGAATTAAGTTTCCTACTTGTTATGTTCTATGATATTTTTTGATCAGATGCGTAGTTCTCGAGATATATCAAGATATTTAAAAGTTCCGAAGCCGCACCAACATAATAGAGATACAGAAACACCGTGGCCCCTTTCTTTGAGATAACTCTGCACTAGTGCGAGCCGCAAATGCCACTTCCAGCTTAGCTGTGCAGAAGAAGAACAACAAGAAGAAATATCTCGAAATATGTCCGTCAGGCCCCTTCCCTTGAGATAAATCTGCAAATATCTCGGAAACGAAGCGAGCTATGGCAAAATGTTAAGAGACCTTTTTTGTAGAGAATTAAGTTTCCTACTTTTCATGTTCTATGATATTTTTTGATCAGATGCGTAGTTCTCGAGATATATCAAGATATTTAAAAGTTCCGAAGCCGCACCAACATAATAGAGATACAGAAACACCGTGGCCCCTTTCTTTGAGATAACTCTGCACTATTGCGAGCTGTAAATGCCACTTCCAGCTTAGCTGTGCAGAAGAAGAACAACAAGAAGAAGAAATATCTCGAAATATGTCCGTCAGGCCCCTTCCCTTGAGATATATCTGCAAATATCTCGGAAACCAAGCGAGCTATGGTAAAATGTTAAGAGACCTTTTTTGTAGAGAATTAAGTTTCCTACTTTTTATGTTCTATGACATTTTTTGATCAGATGCGTAGTTCTCGAGATATATTAAGATATTTAAAAGTTCCGAAGCCGCACCAACATAATAGAGATACAGAAACACCGTGGCCCCTTTCTTTGAGATAACTCTGCACTATTGCGAGCTGCAAATGCCACTTCCAGCTTAGCTGTGCAGAGGTAGAACAACAAGAAGAAGAAATATCTCGAAATATGTCCGTCAGGCCAGTTCCTTTGAGCTGAATCTGCAAATATCTCGGAACGGAAGCGAGCTATGGCAAAATGTTAAGAGACGTTTTTTGTAGAGAATTAAGTTTCCTACTTTTTGTGTTCTATGATATTTTTTGATCAGATGCGTAGTTCTCGAGATATATCAAGATATTTAAAAGTTCCGAAGCCGCACCAACATAATAGAGATACAGAAACACCGTGGCCCCTTTCTTTGAGATAACTCTGCACTATTGCGAGCTGCAAATGCCACTTCCAGCTTAGCTGTGCAGAGGTAGAACAACAAGAAGAAGAAATATCTCGAAATATGTCCGTTAGGCCCCTTCCCTTGAGATAAATGTGCAAATATCTCGGAAACGAAGCGAGCTATGGCAAAATGTTAAGAGCCCTTTTTTGTAGAGAATTAAGTTTCCTACTATTTATGTTCTATGATATTTTTTGATCAGATGCGTAGTTCTTGAGATATATCGAGATATTTAAAAGTTCCGAAGCCGCACCAACATAATAGAGATACAGAAACACCGTGGCCCCTTTCTTTGAGATAACTCTGCACTAGTGCGAGCCGCAAATGCCACTTCCAGCTTAGCTGTGCAGAAGAACAACAAGAAGAAATATCTCGAAACATGTCCGTCAGGCCCCTTCCCTTGAGATAAATCTGCAAATATTTCGGAAACGAAGCGAGCTATGGCAACATGTTAAGAGCCCTTTTTTGTAGAGAATTAAGTTTCCTACTATTTATGTTCTATGATATTTTTTGATCAGATGCGTAGATCTCGAGATATATCAAGATATTTAAAAGTTCCGAAGCCGCACCAACATAATAGAGATACAGAAACACCGTGGCCCCTTTCTTTGAGATAACTCTGCACTATTGCGAGCCGCAAATGCCACTTCCAGCTTAGCTGTGCAGAAGAAGAACAACAAGAAGAAGAAATATCTCGAAATATGTCCGTCAGGCCCCTTCCCTTGAGATAAATCTGTAAATATCTCGGAAACGAAGCGAGCTATAGCAAAATGTTAAGAGACCTTTTTTGTAGAGAATTAAGTTTCCTACTTTTTATGTTCTATGATATTTTTTGATCAGATGCGTAGTTCTCGAGATATATCAAGATATTTAAAAGTTCCGAAGCCGCACCAACATAATAGAGATACAGAAACACCGTGGCCCCTTTCTTTGAGATAACTCTGCACTATTGCGAGGTGCAAAGGCCACTTCCAGCTTAGCTGCGTAGAAGAAGAACAACAAGAAGAAGAAATATCTCGAAATATGTCCGTCAGGCCCCTTCCCTTGAGATGTATCTGCAAATATCTCGGAAACGAAGCGAGCTATGGCAAAATGTTAAGAGACCTTTTTTGTACAGAATTATGTTTCCTACAATTTATGTTCTATGGTATTTTTTGATCAGATGCGTAGTTCTCGAGATATATCAAGATATTTAAAAGTTCCGAAGCCGCACCAACATAATAGAGATCCAGAAACACCGTGGCCCCTTTCTTTGAGATAACTCTGCACTATTGCGAGCTGCAAATGCCACTTCCAGCTTAGCTGTGCAGAAGAAGAACAACAAGAAGAAGAAATATCTCGAAATATGTCCGTCAGGCCGCTTCCCTTGAGATGTATCTGCAAATATCTCGGAAACGAAGCGAGCTATGGCAAAATATTAAGAGACCTTTTTTGTAGAGAATTATGTTTCCTACAATTTATGTTCTATGATATTTTTTGATCAGAAGCGTAGTTTTCGAGATATATCGAGATAATTAAAAGTTCCGAAGCCGCACCAACATAATAGAGATACAGAAACACCGTGGCCCCTTTCTTTGAGATAACTCTGCACTATTGCGAGCTGCAAATGCCACTTCCAGCTTAGCTGTGCAGAAGAAGAACAACAAGAAGAAGAAATATCTCGAAATATGTCCGTTAGGCCCCTTCCCTTGAGATAAATGTGCAAATATCTCGGAAACGAAGCGAGCTATGGCAAAATGTTAAGAGACCTTTTTTGTAGAGAATTAAGTGTCCTACTTTTTATGTTCTATGACATTTTTTGATCAGATGCGTAGTTCTCGAGATATATCAAGATATTTAAAAGTTCCGAAGCCGCACCAACATAATAGAGATACAGAAACACCGTGGCCCCTTTCTTTGAGATAACTCTGCACTATTGCGAGCTGCAAATGCCACTTCCAGCTTAGCTGTGCAGGGGTAGAACAACAAGAAGAAGAAATATCTCGAAATATGTCCGTCAGGCCAGTTCCTTTGAGCTGAATCTGCAAATATCTCGGAAACGAAGCGAGCTATGGCAAAATGTTAAGAGCCCTTTTTTGTAGAGAATTAAGTTTCCTACTTTTTATCTTCTATCATATTTTTTGATCAGATGGGTAGTTCTCGAGATATATCAAGATATTTAAAAGTTCCGAAGCCGCACCAACATAATAGAGATACAGAAACACCGTGGGCCCTCTCTTTGAGATAACTCTGCACTATTGCGAGCTGGAAATGCCACTTCCAGTTTAGCTGTGCAGAAGAAGAACAGCAAGAAGAAGAAATATCTCGAAATATGTCCGTCAGGCCCCTTCCTTTGAGATGTATCTGCAAATATCTCGGAAACGAAGCGAGCTATGGCAAAATATTAAGAGACCTTTTTTGTAGAGAATTATGTTTCCTACAATTTATGTTCTATGATATTTTTTGATCAGAAGCGTAGTTTTCGAGATATATCGAGATAATTAAAAGTTCCGAAGCCGCACCAACATAATAGAGATACAGAAACACCGTGGCCCCTTTCTTTGAGATAACTCTGCACTATTGCGAGCTGCAAATGCCACTTCCAGCTTTGCTGTGCAGAAGAAGAACAACAAGAAGAAGAAATATCTCGAAATATGTCCGTTAGGCCCCTTCCCTTGAGATAAATGTGCAAATATCTCGGAAACGAAGCGAGCTATGGCAAAATGTTGAGAGACCTTTTTTGTAGAGAATTAAGTTTCCTACTATTTATGTTCTATGATATTTTTTGATCAGATGCGTAGTTCTCGAGATATATCAAGATATTTAAAAGTTCCGAAGCCGCACCAACATAATAGAGATACAGAAACACCGTGGGCCCTCTCTTTGAGATAACTCTGCACTATTGCGAGCTGGAAATGCCACTTCCAGTTTAGCTGTGCAGAAGAAGAACAGCAAGAAGAAGGAATATCTCGAAATATGTCCGTTAGGCCCCTTCCCTTGAGATAAATCTGCAAATATCTCGGAAACGAAGCGAGCTATGGCAAAATGTTGAGAGACCTTTTTTGTAGAGAATTAAGTTTCCTACTTTTTATGTTCTATGATATTTTTTGATCAGATGCGTAGTTCTCGAGATATATCAAGATATTTAAAAGTTCCGAAGCCGCACCAACATAATAGAGATACAGAAACACCGTGGCCCCTTTCTTTGAGATAACTCTGCACTATTGCGAGCTGCAAATGCCACTTCCAGCTTAGCTGTGCAGAGGTAGAACAACAAGAAGAAGAAATATCTCGAAATATGTCCGTCAGGCCCCTTCCCTTGAGATAAATCTGCAAATATCTCGGAAACGAAGAGAGCTATGGCAAAATGTTAAGAGACCTTTTTTGTAGAGAATTAAGTTTCCTACTTTTCATGTTCTATGATATTTTTTGATCAGATGCGTAGTTCTCGAGATATATCAAGATATTTAAAAGTTCCGAAGCCGCACCAACATAATAGAGATACAGAAACACCGTGGCCCCTTTCTTTGAGATAACTCTGCACTATTGCGAGCTGTAAATGCCACTTCCAGCTTAGCTGTGCAGAAGAAGAACAACAAGAAGAAGAAATATCTCGAAATATGTCCGTCAGGCCCCTTCCCTTGAGATATATCTGCAAATATCTCGGAAACCAAGCGAGCTATGGCAAAATGTTAAGAGACCTTTTTTGTAGAGAATTAAGTTTCCTACTTTTCATGTTCTATGATATTTTTTGATCAGATGCGTAGTTCTCGAGATATATCAAGATATTTAAAAGTTCCGAAGCCGCACCAACATAATAGAGATACAGAAACACCGTGGCCCCTTTCTTTGAGATAACTCTGCACTATTGCGAGCTGTAAATGCCACTTCCAGCTTAGCTGTGCAGAAGAAGAACAACAAGAAGAAGAAATATCTCGAAATATGTCCGTCAGGCCCCTTCCCTTGAGATATATCTGCAAATATCTCGGAAACCAAGCGAGCTATGGCAAAATGTTAAGAGACCTTTTTTGTAGAGAATTAAGTTTCCTACTTTTTATGTTCTATGACATTTTTTGATCAGATGCGTAGTTCTCGAGATATATTAAGATATTTAAAAGTTCCGAAGCCGCACCAACATAATAGAGATACAGAAACACCGTGGCCCCTTTCTTTGAGATAACTCTGCACTATTGCGAGCTGCAAATGCCACTTCCAGCTTAGCTGTGCAGAGGTAGAACAACAAGAAGAAGAAATATCTCGAAATATGTCCGTCAGGCCAGTTCCTTTGAGCTGAATCTGCAAATATCTCGGAACGGAAGCGAGCTATGGCAAAATGTTAAGAGACGTTTTTTGTAGAGAATTAAGTTTCCTACTTTTTGTGTTCTATGATATTTTTTGATCAGATGCGTAGTTCTCGAGATATATCGAGATATTTAAAAGTTCCGAAGCCGCACCAACATAATAGAGATACAGAAACACCGTGGCCCCTTTCTTTGAGATAACTCTGCACTAGTGCGAGCCGCAAATGCCACTTCCAGCTTAGCTGTGCAGAAGAACAACAAGAAGAAATATCTCGAAACATGTCCGTCAGGCCCCTTCCCTTGAGATAAATCTGCAAATATTTCGGAAACGAAGCGAGCTATGGCAACATGTTAAGAGCCCTTTTTTGTAGAGAATTAAGTTTCCTACTATTTATGTTCTATGATATTTTTTGATCAGATGCGTAGATCTCGAGATATATCAAGATATTTAAAAGTTCCGAAGCCGCACCAACATAATAGAGATACAGAAACACCGTGGCCCCTTTCTTTGAGATAACTCTGCACTATTGCGAGCCGCAAATGCCACTTCCAGCTTAGCTGTGCAGAAGAAGAACAACAAGAAGAAGAAATATCTCGAAATATGTCCGTCAGGCCCCTTCCCTTGAGATAAATCTGTAAATATCTCGGAAACGAAGCGAGCTATAGCAAAATGTTAAGAGACCTTTTTTGTAGAGAATTAAGTTTCCTACTTTTTATGTTCTATGATATTTTTTGATCAGATGCGTAGTTCTCGAGATATATCAAGATATTTAAAAGTTCCGAAGCCGCACCAACATAATAGAGATACAGAAACACCGTGGCCCCTTTCTTTGAGATAACTCTGCACTATTGCGAGGTGCAAAGGCCACTTCCAGCTTAGCTGCGTAGAAGAAGAACAACAAGAAGAAGAAATATCTCGAAATATGTCCGTCAGGCCCCTTCCCTTGAGATGTATCTGCAAATATCTCGGAAACGAAGCGAGCTATGGCAAAATGTTAAGAGACCTTTTTTGTACAGAATTATGTTTCCTACAATTTATGTTCTATGGTATTTTTTGATCAGATGCGTAGTTCTCGAGATATATCAAGATATTTAAAAGTTCCGAAGCCGCACCAACATAATAGAGATCCAGAAACACCGTGGCCCCTTTCTTTGAGATAACTCTGCACTATTGCGAGCTGCAAATGCCACTTCCAGCTTAGCTGTGCAGAAGAAGAACAACAAGAAGAAGAAATATCTCGAAATATGTCCGTCAGGCCGCTTCCCTTGAGATGTATCTGCAAATATCTCGGAAACGAAGCAAGCTATGGCAAAATATTAAGAGACCTTTTTTGTAGAGAATTATGTTTCCTACAATTTATGTTCTATGATATTTTTTGATCAGAAGCGTAGTTTTCGAGATATATCGAGATAATTAAAAGTTCCGAAGCCGCACCAACATAATAGAGATACAGAAACACCGTGGCCCCTTTCTTTGAGATAACTCTGCACTATTGCGAGCTGCAAATGCCACTTCCAGCTTAGCTGTGCAGAAGAAGAACAACAAGAAGAAGAAATATCTCGAAATATGTCCGTTAGGCCCCTTCCCTTGAGATAAATGTGCAAATATCTCGGAAACGAAGCGAGCTATGGCAAAATGTTAAGAGACCTTTTTTGTAGAGAATTAAGTGTCCTACTTTTTATGTTCTATGACATTTTTTGATCAGATGCGTAGTTCTCGAGATATATCAAGATATTTAAAAGTTCCGAAGCCGCACCAACATAATAGAGATACAGAAACACCGTGGCCCCTTTCTTTGAGATAACTCTGCACTAGTGCGAGCCGCAAATGCCACTTCCAGCTTAGCTGTGCAGAAGAAGAACAACAAGAAGAAGAAATATCTCGAAATATGTCCGTCAGGCCCCTTCCCTTGAGATAAATCTGCAAATATCTCGGAAACGAAGCGAGCTATGGCAAAATGTTAAGAGACCTTTTTTGTAGAGAATTAAGTTTCCTACTTTTTATGTTCAATGATATTTTTTGATCAGATGCGTAGTTCTCGAGATATATCAAGATATTTAAAAGTTCCGAAGCCGCACCAACATAATAGAGATACAGAAACACCGTGGCCCCTTTCTTTGAGATAACTCTGCACTAGTGCGAGCCGCAAATGCCACTTCCAGCTTAGCTGTGCAGAAGAAGAACAACAAGAAGAAGAAATATCTCGAAATATGTCCGTCAGGCCCCTTCCCTTGAGATAAATCTGCAAATATCTCGGAAACGAAGCGAGCTATGGCAAAATGTTAAGAGACCTTTTTTGTAGAGAATTAAGTTTCCTACTTTTTATGTTCTATGATATTTTTTGATCAGATGCGTAGTTCTCGAGATATATCAAGATATTTAAAAGTTCCGAAGCCGCACCAACATAATAGAGATACAGAAACACCGTGGCCCCTTTCTTTGAGATAACTCTGCACTATTGCGAGCTGCAAATGCCACTTCCAGCTTAGCTGTGCAGAAGAAGAACAACAAGAAGAAGAAATATCTCGAAATATGTCCGTCAGGCCCCTTCCCTTGAGATATATCTGCAAATATCTCGGAAACGAAGCGAGCTATGGCAAAATGTTGAGAGACCTTTTTTGTAGAGAATTATGTTTCCTACAATTTATGTTCTATGATATTTTTTGCTCAGAAGCGTAGTTTTCGAGATATATCGAGATATTTAAAAGTTCCGAAGCCGCACCAACATAATAGAGATACAGAAACACCGTGGCCCCTTTCTTTGAGATAACTCTGCACTAGTGCGAGCCGCAAATGCCACTTCCAGCTTAGCTGTGCAGAAGAAGAACAACAAGAAGAAGAAATATCTCGAAATATGTCCGTTAGGCCCCTTCCCTTGAGATAAATCTGCAAATATCTCGGAAACGAAGCGAGCTATGGCAAAATGTTAAGAGACCTTTTTTGTAGAGAATTAAGTTTCCTACTTTTTATGTTCTATGATATTTTTTGATGAGATGCGTAGTTCTCGAGATATATCATGTTACGTGGCCGACGGCTTGGCAGCGCGCGTGGCTATCAGAGGCTTTCTGATTGGCGGCCGCGTAACTTATTTTATTATCAATACAACCCGAGCGGTAAGATTGTATTGTGGTAGGAACTGTCACAAGGTTTCACTGGGTTTAAAGGAGAATGCTAATGTGGGTTTGACACAGCAATGTATATATTCTACAATCTTGGTCTATTACAGATGTTGTTGTCGCGAATATAGGTGTATAATGTGATATATTACCTATTTCCACTATGCTCGGTGTTCACGCACTGGCAATGCGGGGGTGTTGTGTGTGGTTGATTGTAATGCCAAATAGAAACACGACTCGCGGATTCTATAAGGTGAGTGTTGCTCGAAGGGGACTTCAACCCGATCTCACTAATAGTAACCAACTCACTACCGTACACGACGTGCTCGACACGAGATGAACTCTGGTACTGCCCACGATCGTTGGTACGAACGGGTTTATATACTAATTAAGAAGGGTGGTCTGGTTACTATTCGAGTGATCAGGCTGGGTCCACCTGCCTCTGCGACAGTTTAGAGTGGTTGCATCTGCTATTTGATTACGGCGGACCCATTGCTTTCCCAAGTGTTTGGTTCTGCTATCGGTGGGCCTTCTGTTTATTACCAGAGTAAATGGTCGGTTTGCCCGAGAGTTTTCCTTTCCAGATGTTTAAGCTTATTTGAAAGGAGACACGTTGATAAAACGATCTGTCTACGTGACACCTCCCCCCTTAGATGAAACATCGCGGTAATCGTGATGCTTTCAATTGGAAAGGAAAACACTCACTAGAATGTGTTGAAGTTTTGGTGTTGTAATGCAATATGTCGGGTGTTATGTGTGATGTGTGTGTACTTATCGCTACGTGTGATGGTTGGTGATGCTGCTAACTGCGGTATGAAGTCGAAGCGTACGTCTGGGTCCAGGCTGCCTCGATCGGATTTGTCTCTCGGTGTACCAGGTTGGTACTATTGCAGGCGGTGGTATGGGTTGGTTTGCTCTTTGGTATTCCATTTCCATGATGATGGCGGCAATACACTCCTCGCAGTGGTAGGCGGCCTGCAACTCCATCAGGGGCGCGCTGCAAATATCGCAGGCCCCAGGCGGATATGCCGTTGGTAGTGGATAGTGTACCTCCACCATGTCATAGATCCTTGCTGCTCCAAGGGCTGCTTCGAGAGCACACTGCATACAGACAATGCCAACGTCTAATCTGTAGCAAGTGCTGCGCATGCACAGGCGGGCCGTCAAGTTCATCAGCAGCTCGATGCGACTGGTGTCCCTCTCAGTTGGTTGTTCCCTGATGTAGCACATTTCGGTCCGCTCAGATAAGTGTTTTGGAAGAATGGTGTTGTGGTCTGCTTTTATACCCGGCCTGGAACCGCGTATCTCATGCCCAACCACGCCTCCGCCACGTTGAATGGTGGTTGTCCTGGTAGACGATCGAGGGCTACATCTGCCACGACCTCACCCTCGCCTCTGATGCGTTTATATGTTTTTGTGACTCCTTTATGTCCTCCTATCAAACTGTCGTGAGCTTCGCGAATTATTTGTAATCGATCTTCTTCTGATGGTGTAATCGTTGAACAATTGCATATGATGATTTTCTGTGTTGTACCGTTGAAAACGTCCTTTATTAATTTAGTTAATTCATTGGTTGGTAATTTATGAAAATCTCCGACTGCTGATATTCTAAATGATTTAATTGGATTTTGATCTAAATGCTGTTTCAGTGTTTGTAGTCCGTTTAGTATATCTTCACTTTTAATGGTGTCGTAAAAATTATCTGATATTATTATACTGTAAACTTTGTATGAGCCATTTGCTGATTCTATTACGTCTCCTTTCTGCGGTTTCTTTGACATGAGCTGTTGTAAATCTATTGCTTCTGTGTCCAGTAACAGTTTTCCAATGGGGGTTACCAATTTACAGTCCGCAGGTATGAAATGTGCGTAATGACCTTCCTCGGTGGTCAGGGTGTTTGGAGAGATAATAACCTCAAGTGTCTGTGAAGGTTGCACTTTTCTTCGCAGGTCATCTCCCTCCGTGGAAAGAGTGTCTGTGTCAAGAAGTGTGAACGGATAAGGGTCAACGGTACGGTCAAAGTTTTCCTGTGGTTGCTGGATTGCCGTTCCTATTGTTTCGTTAACAGGTTGTGGTTGTAAAATTCCCTCATTTGTTACAAGTGATAATGGTGTATGGTTAAGTAAATCCTGTTGCGGGTTTGCGATTATCGTGTTTTCCGTAATGGTATTTTCTGATGGTTCTTCGAATGAAATCAAGTTTACGTCTTCTTCTGTCGATGTGATTTTAGTAGAATTTGCTTGCGGATGAAAGTTTATTGTTTCCATGTGTTCATCTGGCATACTTATCTCGTGCGATAAGTTAGGTAAGACTCTCGGTCTATCTGCTATTGGAGAATGTTGAACCTTCCCACGGGCTGGTTCTTCATCAGAGCTAGTGTTTTCCTCTTGATATTTCGGTCTCCTTTCCCTGTCCCTTTGTAGTTGCCGCACACGAAATCCTATGGAATCCGTGTCGATTTCTGGTTTCTGTCCTATGTGCTTGTAATCGGGGTCTTGAGGATCTCGGGGTATAAGTGGTAAGCAAGATGGTACTGGGTTACGTGATAATGCGTCTGCGTTCTTGTTCGTCTTTCCTGCTTTATGGATAACCTGATATTCGTACTCTAAGAGTCTGAGTCTCCACTTCATAAGTCGTGATGTCGGATCCTTGACAGAGTGTAACCAGACTAACGGTCGGTGATCTGTGACGAGTGTGAATTTTGTTCCATAAAGATACGGTCTGAAATATTGTACTGCGTAAACCATTGCAAGACATTCCTTTTCTGTAGCAGAATAATTCCTTTCGGCTTTATTTAAGGTACGAGATGCGTAGGCAATTGGTAGATCGTTTCCTATTTCTCCTTGACTAAGTACAGCTCCAATTGCGTAATCTGATGCGTCAGTGGTAACAATGAATGGTCGATTAAAATCCGGATATTGTAAAATTGGTTGTGTACAGAGTTCGTCGCGTAAATTTTCAAAACTTTTTTGCTGGTCTTCGGTCCACTTAAAACGAATTCCTTTACCTAATAATTGAACTAATGGTTTTGATTTAATAGAATAATCTTTTATGAAACGGCGATAATATCCTGTCAGTCCCAAGAACTGCTGGACATTTTTCTGTGTTTTAGGAATGGGAAATTCTTTTACAGCTTGTAATTTACGAGGATCTGGCTTAACACCATTTTCTGTTAAAATGTGTCCTAAATAAGTAACCTCCTTACGTAAGAATTCGCATTTATCAATCTGCAGTGTAAGTCCAAATTCTCTGAGCCGATTGAGTAATTTTTTTACTTTTATTTCATGTTCTCGTAGTGATGAAGAGAAAACAACCATATCGTCTATGAATACATGAGCGTTCTCTAGACCAGATATAACTTGATTCATTAAGCGTTGAAATGTCGGTGGTGCATTTTTTAAACCAAATGGCATGCGTACAAATTCAAAATGCCCATCCGGTGTTGTGAATGCTGTTTTCGGACAATCCTTAGGATCCATTTGAACTTGATGAAATCCATTTGCTATATCAAAAATTGTGAAATATTTTGCTCCTCCCAATTTATCTAGAATTTCGGTGATATTCGGCAAAGGAAATTTATCACTCAAAGTCTTTTCGTTTAAGGCTCGGAAATCGATTACCATACGCCAACGCTTATTGCCCTTAGCGTCTGGTTTCTTTGGCACAATCCATAACGGAGAATTATATGGTGAACTAGATGGCTGTATGACTCCTTGTAATAACAGAGCCTTTACTTGACGTTGTATTTCGTCTTGGTGTACTGGTGGATATCGGTATTGTCTTGTATTAATCGGTACGTCATCTGTTGTATGAATTGAATGGTAAAAATTCGGTACTTCTCCTAGTTTGTCTCCAGGCAAGTAAAATCTGTCTGAAAATTCGTCGACGATGTTGAATACATGTTTACGTTCTTCTGCATTGAGATGATCGGTTCTTAAAAGATTTCTAATTCGTGTTGCTCTATTTTCTGGTGTGTTTTCGGTCATATATGAAGAAATTGGGTCGTCGTCCGACGAGTCGTAAATATCGTAAGGATGAATGTATTGAGGTTCAATTTCGATGTCTACATAGTCTTCTCCGGTATTCGTTGCTAACGCGTAACAAATGCCGTCACGATTATATACTGCTGCTTCGCCAATGTATATATTTTCTGATGTTTTGAGTCGCGGTAAGTATCCCTCTTTAATATTTGGATTAGCTATGTGAATTGCAATTTGTTTTGTTGTTCGAGCTTCGATACGGTGTTTAGTCGATTTCGGATTTTTCTGCTGAGCTAAATCTCGGTAATTTGAAAAACGAAGTGGTCGAATAAGTTTATCTTTCAATACTAGTGTTCCATGATAATATGAAATTTCTGCTTCTTCTTGTAATAAAAATGGGCTGCCTATAATTCCATCGGCTTCCATTGCAAGGTTCTCTACTACGTAAAATAATGCAGGCTTACCGTGAATGTGAAGAATTGTGGTTCCTATGCTATAAATAGGTGATTTTGTAAGTCCTGTGATTTCAATAACTTCTTTAGTGATACGTTTGGCTTGATCTCCGAGAACATCGCGCACTATTAAGTTAACTGCCGCGCCACCGTCAATTAAAAATTCAGCTGTTTCTAATTCTAATTCCGGAACTTTGATTTTTATTCTTGGTGCTGGGGTTTCCTTGATGAGGATTCTCCCGTGAATCTGACTATCTTTTGGCGAGGTCTTTGCAGATCGCTCACCGCCTCGCCTTTCCGTTGAGCGTTTTCTGAGTTTAAAGACTTGTTTGATTCGACTGAAGAATTTCGAGAGTATGATCGCTGTCTGAAATTTTGCGAATTCCTCCTACAACGTTTTTCATCGTGTCCTTGGGTATCACATCGCCAACAATATAGCTGCGAAGTATCATCCTTTTCACTGCGTTTTAAAACTGTAAACCGTTTTTCATCTTGATCTGTGCGTGGTGAATTTGAACGATAAGAAGGTGAATTCGATTGATTCCTGGATCGCACAGTCCATGCTGATGTACGTGGTCGTCCTTCTCTCTCGTCTTCAGAGTTAGATGGTCTCCTCTGTCGATCTCTATATCGATCGTGTCGTGTTGGAGATTGAGGGTATGAAATTTCATTTCGACGTTCGTTGCTGTGGTGATCCCTGTTGTTCCAGCCTCCTGGTGATGTGTTTCGTGCCAAATCACGACGACTTCTTAATTTCCTGTCTACCTCTAGCACAGCGTCAAAAGCTTCCTCTAAGTTTTTAATGTCTCTATTTTGTGCTGATACCTTAAAAGAGATGCGGTCTGGTAATCCATCTAGGAAATTTTCTAAAATATCCATTTCCATTTGTTTAATATTTTCCTCTGAATGTCTAGGATATTTCTCTTTAATCGCTCCTCTTGTACAATAAACAAGATGGCTTGTTCTATCGATGTAGTTTCTCAAACTTTCGTATTCCCTAATTTGAAGCCTGGCAATTTCTGTTTGAAATTGCGATAAGCTCTTTCCTGGTCCAAATCTTCTCTTCAAATGCTTGATCAACGCGGATACCGAAGTGAATTGATGTTCTAAAGTACTTCTTCGCGCCGGACCGGTGAGTTTAGTTAAAATAATTGTAAGGTATTCCCTTTCTGTTCCCTCAGGAATCAAGGTCAATCCATCTTCTACCAGTTGTGCAAAACGTGATAAAGGTGGATTCTCACCATCAAATGTTGGTATTGTTAACGCAACATTTTGTATGCAGGATCTTTGTGTCAAAAGTGTCATAGAATTTGCGATCGAAACTGTTAAGTTCATAAGATCGGCTGAAGAAATATTGGCTTGTTCATTCGCCATGTTGAATGAATTTGTTGGTTAAAGAATGTAACTAGGAAAACTAGTATATACCTCTTGTTACCCGATTGACTAGGAAAACTAGTATACAATCGTTGTTCAACAAAGTAATAGCCGTGTGTCAAATTCCACGAAAGTAATTATGCCAGTGAAAATGATCTATGTGACTATATCCCACCGCTGTCACCAGTTCTGTTACGTGGCCGACGGCTTGGCAGCGCGCGTGGCTATCAGAGGCTTTCTGATTGGCGGCTGCGTAACTTATTTTATTATCAATACAACCCGAGCGGTAAGATTGTATTGTGGTAGGAACTGTCACAAGGTTTCACTGGGTTTAAAGGAGAATGCTAATGTGGGTTTGACACAGCAATGTATATATTCTACAATCTTGGTCTATTACAGATGTTGTTGTCGCGAATATAGGTGTATAATGTGATATATTACCTATTTCCACTATGCTCGGTGTTCACGCACTGGCAATGCGGGGGTGTTGTGTGTGGTTGATTGTAATGCCAAATAGAAACACGACTCGCGGATTCTATAAGGTGAATGTTGCTCGAAGGGGACTTCAACCCGATCTCACTAATAGTAACCAACTCACTACCGTACACGACGTGCTCGACACGAGATGAACTCTGGTACTGCCCACGATCGTTGGTACGAACGGGTTTATATACTAATTAAGAAGGGTGGTCTGGTTACTATTCGAGTGATCAGGCTGGGTCCACCTGCCTCTGCGACAGTTTAGAGTGGTTGCATCTGCTATTTGATTACGGCGGACCCATTGCTTTCCCAAGTGTTTGGTTCTGCTATCGGTGGGCCTTCTGTTTATTACCAGAGTAAATGGTCGGTTTGCCCGAGAGTTTTCCTTTCCAGATGTTTAAGCTTATTTGAAAGGAGACACGTTTGATAAAACGGTCTGTCTACGTGACAATCAAGATATTTAAAAGTTCCGAAGCCGCACCAACATAATAGAGATACAGAAACACCGTGGCCCCTTTCTTTCAGATAACTCTGCACTATTGCGAGCTGGAAATGCCACTTCCAGTTTAGCTGTGCAGAAGAAGAACAACAAGAAGAAGAAATATCTCGAAATATGTCCGTCAGGCCCCTTCCCTTGAGATATATCTGCAAATATCTCGGAAACGAAGCGAGCTATGGCAAAATGTTAAGAGACCTTTTTTGTAGAGAATTATGTTTCCTACAAGTTATGTTCTATGATATTTTTTGATCAGAAGCGTAGTTTTCGAGATATATCGAGATATTTAAAAGTTCCGAAGCCGCACCAACATAATAGAGATACAGAAACACCGTGGCCCCTTTCTTTGAGATAACTCTGCACTACTGCGAGCTGGAAATGCCACTTCCAGTTTAGCTGTGCAGAAGAAGAACAACAAGAAGAAGAAATATCTCGAAATATGTCCGTCAGGCCCCTTCCCTTGAGATAAATCTGCAAATATCTCGGAAACGAAGCGAGCTATGGCAAAATGTTAAGAGACCTTTTTTGTAGAGAATTAAGTTTCCTACTTTTTATGTTGTATGATATTTGTTGATCAGATGCGTAGTTCTCGAGATATATCAAGATATTTAAAAGTTCCGAAGCCACACCAACATAATAGAGATACAGAAACACCGTGGCTCCATTCTTTGAGATAACTCTGCACTATTGCGAGCTGTAAATGCCACGTCCAGCTTAGCTGTGCAGAAGAAGAACAACAAGAAGAAGGAATATCTCGAAATATGTCCGTCAGGCCCCTTCCCTTGAGATAAATCTGCAAATATCTCGGAAACGAAGCGAGCTATGGCAAAATGTTAAGAGACCTTTTTTGTAGAGAATTAAGTTTCCTACTTTTTATGTTCTATGACATTTTTTGATCAGATGCGTAGTTCTCGAGATGTATCAAGATATTTAAAAGTTCCGAAGCCGCACCAACATAATAGAGATACAGAAACACCGTGGCCCCTTTCTTTGAGATAACTCTGCGCTATTGCGAGCTGGAAATGCCACTTCCAGTTGAGCTGTGCAGAAGAAGAACAACAAGAAGAAGAAATATCTCGAAATATGTCCGTCAGGCCCCTTCCCTTGAGATATATCTGCAAATATCTCGGAAACGAAACGAGCTATGGCAAAATGTTAAGAGACCTTTTTTGTAGAGAATTATGTTTCCTACAATTTATGTTCTATGATATTTTTTGATCAGAAGCGTAGTTTTCGAGATATATCGAGATATTTAAAAGTTTCGAAGCCGCACCAACATAATAGAGATACAGAAACACCGTGGCCCCTTTCTTCGAGATAACTCTGCACTACTGCGAGCCGCAAATGCCGCTTCCAGCTTAGCTGTGCAGAAGAAGAACAAGAAGAAGAAGAAATATCTCGAAATATGTCCGTCAGGCCCCTTCCCTTGAGATAAATCTGCACATATCTCGGCAACGAAGCGAGCTATGGCGAAATGTTAAGAGACCTTTTTGTAGAGAATTAAGTTTCCTACTTTTTATGTTCTATGATATTATTTGATCAGATGCGTAGTTCTCGAGATATATCAAGATATTTAAAAGTTCCGAAGCCGCACCAACATAATAGAGATACAGAAACACCGTGGCCCCTTTCTTTGAGATAACTCTGCACTATTGCTAGCTGCAAATGCCACTTCCAGCTTAGCTGTGCAGAAGAAGAACAACAAGAAGAAGAAATATCTCGAAATATGTCCGTCAGGCCCCTTCCCTTGAGATAAATCTGCATATATCTCGGAAACGAAGCGAGCTATGGCAAAATGTTAAGAGACCCTTTTTGTAGAGAATTAAGTTTCCTACTTTTTATGTTCTATGATATTTTTTGATCAGATGCGTAGTTCTCGAGATATATCAAGATATTTAAAAGTTCCGAAGCCGCACCAACATAATAGAGATACAGAAACACCGTGGCCCCTTTCTTTGAGATAACTCTGCACTATTGCGAGCTGGAAATGCCACTTCCAGTTTAGCTGTGCAGAAGAAGAACAACAAGAAGAAGAAATATCCCGAAATATGTCCGTCAGGACCCTTCCCTTGATATAAATCTGCAAATATCTCGGAAACGAAGCGAGCTATGGCAAAATGTTAAGAGACCTTTTTTGTAGAGAATTATGTTTCCTACAATTTATGTTCTATGATATTTTTTGATCAGAAGCGTAGTTTTCGAGATATATCGAGATATTTAAAAGTTCCGAAGCCGCACCAACATAATAGAGATACAGAAACACCGTGGCCCCTTTCTTGGGAATAACTCTGCACTATTGCGAGCTGGAAATGCCACTTCCAGTTTAGCTGTGCAGAAGAAGAACAACAAGAAGAAGAAACATCTCGAAATATGTCCGTCAGGACCCTTCCCTTGAGATGAATCTGCAAATATCTCGGAAACGAAGCGAGCTATGGCAAAATGTTAAGAGACCTTATTTGTAGAGAATTAAGTTTCCTACTTTTTATGTTCTATGATATTATTTGATCAGATGCGTAGTTCTCGAGATATATCAAGATATTTAAAAGTTCCGAAGCCGCACCAACATAATAGAGATACAGAAACACCGTGGCCCCTTTCTTTCAGATAACTCTGCACTATTGCGAGCTGCAAATGCCACTTCCAGTTTAGCTGTGCAGAAGAAGAACAACAAGAAGAAGAAATATCTCGAAATATGTCCGTCAGGCCCCTTCCCTTGAGATATATCTGCAAATATCTCGGAACTGAAGCGAGCTATGGCAAAATGTTAAGAGACCTTTTTTGTAGAGAATTAAGTTTCCTACTTTTTATGTTCTATGATATTTTTTGATCAGATGCGTAGTTCTCGAGATATATCAAGATATTTAAAAGTTCCGAAGCCGCACCAACATAATAGAGATACAGAAACACCGTGGCTCCTTTTTTTGAGATAACTCTGCAGTATTGCGAGCTGGAAATGCCACTTCCAGTTTAGCTGTGCAGAAGAAAAACAACAAGAAGAAGAAATATCTCGAAATATGTCCGTCAGGCCCCTTCCCTTGAGATATATCTGCAAATATCTCGGAAACCAAACGAGCTATGGCAAAATCGTAAGAGACCTTTTTTGTAGACAATTATGTTTCCTACAATTTATGTTCTATGATATTTTTTGATCAGAAGCGTCGTTTTCGAGATATATCGAGATATTTAAAAGTTCCGAAGCCGCACCAACATAATAGAGATACAGAAACACCGTGGGCCCTTTCTTTGAGATAACTCTGCACTAGTACGAGCCGCAAATGCCACTTCCAGCTTAGCTGTGCAGAAGAAGAACAACACGAAGAAGAAATATCTCGAAATATGTCCGTCAGGCCCCTTCCCTTGAGATAAATCTGCAAATATCTCGGAAACGAAGCGAGCTATGGCAAAATGTTAAGAGACCTTATTTGTAGAGAATTAAGTTTCCTACTTTTTATGTTCTATGATATTTTTTGATGAGATGCGTAGTTCTCGAGATATATCATGTTACGTGGCCGACGGCTTGGCAGCGCGCGTGGCTATCAGAGGCTTTCTGATTGGCGGCCGCGTAACTTATTTTATTATCAATACAACCCGAGCGGTAAGATTGTATTGTGGTAGGAACTGTCACAAGGTTTCACTGGGTTTAAAGGAGAATGCTAATGTGGGTTTGACACAGCAATGTATATATTCTACAATCTTGGTCTATTACAGATGTTGTTGTCGCGAATATAGGTGTATAATGTGATATATTACCTATTTCCACTATGCTCGGTGTTCACGCACTGGCAATGCGGGGGTGTTGTGTGTGGTTGATTGTAATGCCAAATAGAAACACGACTCGCGGATTCTATAAGGTGAATGTTGCTCGAAGGGGACTTCAACCCGATCTCACTAATAGTAACCAACTCACTACCGTACACGACGTGCTCGACACGAGATGAACTCTGGTACTGCCCACGATCGTTGGTACGAACGGGTTTATATACTAATTAAGAAGGGTGGTCTGGTTACTATTCGAGTGATCAGGCTGGGTCCACCTGCCTCTGCGACAGTTTAGAGTGGTTGCATCTGCTATTTGATTACGGCGGACCCATTGCTTTCCCAAGTGTTTGGTTCTGCTATCGGTGGGCCTTCTGTTTATTACCAGAGTAAATGGTCGGTTTGCCCGAGAGTTTTCCTTTCCAGATGTTTAAGCTTATTTGAAAGGAGACACGTTTGATAAAACGGTCTGTCTACGTGACAATCAAGATATTTAAAAGTTCCGAAGCCGCACCAACATAATAGCGATACAGAAACACCGTGGCCCCTTTCTTTCAGATAACTCTGCACTACTGCGAGCTGGAAATGCCACTTCCAGTTTAGCTGTGCAGAAGAAGAACAACAAGAAGAAGAAATATCTCGAAATATGTCCGTCAGGCCCCTTCCCTTGAGATAAATCTGCAAATATCTCGGAAACGAAGCGAGCTATGGCAAAATGTTAAGAGACCTTTTTTGTAGAGAATTAAGTTTCCTACTTTTTATGTTGTATGATATTAGTTGATCAGATGCGTAGTTCTCGAGATATATCAAGATATTTAAAAGTTCCGAAGCCACACCAACATAATAGAGATGCAGAAACACCGTGGCTCCTTTCTTTGAGATAACTCTGCACTATTGCGAGCTGTAAATGCCACGTCCAGCTTAGCTGTGCAGAAGAAGAACAACAAGAAGAAGGAATATCTCGAAATATGTCCGTCAGGCCCCTTCCCTTGAGATAAATCTGCAAATATCTCGGAAACGAAGCGAGCTATGGCAAAATGTTAAGAGACCTTTTTTGTAGAGAATTAAGTTTCCTACTTTTTATGTTCTATGATATTTTTTGATCAGATGCGTAGTTCTCGAGATGTATCAAGATATTTAAAAGTTCCGAAGCCGCACCAACATAATAGAGATACAGAAACACCGTGGCCCCTTTCTTTGAGATAACTCTGCGCTATTGCGAGCTGGAAATGCCACTTCCAGTTGAGCTGTGCAGAAGAAGAACAACAAGAAGAAGAAATATCTCGAAATATGTCCGTCAGGCCCCTTCCCTTGAGATATATCTGCAAATATCTCGGAAACGAAACGAGCTATGGCAAAATGTTAAAACACCTTTTTTGTAGAGAATTATGTTTCCTACAATTTATGTTCTATGATATTTTTTGATCAGAAGCGTAGTTTTCGAGATATATCGAGATATTTAAAAGTTTCGAAGCCGCACCAACATAATAGAGATACAGAAACACCGTGGCCCCTTTCTTCGAGATAACTCTGCACTAGTGCGAGCCGCAAATGCCGCTTCCAGCTTAGCTGTGCAGAAGAAGAACAAGAAGAAGAAGAAATATCTCGAAATATGTCCGTCAGGCCCCTTCCCTTGAGATAAATCTGCATATATCTCGGAAACGAAGCGAGCTATGGCAAAATGTTCAGAGACCTTTTTTGTAGAGAATTAAGTTTCCTACTTTTTATGTTCTATGATACTTTTTGATCAGATGCGTAGTTCTCGAGATATATCAAGATATTTAAAAGTTCCGAACCCGCACCAACATAATAGAGATACAGAAACACCGTGGCCCCTTTCTTTGAGATAACTCTGCACTATTGCGAGCTGGAAATGCCACTTCCAGTTTAGCTGTGCAGAAGAAGAACAACAAGAAGAAGAAATATCCCGAAATATGTCCGTCAGGACCCTTCCCTTGATATAAATCTGCAAATATCTCGGAAACGAAGCGAGCTATGGCAAAATGTTAAGAGACCTTTTTTGTAGAGAATTATGTTTCCTACAATTTATGTTCTATGATATTTTTTGATCAGAAGCGTAGTTTTCGAGATATATCGAGATATTTAAAAGTTCCGAAGCCGCACCAACATAATAGAGATACAGAAACACCGTGGCCCCTTTCTTTGAGATAACTCTGCACTATTGCGAGCTGAAAATGCCACTTCCAGTTTAGCTGTGCAGAAGAAGAACAACAAGAAGAAGAAATATCTCGAAATATGTCCGTCAGGCCCCTTCCCTTGAGATATATCTGCAAATATCTCGGAAACGAAGCGAGCTATGGCAAAATGTTAAGAGACCTTTTTTGTAGAGAATTATGTTTCCTACAAGTTATGTTCTATGATATTTTTTGATCAGAAGCGTAGTTTTCGAGATATATCGAGATATTTAAAAGTTCCGA
This sequence comes from Osmia lignaria lignaria, assembly GCF_051020975.1. NCBI lineage: Eukaryota > Metazoa > Arthropoda > Insecta > Hymenoptera > Megachilidae > Osmia > Osmia lignaria. The sequence goes on along the minus strand of NW_027478167.1, from coordinate 5,859,653 downwards.
AGCCGCACCAACATAATAGAGATACAGAAACACCGTGGACCCTTTCTTTGAGATAACTCTGCACTATTGCGAGCTGCAAATACCACTTCCAGCTTAGCTGTGCAGAAGAAGAACAACAAGAAGAAGAAATATCTCGAAATATGTCCGTCAGGCCCCTTCCCTTGAGATAAATCTGCACATATCTCGGAAACGAAGCGAGCTATGGCAAAATGTTAAGAGACCTTATTTGTAGAGAATTAAGTTTCCTACTTTTTATGTTCTATGATATTATTTGATCAGATGCGTAGTTCTCGAGATATATCAAGATATTTAAAAGTTCCGAAGCCGCACCAACATAATAGAGATACAGAAACACCGTGGCCCCTTTCTTTGAGATAACTCTGCACTATTGCGAGCTGCAAATGCCACTTCCAGCTTAGCTGTGCAGAAGAAGAACAACAAGAAGAAGAAATATCTCGAAATATGTCCGTCAGGCCCCTTCCCTTGAGATAAATCTGCATATATCTCGGAAACGAAGCGAGCTATGGCAAAATGTTCAGAGACCTTTTTTGTAGAGAATTATGTTTCCTACAATTTATGTTCTATGATATTTTTTGATCAGAAGCGTAGTTTTCGAGATATATCGAGATATTTAAAAGTTCCGAAGCCGCACCAACATAATAGAGATACAGAAACACCGTGGCCCCTTTCTTTGAGATAACTCTGCACTATTGCGAGCTGCAAATGCCACTTCCAGTTTAGCTGTGCAGAAGAAGAACAACAAGAAGAAGAAATATCCCGAAATATTTCCGTCAGGACCCTTCCCTTGATATAAATCTGCAAATATCTCGGAAACGAAGCGAGCTATGGCAAAATGTTAAGAGACCTTTTTTGTAGAGAATTATGTTTCCTACAATTTATGTTCTATGATATTTTTTGATCAGAAGCGTAGTTTTCGAGATATATCGAGATATTTAAAAGTTCCGAAGCCGCACCAACATAATAGAGATACAGAAACACCGTGGCCCCTTTCTTGGGGATAACTCTGCACTATTGCGAGCTGGAAATGCCACTTCCAGTTTAGCTGTGCAGAAGAAGAACAACAAGAAGAAGAAACATCTCGAAATATGTCCGTCAGGCCCCTTCCCTTGAGATAAATCTGCACATATCTCGGAAACGAAGCGAGCTATGGCAAAATGTTAAGAGACCTTTTTTGTAGAGAATTAAGTTTCCTACTTTTTATGTTCTATGATACTTTTTGATCAGATGCGTAGTTCTCGAGATATATCAAGATACTTAAAAGTTCCGAACCCGCACCAACATAATAGAGATACAGAAACACCGTGGCCCCTTTCTTTGAGATAACTCTGCACTATTGCGAGCTGGAAATGCCACTTCCAGTTTAGCTGTGCAGAAGAAGAACAACAAGAAGAAGAAATATCCCGAAATATGTCCGTCAGGACCCTTCCCTTGATATAAATCTGCAAATATCTCGGAAACGAAGCGAGCTATGGCAAAATGTTAAGAGACCTTTTTTGTAGAGAATTATGTTTCCTACAATTTATGTTCTATGATATTTTTTGATCAGAAGCGTAGTTTTCGAGATATATCGAGATATTTAAAAGTTCCGAAGCCGCACCAACATAATAGAGATACAGAAACACCGTGGCCCCTTTCTTGGGGATAACTCTGCACTATTGCGAGCTGCAAATGCCACTTCCAGCTTAGCTGTGCAGAAGAAGAACAACAAGAAGAAGAAATATCTCGAAATATGTCCGTCAGGCCCCTTCCCTTGAGATAAATCTGCACATATCTCGGAAACGAAGCGAGCTATGGCAAAATGTTAAGAGACCTTTTTTGTAGAGAATTAGGTTTGCTACTTTTTATGTTCTATGATATTTTTTGATCAGATGCGTAGTTCTCGAGATATATCAAGATATTTAAAAGTTCCGAAGCCGCACCAACATAATAGAGATACAGAAACACCGTGGGCCCTTTCTTTGAGATAACTCTGCACTATTGCGAGCTGGAAATGCCACTTCCAGTTTAGCTGTGCAGAAGAAGAACAACAAGAAGAAGAAACATCTCGAAATATGTCCGTCAGGACCCTTCCCTTGAGATGAATCTGCAAATATCTCGGAAACGAAGCGAGCTATGGCAAAATGTTAAGAGACCTTATTTGTAGAGAATTAAGTTTCCTACTTTTTATGTTCTATGATATTATTTGATCAGATGCGTAGTTCTCGAGATATATCAAGATATTTAAAAGTTCCGAAGCCGCACCAACATAATAGAGATACAGAAACACCGTGGCCCCTTTCTTTGAGATAACTCTGCACTATTGCGAGCTGCAAATGCCACTTCCAGCTTAGCTGTGCAGAAGAAGAACAACAAGAAGAAGAAATATCTCGAAATATGTCCGTCAGACCCCTTCCCTTGAGATAAATCTGCAAATATCTCGGAAACGAAGCGAGCTATGGCAAAATGTTAAGAGACCTTATTTGTAGAGAATTAAGTTTCCTACTTTTTATGTTCTATGATATTATTTGATCAGATGCGTAGTTCTCGAGATATATCAAGATATTTAAAAGTGCGGAAGCCGCACCAACATAATAGAGATACAGAAACACCGTGGCCCCTTTCTTTGAGATAACTCTGCACTATTGCGAGCTGCAAATGCCACTTCCAGCTTAGCTGTGCAGAAGAAGAACAACAAGAAGAAGAAATATCTCGAAATATGTCCGTCAGGCCCCTTCCCTTGAGATAAATCTGCATATATCTCGGAAACGAAGCGAGCTATGGCAAAATGTTCAGAGACCTTTTTTGTAGAGAATTATGTTTCCTACAATTTATGTTCTATGATATTTTTTGATCAGAAGCGTAGTTTTCGAGATATATCGAGATATTTAAAAGTTCCGAAGCCGCACCAACATAATAGAGATACAGAAACACCGTGGCCCCTTTCTTTGAGATAACTCTGCACTATTGCGAGCTGCAAATGCCACTTCCAGCTTAGCTGTGCAGAAGAAGAACAACAAGAAGAAGAAATATCTCGAAATATGTCCGTCAGGCCCCTTCCCTTGAGATAAATCTGCACATATCTCGGAAACGAAGCGAGCTATGGCAAAATGTTAAGAGACCTTTTTTGTAGAGAATTAAGTTTCCTACTTTTTATGTTCTATGATACTTTTTGATCAGATGCGTAGTTCTCGAGATATATCAAGATACTTAAAAGTTCCGAACCCGCACCAACATAATAGAGATACAGAAACACCGTGGCCCCTTTCTTTGAGATAACTCTGCACTATTGCGAGCTGGAAATGCCACTTCCAGTTTAGCTGTGCAGAAGAAGAACAACAAGAAGAAGAAATATCCCGAAATATGTCCGTCAGGACCCTTTCCTTGATATAAATCTGCAAATATCTCGGAAACGAAGCGAGCTATGGCAAAATGTTGAGAGACCTTTTTTGTAGAGAATTATGTTTCCTACAATTTATGTTCTATGATATTTTTTGATCAGAAGCGTAGTTTTCGAGATATATCGAGATATTTAAAAGTTCCGAAGCCGCACCAACATAATAGAGATACAGAAACCCCGTGGCCCCTTTCTTGGGGATAACTCTGCACTATTGCGAGCTGGAAATGCCACTTCCAGTTTAGCTGTGCAGAAGAAGAACAACAAGAAGAAGAAACATCTCGAAATATGTCCGTCAGGACCCTTCCCTTGAGATGAATCTGCAAATATCTCGGAAACGAAGCGAGCTATGGCAAAATGTTAAGAGACCTTATTTGTAGAGAATTAAGTTTCCTACTTTTTCTGTTCTATGATATTATTTGATCAGATGCGTAGTTCTCGAGATATATCAAGATATTTAAAAGTTCCGAAGCCGCACCAACATAATAGAGATACAGAAACACCGTGGCCCCTTTCTTTGAGATAACTCTGCACTATTGCGAGCTGCAACTGCCACTTCCAGCTTAGCTGTGCAGAAGAAGAACAACAAGAAGAAGAAATATCTCGAAATATGTCCGTCAGGCCCCTTCCCTTGAGATAAATCTGCATATATCTCGGAAACGAAGCGAGCTATGGCAAAATGTTCAGAGACCTTTTTTGTAGAGAATTATGTTTCCTACAATTTATGTTCTATGATATTTTTTGATCAGAAGCGTAGTTTTCGAGATATATCGAGATATTTAAAAGTTCCGAAGCCGCACCAACATAATAGAGATACAGAAACACCGTGGCCCCTTTCTTTGAGATAACTCTGCACTATTGCGAGCTGCAAATGCCACTTCCAGCTTAGCTGTGCAGAAGAAGAACAACAAGAAGAAGAAATATCTCGAAATATGTCCGTCAGGCCCCTTCCCTTGAGATAAATCTGCACATATCTCGGAAACCAAGCGAGCTATGGCAAAATGTTAAGAGACCTTTTTTGTAGAGAATTAAGTTTCCTACTTTTTATGTTCTATGATACTTTTTGATCAGATGCGTAGTTCTCGAGATATATCAAGATACTTAAAAGTTCCGAACCCGCACCAACATAATAGAGATACAGAAACACCGTGGCCCCTTTCTTTGAGATAACTCTGCACTATTGCGAGCTGGAAATGCCACTTCCAGTTTAGCTGTGCAGAAGAAGAACAACAAGAAGAAGAAATATCCCGAAATATGTCCGTCAGGACCCTTTCCTTGATATAAATCTGCAAATATCTCGGAAACGAAGCGAGCTATGGCAAAATGTTGAGAGACCTTTTTTGTAGAGAATTATGTTTCCTACAATTTATGTTCTATGATATTTTTTGATCAGAAGCGTAGTTTTCGAGATATATCGAGATATTTAAAAGTTCCGAAGCCGCACCAACATAATAGAGATACAGAAACCCCGTGGCCCCTTTCTTGGGGATAACTCTGCACTATTGCGAGCTGGAAATGCCACTTCCAGTTTAGCTGTGCAGAAGAAGAACAACAAGAAGAAGAAACATCTCGAAATATGTCCGTCAGGACCCTTCCCTTGAGATGAATCTGCAAATATCTCGGAAACGAAGCGAGCTATGGCAAAATGTTAAGAGACCTTATTTGTAGAGAATTAAGTTTCCTACTTTTTCTGTTCTATGATATTATTTGATCAGATGCGTAGTTCTCGAGATATATCAAGATATTTAAAAGTTCCGAAGCCGCACCAACATAATAGAGATACAGAAACACCGTGGCCCCTTTCTTTGAGATAACTCTGCACTATTGCGAGCTGCAAATGCCACTTCCAGCTTAGCTGTGCAGAAGAAGAACAACAAGAAGAAGAAATATCTCGAAATATGTCCGTCAGGCCCCTTCCCTTGAGATAAATCTGCATATATCTCGGAAACGAAGCGAGCTATGGCAAAATGTTCAGAGACCTTTTTTGTAGAGAATTATGTTTCCTACAATTTATGTTCTATGATATTTTTTGATCAGAAGCGTAGTTTTCGAGATATATCGAGATATTTAAAAGTTCCGAAGCCGCACCAACATAATAGAGATACAGAAACACCGTGGCCCCTTTCTTTGAGATAACTCTGCACTATTGCGAGCTGCAAATGCCACTTCCAGCTTAGCTGTGCAGAAGAAGAACAACAAGAAGAAGAAATATCTCGAAATATGTCCGTCAGGCCCCTTCCCTTGAGATAAATCTGCACATATCTCGGAAACGAAGCGAGCTATGGCAAAATGTTAAGAGACCTTTTTTGTAGAGAATTAAGTTTCCTACTTTTTATGTTCTATGATACTTTTTGATCAGATGCGTAGTTCTCGAGATATATCAAGATATTTAAAAGTTCCGAAGCCGCACCAACATAATAGAGATACAGAAACACCGTGGCCCCTTTCTTGGGGATAACTCTGCACTATTGCGAGCTGGAAATGCCACTTCCAGTTTAGCTGTGCAGAAGAAGAACAACAAGAAGAAGAAACATCTCGAAATATGTCCGTCAGGCCCCTTCCCTTGAGATAAATCTGCATATATCTCGGAAACGAAGCGAGCTATGGCAAAATGTTCAGAGACCTTTTTTGTAGAGAATTATGTTTCCTACAATTTATGTTCTATGATATTTTTTGATCAGAAGCGTAGTTTTCGAGATATATCGAGATATTTAAAAGTTCCGAAGCCGCACCAACATAATAGAGATACAGAAACACCGTGGCCCCTTTCTTTGAGATAACTCTGCACTATTGCGAGCTGCAAATGCCACTTCCAGCTTAGCTGTGCAGAAGAAGAACAACAAGAAGAAGAAATATCTCGAAATATGTCCGTCAGGCCCCTTCCCTTGAGATAAATCTGCACATATCTCGGAAACGAAGCGAGCTATGGCAAAATGTTAAGAGACCTTTTTTGTAGAGAATTAAGTTTCCTACTTTTTATGTTCTATGATACTTTTTGATCAGATGCGTAGTTCTCGAGATATATCAAGATATTTAAAAGTTCCGAACCCGCACCAACATAATAGAGATACAGAAACACCGTGGCCCCTTTCTTTGAGATAACTCTGCACTATTGCGAGCTGGAAATGCCACTTCCAGTTTAGCTGTGCAGAAGAAGAACAACAAGAAGAAGAAATATCCCGAAATATGTCCGTCAGGACCCTTCCCTTGATATAAATCTGCAAATATCTCGGAAACGAAGCGAGCTATGGCAAAATGTTAAGAGACCTTTTTTGTAGAGAATTATGTTTCCTACAATTTATGTTCTATGATATTTTTTGGTGAGAAGCGTAGTTTTCGAGATATATCGAGATATTTAAAAGTTCCGAAGCCGCACCAACATAATAGAGATACAGAAACACCGTGGCCCCTTTCTTGGGGATAACTCTGCACTACTGCGAGCTGGAAATGCCACTTCCAGTTTAGCTGTGCAGAAGAAGAACAACAAGAAGAAGAAACATCTCGAAATATGTCCGTCAGGACCCTTCCCTTGAGATGAATCTGCAAATATCTCGGAAACGAAGCGAGCTATGGCAAAATATTAAGAGACCTTATTTGTAGAGAATTAAGTTTCCTACTTTTTATGTTCTATGATATTATTTGATCAGATGCGTAGTTCTCGAGATATATCAAGATATTTAAAAGTTCCGAAGCCGCACCAAGATAATAGAGATACAGAAACACCGTGGCCCCTTTCTTTGAGATAACTCTGCACTATTGCGAGCTGCAAATGCCACTTCCAGCTTAGCTGTGCAGAAGAAGAACGACAAGAAGAAGAAATATCTCGAAATATGTCCGTCAGACCCCTTCCCTTGAGATAAATCTGCAAATATCTCGGAAACGAAGCGAGCTATCGCAAAATGTTAAGAGACCTTATTTGTAGAGAATTAAGTTTCCTACTTTTTATGTTCTATGATATTATTTGATCAGATGCGTAGTTCTCGAGATATATCAAGATATTTAAAAGTTCCGAAGCCGCACCAACATAATAGAGATACAGAAACACCGTGGCCCCTTTCTTTGAGATAACTCTGCACTATTGCGAGCTGCAAATGCCACTTCCAGCTTAGCTGTGCAGAAGAAGAACGACAAGAAGAAGAAATATCTCGAAATATGTCCGTCAGACCCCTTCCCTTGAGATAAATCTGCAAATATCTCGGAAACGAAGCGAGCTATCGCAAAATGTTAAGAGACCTTATTTGTAGAGAATTAAGTTTCCTACTTTTTATGTTCTATGATATTATTTGATCAGATGCGTAGTTCTCGAGATATATCAAGATATTTAAAAGTTCCGAAGCCGCACCAACATAATAGAGATACAGAAACACCGTGGCCCCTTTCTTTGAGATAACTCTGCACTATTGCGAGCTGCAAATGCCACTTCCAGCTTAGCTGTGCAGAAGAAGAACAACAAGAAGAAGAAATATCTCGAAATATGTCCGTCAGGCCCCTTCCCTTGAGATAAATCTGCATATATCTCGGAAACGAAGCGAGCTATGGCAAAATGTTAAGAGACCTTTTTTGTAGAGAATTATGTTTCCTACAATTTATGTTCTATGATATTTTTTGATCAGAAGCGTAGTTTTCGACATATATCGAGATATTTAAAAGTTCCGAAGCCGCACCAACATAATAGAGATACAGAAACACCGTGGCCCCTTTCTTTGAGATAACTCTGCACTATTGCGAGCTGCAAATGCCACTTCCAGCTTAGCTGTGCAGAAGAAGAACAACAAGAAGAAGAAATATCTCGAAATATGTCCGTCAGGCCCCTTCCCTTGAGATAAATCTGCACATATCTCGGAAACGAAGCGAGCTATGGCAAAATGTTAAGAGACCTTTTTTGTAGAGAATTAAGTTTCCTACTTTTTATGTTCTATGATACTTTTTGATCAGATGCGTAGTTCTCGAGATATATCAAGATATTTAAAAGTTCCGAAGCCGCACCAACATAATAGAGATACAGAAACACCGTGGCCCCTTTCTTTGAGATAACTCTGCACTATTGCGAGCTGGAAATGCCACTTCCAGTTTAGCTGTGCAGAAGAAGAACAACAAGAAGAAGAAATATCTCGAAATATGTCCGTCAGGCCCCTTCCCTTGAGATATATCTGCAAATATCTCGGAAACGAAGCGAGCTATGGCAAAATGTTAAGAGACCTTTTTTGTAGAGAATTAAGTTTCCTACTTTTTATGTTCTATGATACTTTTTGATCAGATGCGTAGTTCTCGAGATATATCAAGATATTTAAAAGTTCCGAAGCCGCACCAACATAATAGAGATATAGAAACACCGTGGCCCCTTTCTTGGGGATAACTCTGCACTATTGCGAGCTGGAAATGCCACTTCCAGTTTAGCTGTGCAGAAGAAGAACAACAAGAAGAAGAAACATCTCGAAATATGTCCGTCAGGACCCTTCCCTTGAGATGAATCTGCAAATATCTCGGAAACGAAGCGAGCTATGGCAAAATGTTAAGAGACCTTATTTGTAGAGAATTAAGTTTCCTACTTTTTCTGTTCTATGATATTATTTGATCAGATGCGTAGTTCTCGAGATATATCAAGATATTTAAAAGTTCCGAAGCCGCACCAACATAATAGAGATACAGAAACACCGTGGCCCCTTTCTTTGAGATAACTCTGCACTATTGCGAGCTGCAAATGCCACTTCCAGCTTAGCTGTGCAGAAGAAGAACAACAAGAAGAAGAAATATCTCGAAATATGTCCGTCAGGCCCCTTCCCTTGAGATAAATCTGCATATATCTCGGAAACGAAGCGAGCTATGGCAAAATGTTCAGAGACCTTTTTTGTAGAGAATTATGTTTCCTACAATTTATGTTCTATGATATTTTTTGATCAGATGCGCAGTTTTCGAGATATATCGAGATATTTAAAAGTTCCGAAGCCGCACCAACATAATAGAGATACAGAAACACCGTGGCCCCTTTCTTTGAGATAACTCTGCACTATTGCGAGCTGCAAATGCCGCTTCCAGCTTAGCTGTGCAGAAGAAGAACAACAAGAAGAAGAAATATCTCGAAATATGTCCGTCAGGCCCCTTCCCTTGAGATAAATCTGCACATATCTCGGAAACGAAGCGAGCTATGGCAAAATGTTAAGAGACCTTTTTTGTAGAGAATTAAGTTTCCTACTTTTTATGTTCTATGATACTTTTTGATCAGATGCGTAGTTCTCGAGATATATCAAGATATTTAAAAGTTCCGAACCCGCACCAACATAATAGAGATACGGAAACACCGTGGCCCCTTTCTTTGAGATAACTCTGCACTATTGCGAGCTGGAAATGCCACTTCCAGTTTAGCTGTGCAGAAGAAGAACAACAAGAAGAAGAAATATCCCGAAATATGTCCGTCAGGACCCTTCCCTTGATATAAATCTGCAAATATCTCGGAAATGAAGCGAGCTATGGCAAAATGTTAAGAGACCTTTTTTGTAGAGAATTATGTTTCCTACAATTTATGTTCTATGATATTTTTTGATCAGAAGCGTAGTTTTCGAGATATATCGAGATATTTAAAAGTTCCGAAGCCGCACCAACATAATAGAGATACAGAAACACCGTGGCCCCTTTCTTGGGGATAACTCTGCACTACTGCGAGCTGGAAATGCCACTTCCAGTTTAGCTGTGCAGAAGAAGAACAACAAGAAGAAGAAACATCTCGAAATATGTCCGTCAGGCCCCTTCCCTTGATATATATCTGCAAATATCTCGGAAACGAAGCGAGCTATGGCAAAATGTTAAGAGACCTTTTTTGTAGAGAATTAAGTTTCCTACTTTTTATGTTCTATGATACTTTTTGATCAGATGCGTAGTTCTCGAGATATATCAAGATATTTAAAAGTTCCGAAGCCGCACCAACATAATAGAGATACAGAAACACCGTGGCCCCTTTCTTGGGGATAACTCTGCACTATTGCGAGCTGGAAATGCCACTTCCAGTTTAGCTGTGCAGAAGAAGAACAACAAGAAGAAGAAACATCTCGAAATATGTCCGTCAGGCCCCTTCCCTTGAGATAAATCTGCATATATCTCGGAAACGAAGCGAGCTATGGCAAAATGTTCAGAGACCTTTTTTGTAGAGAATTATGTTTCCTACAATTTATGTTCTATGATATTTTTTGATCAGAAGCGTAGTTTTCGAGATATATCGAGATATTTAAAAGTTCCGAAGCCGCACCAACATAATAGAGATACAGAAACACCGTGGCCCCTTTCTTTGAGATAACTCTGCACTATTGCGAGCTGCAAATGCCACTTCCAGCTTAGCTGTGCAGAAGAAGAACAACAAGAAGAAGAAATATCTCGAAATATGTCCGTCAGGCCCCTTCCCTTGAGATAAATCTGCACATATCTCGGAAACGAAGCGAGGTATGGCAAAATGTTAAGAGACCTTTTTTGTAGAGAATTAAGTTTCCTACTTTTTATGTTCTATGATACTTTTTGATCAGATGCGTAGTTCTCGAGATATATCAAGATATTTAAAAGTTCCGAACCCGCACCAACATAATAGAGATACAGAAACACCGTGGCCCCTTTCTTTGAGATAACTCTGCACTATTGCGAGCTGGAAATGCCACTTCCAGTTTAGCTGTGCAGAAGAAGAACAACAAGAAGAAGAAATATCCCGAAATATGTCCGTCAGGACCCTTCCCTTGATATAAATCTGCATATATCTCGGAAACGAAGCGAGCTATGGCAAAATATTAAGAGACCTTATTTGTAGAGAATTAAGTTTCCTACTTTTTATGTTCTATGATATTATTTGATCAGATGCGTAGTTCTCGAGATATATCAAGATATTTAAAAGTTCCGAAGCCGCACCAAGATAATAGAGATACAGAAACACCGTGGCCCCTTTCTTTGAGATAACTCTGCACTATTGCGAGCTGCAAATGCCACTTCCAGCTTAGCTGTGCAGAAGAAGAACGACAAGAAGAAGAAATATCTCGAAATATGTCCGTCAGACCCCTTCCCTTGAGATAAATCTGCAAATATCTCGGAAACGAAGCGAGCTATCGCAAAATGTTAAGAGACCTTATTTGTAGAGAATTAAGTTTCCTACTTTTTATGTTCTATGATATTATTTGATCAGATGCGTAGTTCTCGAGATATATCAAGATATTTAAAAGTTCCGAAGCCGCACCAACATAATAGAGATACAGAAACACCGTGGCCCCTTTCTTTGAGATAACTCTGCACTATTGCGAGCTGCAAATGCCACTTCCAGCTTAGCTGTGCAGAAGAAGAACAACAAGAAGAAGAAATATCTCGAAATATGTCCGTCAGGCCCCTTCCCTTGAGATAAATCTGCATATATCTCGGAAACGAAGCGAGCTATGGCAAAATGTTTAGAGACCTTTTTTGTAGAGAATTATGTTTCCTACAATTTATGTTCTATGATATTTTTTGATCAGAAGCGTAGTTTTCGAGATATATCGAGATATTTAAAAGTTCCGAAGCCGCACCAACATAATAGAGATACAGAAACACCGTGGCCCCTTTCTTGGGGATAACTCTGCACTATTGCGAGCTGGAAATGCCACTTCCAGTTTAGCTGTGCAGAAGAAGAACAACAAGAAGAAGAAACATCTCGAAATATGTCCGTCAGGACCCTTCCCTTGAGATGAATCTGCAAATATCTCGGAAACGAAGCGAGCTATGGCAAAATGTTAAGAGACCTTATTTGTAGAGAATTAAGTTTCCTACTTTTTATGTTCTATGATATTATTTGATCAGATGCGTAGTTCTCGAGATATATCAAGATATTTAAAAGTTCCGAAGCCGCACCAACATAATAGAGATACAGAAACACCGTGGCCCCTTTCTTTGAGATAACTCTGCACTATTGCGAGCTGCAAATGCCACTTCCAGCTTAGCTGTGCAGAAGAAGAACAACAAGAAGAAGAAATATCTCGAAATATGTCCGTCAGGCCCCTTCCCTTGAGATAAATCTGCATATATCTCGGAAACGAAGCGAGCTATGGCAAAATGTTAAGAGACCTTTTTTGTAGAGAATTATGTTTCCTACAATTTATGTTCTATGATATTTTTTGATCAGAAGCGTAGTTTTCGACATATATCGAGATATTTAAAAGTTCCGAAGCCGCACCAACATAATAGAGATACAGAAACACCGTGGCCCCTTTCTTTGAGATAACTCTGCACTATTGCGAGCTGCAAATGCCACTTCCAGCTTAGCTGTGCAGAAGAAGAACAACAAGAAGAAGAAATATCTCGAAATATGTCCGTCAGGCCCCTTCCCTTGAGATAAATCTGCACATATCTCGGAAACGAAGCGAGCTATGGCAAAATGTTAAGAGACCTTTTTTGTAGAGAATTAAGTTTCCTACTTTTTATGTTCTATGATACTTTTTGATCAGATGCGTAGTTCTCGAGATATATCAAGATATTTAAAAGTTCCGAAGCCGCACCAACATAATAGAGATACAGAAACACCGTGGCCCCTTTCTTTGAGATAACTCTGCACTATTGCGAGCTGGAAATGCCACTTCCAGTTTAGCTGTGCAGAAGAAGAACAACAAGAAGAAGAAATATCTCGAAATATGTCCGTCAGGCCCCTTCCCTTGAGATATATCTGCAAATATCTCGGAAACGAAGCGAGCTATGGCAAAATGTTAAGAGACCTTTTTTGTAGAGAATTAAGTTTCCTACTTTTTATGTTCTATGATACTTTTTGATCAGATGCGTAGTTCTCGAGATATATCAAGATATTTAAAAGTTCCGAAGCCGCACCAACATAATAGAGATACAGAAACACCGTGGCCCCTTTCTTGGGGATAACTCTGCACTATTGCGAGCTGGAAATGCCACTTCCAGTTTAGCTGTGCAGAAGAAGAACAACAAGAAGAAGAAACATCTCGAAATATGTCCGTCAGGACCCTTCCCTTGAGATGAATCTGCAAATATCTCGGAAACGAAGCGAGCTATGGCAAAATCTTAAGAGACCTTATTTGTAGAGAATTAAGTTTCCTACTTTTTATGTTCTATGATATTATTTGATCAGATGCGTAGTTCTCGAGATATATCAAGAGATTTAAAAGTTCCGAAGCCGCACCAACATAATAGAGATACAGAAACACCGTGGCCCCTTTCTTTGAGATAACTCTGCACTATTGCGAGCTGCAAATGCCACTTCCAGCTTAGCTGTGCAGAAGAAGAACAATAAGAAGAAGAAATATCTCGAAATATGTCCGTCAGGCCCCTTCCCTTGAGATAAATCTGCATATATCTCGGAAACGAAGCGAGCTATGGCAAAATGTTAAGAGACCTTCTTTGTAGAGAATTATGTTTCCTACAATTTATCTTCTATGATATTTTTTGATCAGAAGCGTAGTTTTCGAGATATATCGAGATATTTAAAAGTTCCGAAGCCGCACCAACATAATAGAGATACAGAAACACCGTGGCCCCTTTCTTTGAGATAACTCTGCACTATTGCGAGCTGCAAATGCCACTTCCAGCTTAGCTGTGCAGAAGAAGAACAACAAGAAGAAGAAATATCTCGAAATATGTCCGTCAGGCCCCTTCCCTTGAGATATATCTGCAAATATCTCGGAAACGAAGCGAGCTATGGCAAAATGTTAAGAGACCTTTTTTGTAGAGAATTATGTTTCCTACAAGTTATGTTCTATGATATTTCTTGATCAGAAGCGTAGTTTTCGAGATATATCGAGATATTTAAAAGTTCCGAAGCCGCACCAACATAATAGAGATACAGAAACACCGTGGCCCCTTTCTTTGAGATAACTCTGCACTATTGCGAGCTGCAAATGCCACTTCCAGCTTAGCTGTGCAGAAGAAGAACAACAAGAAGAAGAAATATCTCGAAATATGTCCGTCAGGCCCCTTCCCTTGAGATAAATCTGCACATATCTCGGAAACGAAGCGAGCTATGGCAAAATGTTAAGAGACCTTTTTTGTAGAGAATTATGTTTCCTACAAGTTATGTTCTATGATATTTTTTGATCAGAAGCGTAGTTTTCGAGATATATCGAGATATTTAAATGTTCCGAAGCCGCACCAACATAATAGAGATACAGAAACACCGTGGCCCCTTTCTTTGAGATAACTCTGCACTATTGCGAGCTGCAAATGCCACTTCCAGCTTAGCTGTGCAGAAGAAGAACAACAAGAAGAAGAAATATCTCGAAATATGTCGGTCAGGCCCCTTCCCTTGAGATAAATCTGCACATATCTCGGAAACGAAGCGAGCTATGGCAAAATGTTAAGAGACCTTTTTTGTAGAGAATTAAGTTTCCTACTTTTTATGTTCTATGATACTTTTTGATCAGATGCGTAGTTCTCGAGATATATCAAGATATTTAAAAGTTCCGAAGCCGCACCAACATAATAGAGATACAGAAACACCGTGGCCCCTTTCTTTGAGATAACTCTGCACTATTGCGAGCTGGAAATGCCACTTCCAGTTTAGCTGTGCAGAAGAAGAACAACAAGAAGAAGAAATATCTCGAAATATGTCCGTCAGGCCCCTTCCCTTGAGATATATCTGCAAATATCTCGGAAACGAAGCGAGCTATGGCAAAATGTTAAGAGACCTTTTTTGTAGAGAATTAAGTTTCCTACTTTTTATGTTCTATGATACTTTTTGATCAGATGCGTAGTTCTCGAGATATATCAAGATATTTAAAAGTTCCGAAGCCGCACCAACATAATAGAGATACAGAAACACCGTGGCCCCTTTCTTGGGGATAACTCTGCACTATTGCGAGCTGGAAATGCCACTTCCAGTTTAGCTGTGCAGAAGAAGAACAACAAGAAGAAGAAACATCTCGAAATATGTCCGTCAGGACCCTTCCCTTGGGATGAATCTGCAAATATCTCGGAAACGAAGCGAGCTATGGCAAAATGTTAAGAGACCTTATTTGTAGAGAATTAAGTTTCCTATTTTTTATGTTCTATGATATTATTTGATCAGATGCGTAGTTCTCGAGATATATCAAGAGATTTAAAAGTTCCGAAGCCGCACCAACATAATAGAGATACAGAAACACCGTGGCCCCTTTCTTTGAGATAACTCTGCACTATAGCGAGCTGCAAATGCCACTTCCAGCTTAGCTGTGCAGAAGAAGAACAACAAGAAGAAGAAATATCTCGAAATATGTCCGTCAGGCCCCTTCCCTTGAGATAAATCTGCATATATCTCGGAGACGAAGCGAGCTATGGCAAAATGTTAAGAGACCTTTTTTGTAGAGAATTATGTTTCCTACAATTTATGTTCTATGATATTTTTTGATCAGAAGCGTAGTTTTCGAGATATATCGAGATATTTAAAAGTTCCGAAGCCGCACCAACATAATAGAGATACAGAAACACCGTGGCCCCTTTCTTTGAGATAACTCTGCACTATTGCGAGCTGCAAATGCCACTTCCAGCTTAGCTGTGCAGAAGAAGAACAACAAGAAGAAGAAATATCTCGAAATATGTCCGTCAGGCCCCTTCCCTGGAGATATATCTGCAAATATCTCGGAAACGAAGCGAGCTATGACAAAATGTTAAGAGACCTTTTTTGTAGAGAATTATGTTTCCTACAAGTTATGTTCTATGATATTTTTTGATCAGAAGCGTAGTTTTCGAGATATATCGAGATATTTAAAAGTTCCGAAGCCGCACCAACATAATAGAGATACAGAAACACCGTGGCCCCTTTCTTTGAGATAACTCTGCACTATTGCGAGCTGCAAATGCCACTTCCAGCTTAGCTGTGCAGAAGAAGAACAACAAGAAGAAGAAATATCTCGAAATATGTCCGTCAGGCCCCTTCCCTTGAGATAAATCTGCACATATCTCGGAAACGAAGCGAGCTATGGCAAAATGTTAAGAGACCTTTCTTGTAGAGAATTAAGTTTCCTACTTTTTATGTTCTATGATATTTTTTGATCAGATGCGTAGTTCTCGAGATATATCAAGATATTTAAAAGTTCCGAAGCCGCACCAACATAATAGAGATACAGAAACACCGTGGCCCCTTTCTTTGAGATAACTCTGCGCTATTGCGAGCTGGAAATGCCACTTCCAGTTTAGCTGTGCAGAAGAAGAACAACAAGAAGAAGAAATATCCCGAAATATGTCCGTCAGGACCCTTCCCTTGATATAAATCTGCAAATATCTCGGAAACGAAGCGAGCTATCGCAAAATGTTAAGAGACCTTTTTTGTAGAGAATTATGTTTCCTACAATTTATGTTCTATGATATTTTTTGATCAGAAGCGTAGTTTTCGAGATATATCGAGATATTTCAAAGTTCCGAAGCCGCACCAACATAATAGAGATACAGAAACACCGTGGCCCCTTTCTTTGAGATAACTCTGCACTAGTGCGAGCCGCAAATGCCACTTCCAGCTTAGCTGTGCAGAAGAAGAACAACAAGAAGAAGAAATATCTCGAAATATGTCCGTCAGGCCCCTTCCCTCGAGATAAATCTGCAAATATCTCGGACACGAAGCGAGCTATGGCAAAATGTTAAGAGACCTTTTTTGTAGAGAATAAAGTTTCCTACTTTTTATGTTCTATGATATTATTTGATCAGATGCGTAGTTCTCGAGATATATCAAGATATTTAAAAGTTCCGAAGCCGCACCAACATAATAGAGATACAGAAACACCGTGGCCCCTTTCTTTGAGATAACTCTGCACTATTGCGAGCTGCAAATGCCACTTCCAGCTTAGCTGTGCAGAAGAAGAACAACAAGAAGAAGAAATATCTCGAAATATGTCCGTCAGGCCCCTTCCCTTGAGATAAATCTGCAAATATCTCGGAAACGAAGCGAGCTATGGCAAAATGTTAAGAGACCTTTTTTGTAGAGAATTAAGTTTCCTACTTTTTATGTTCTATGATACTTTTTGATCAGATGCGTAGTTCTCGAGATATATCAAGATATTTAAAAGTTCCGAAGCCGCACCAACATAATAGAGATACAGAAACACCGTGGCCCCTTTCTTTGAGAAAACTCTACACTATTGCGAGCTGGAAATGCCACTTCCAGTTTAGCTGTGCAGAAGAAGAACAACAAGAAGAAGAAATATCTCGAAATATGTCCGTCAGGCCCCTTCCCTTGAGATAAATCTGCAAATATCTCGGAAACGAAGCGAGCTATGGCAAAATGTTAAGAGACCTTATTTGTAGAGAATTAAGTTTCCTGCCTTTTATGTTCTATGATATTTTTTGATCAGATGCGTAGTTCTCGAGATATATCAAGATATTTAAAAGTTCCGAAGCCGCACCAACATAATAGAGATACAGAAACACCGTGGCCCCTTTCTTTGAGATAACTCTGCACTATTGCGAGCTGGAAATGCCACTTCCAGTTTAGCTGTGCAGAAGAAGAACAACAAGAAGAAGAAATATCTCGAAATATGTCCGTCAGGCCCCATCCCTTGAGATATATCTGCAAATATCTCGGAAACGAAGCGAGCTATGGCAAAATGTTAAGAGACCTTTTTTGTAGAAAATTATGTTTCCTACAAGTTATGTTCTATGATATTTTTTGATCAGATGCGTAGTTCTCGAGATATATCAAGATATTTAAAAGTTCCGAAGCCGCACCAACATAATAGAGATACAGAAACACCGTGGCCCCTTTCTTTGAGAAAACTCTGCACTATTGCGAGCTGGAAATGCCACTTCCAGTTTAGCTGTGCAGAAGAAGAACAACAAGAAGAAGAAATATCTCGAAATATGTCCGTCAGGCCCCTTCCCTTGAGATAAATCTGCAAATATCTCGGAAACGAAGCGAGCTATGGCAAAATGTTAAGAGACCTTATTTGTAGACAATTAAGTTTCCTGCTTTTTATGTTCCATGATATTTTTTGATCAGAAGCGTAGTTTTCGAGATATATCGAGATATTTAAAAGTTCCGAAGCCGCACCAACATAATAGAGATACAGAAACACCGTGGCCCCTTTCTTTGAGATAACTCTGCACTATTGCGAGCTGGAAATGCCACTTCCAGTTTAGCTGTGCAGAAGAAGAACAACAAGAAGAAGAAATATCTCGAAATATGTCCGTCAGGCCCCTTCCCTTGAGATATATCTGCAAATATCTCGGAAACGAAGCGAGCTATGGCAAAATGTTAAGAGACCTTTTTTGTAGAGAATTATGTTTCCTACAAGTTATGTTCTATGATATTTTTTGATCAGATGCGTAGTTCTCGAGATATATCAAGATATTTAAAAGTTCCGAAGCCGCACCAACATAATAGAGATACAGAAACACCGTGGCCCCTTTCTTTGAGAAAACTCTGCACTATTGCGAGCTGGAAATGCCACTTCCAGTTTAGCTGTGCAGAAGAAGAACAACAAGAAGAAGAAATATCTCGAAATATGTCCGTCAGGCCCCTTCCCTTGAGATAAATCTGCAAATATCTCTGAAACGAAGCGAGCTATGGCAAAATGTTAAGAGACCTTATTTGTAGAGAATTAAGTTTCCTGCTTTTTATGTTCTATGATATTTTTTGATCAGAAGCGTAGTTTTCGAGATATATCGAGATATTTAAAAGTTCCGAAGCCGCACCAACATAATAGAGATACAGAAACACCGTGGCCCCTTTCTTTGAGATAACTCTGCACTATTGCGAGCTGCAAATGCTACTTCCAGCTTAGCTGTGCAGAAGAAGAACAACAAGAAGAAGAAATATCTCGAAATATGTCCGTCAGGACCCTTCCCTTGAGATGAATCTGCAAATATCTCGGAAACGAAGCGAGCTATGGCAAAATGTTAAGAGACCTTATTTGTAGAGAATTAAGTTTCCTACTTTTTATGTTCTATGATATTATTTGATCAGATGCGTAGTTCTCGAGATATATCAAGATATTTAAAAGTTCCGAAGCCGCACCAACATAATAGAGATACAGAAACACCGTGGCCCCTTTCTTTGAGATAACTCTGCACTATTGCGAGCTGCAAATGCCACTTCCAGCTTAGCTGTGCAGAAGAAGAACAACAAGAAGAAGAAATATCTCGAAATATGTCCGTCAGGCCCCTTCCCTTGAGATAAATCTGCATATATCTCGGAAACGAAGCGAGCTATGGCAAAATGTTAAGAGACCTTTTTTGTAGA
The DNA here is from genome assembly GCF_051020975.1 of Osmia lignaria lignaria. Classification (NCBI taxonomy): domain Eukaryota; kingdom Metazoa; phylum Arthropoda; class Insecta; order Hymenoptera; family Megachilidae; genus Osmia; species Osmia lignaria. The sequence continues at coordinate 5,840,100 of NW_027478167.1, read as the reverse complement.
GAATTATGTTTCCTACAATTTATGTTCTATGATATTTTTTGATCAGAAGCGTAGTTTTCGACATATATCGAGATATTTAAAAGTTCCGAAGCCGCACCAACATAATAGAGATACAGAAACACCGTGGCCCCTTTCTTTGAGATAACTCTGCACTATTGCGAGCTGCAAATGCCACTTCCAGCTTAGCTGTGCAGAAGAAGAAATATCTCGAAATATGTCCGTCAGGCCCCTTCCCTTGAGATAAATCTGCACATATCTCGGAAACGAAGCGAGCTATGGCAAAATGTTAAGAGACCTTTTTTGTAGAGAATTAAGTTTCCTACTTTTTATGTTCTATGATACTTTTTGATCAGATGCGTAGTTCTCGAGATATATCAAGATATTTAAAAGTTCCGAAGCCGCACCAACATAATAGAGATACAGAAACACCGTGGCCCCTTTCTTTGAGATAACTCTGCACTATTGCGAGCTGGAAATGCCACTTCCAGTTTAGCTGTGCAGAAGAAGAACAACAAGAAGAAGAAATATCTCGAAATATGTCCGTCAGGCCCCTTCCCTTGAGATATATCTGCAAATATCTCGGAAACGAAGCGAGCTATGGCAAAATGTTAAGAGACCTTTTTTGTAGAGAATTAAGTTTCCTACTTTTTATGTTCTATGATACTTTTTGATCAGATGCGTAGTTCTCGAGATATATCAAGATATTTAAAAGTTCCGAAGCCGCACCAACATAATAGAGATACAGAAACACCGTGGCCCCTTTCTTGGGGATAACTCTGCACTATTGCGAGCTGGAAATGCCACTTCCAGTTTAGCTGTGCAGAAGAAGAACAACAAGAAGAAGAAACATCTCGAAATATGTCCGTCAGGACCCTTCCCTTGAGATGAATCTGCAAATATCTCGGAAACGAAGCGAGCTATGGCAAAATCTTAAGACACCTTATTTGTAGAGAATTAAGTTTCCTACTTTTTATGTTCTATGATATTATTTGATCAGATGCGTAGTTCTCGAGATATATCAAGAGATTTAAAAGTTCCGAAGCCGCACCAACATAATAGAGATACAGAAACACCGTGGCCCCTTTCTTTGAGATAACTCTGCACTATTGCGAGCTGCAAATGCCACTTCCAGCTTAGCTGTGCAGAAGAAGAACAATAAGAAGAAGAAATATCTCGAAATATGTCCGTCAGGCCCCTTCCCTTGAGATAAATCTGCATATATCTCGGAAACGAAGCGAGCTATGGCAAAATGTTAAGAGACCTTCTTTGTAGAGAATTATGTTTCCTACAATTTATGTTCTATGATATTTTTTGATCAGAAGCGTAGTTTTCGAGATATATCGAGATATTTAAAAGTTCCGAAGCCGCACCAACATAATAGAGATACAGAAACACCGTGGCCCCTTTCTTTGAGATAACTCTGCACTATTGCGAGCTGCAAATGCCACTTCCAGCTTAGCTGTGCAGAAGAAGAACAACAAGAAGAAGAAATATCTCGAAATATGTCCGTCAGGCCCCTTCCCTTGAGATATATCTGCAAATATCTCGGAAACGAAGCGAGCTATGACAAAATGTTAAGAGACCTTTTTTGTAGAGAATTATGTTTCCTACAAGTTATGTTCTATGATATTTTTTGATCAGAAGCGTAGTTTTCGAGATATATCGAGATATTTAAAAGTTCCGAAGCCGCACCAACATAATAGAGATACAGAAACACCGTGGCCCCTTTCTTTGAGATAACTCTGCACTATTGCGAGCTGCAAATGCCACTTCCAGCTTAGCTGTGCAGAAGAAGAACAACAAGAAGAAGAAATATCTCGAAATATGTCCGTCAGGCCCCTTCCCTTGAGATAAATCTGCACATATCTCGGAAACGAAGCGAGCTATGGCAAAATGTTAAGAGACCTTTCTTGTAGAGAATTAAGTTTCCTACTTTTTATGTTCTATGATATTTTTTGATCAGATGCGTAGTTCTCGAGATATATCAAGATATTTAAAAGTTCCGAAGCCGCACCAACATAATAGAGATACAGAAACACCGTGGCCCCTTTCTTTGAGATAACTCTGCGCTATTGCGAGCTGGAAATGCCACTTCCAGTTTAGCTGTGCCGAAGAAGAACAACAAGAAGAAGAAATATCCCGAAATATGTCCGTCAGGACCCTTCCCTTGATATAAATCTGCAAATATCTCGGAAACGAAGCGAGCTATGGCAAAATGTTAAGAGACCTTTTTTGTAGAGAATTATGTTTCCTACAATTTATGTTCTATGATATTTTTTGATCAGAAGCGTAGTTTTCGAGATATATCGAGATATTTCAAAGTTCCGAAGCCGCACCAACATAATAGAGATACAGAAACACCGTGGCCCCTTTCTTTGAGATAACTCTGCACTAGTGCGAGCCGCAAATGCCACTTCCAGCTTAGCTGTGCAGAAGAAGAACAACAAGAAGAAGAAATATCTCGAAATATGTCCGTCAGGCCCCTTCCCTCGAGATAAATCTGCAAATATCTCGGACACGAAGCGAGCTATGGCAAAATGTTAAGAGACCTTTTTTGTAGAGAATAAAGTTTCCTACTTTTTATGTTCTATGATATTATTTGATCAGATGCGTAGTTCTCGAGATATATCAAGATATTTAAAAGTTCCGAAGCCGCACCAACATAATAGAGATACAGAAACACCGTGGCCCCTTTCTTTGAGATAACTCTGCACTATTGCGAGCTGCAAATGCCACTTCCAGCTTAGCTGTGCAGAAGAAGAACAACAAGAAGAAGAAATATCTCGAAATATGTCCGTCAGACCCCTTCCCTTGACTTAAATCTGCAAATATCTCGGAAACGAAGCGAGCTATGGCAAAATGTTAAGAGACCTTATTTGTAGAGAATTACGTTTCCTACTTTTTATGTTCTATGATATTATTTGATCAGATGCGTAGTTTTCGAGATATATCGAGATATTTAAAAGTTCCGAAGCCGCACCAACATAATAGAGATACAGAAACACCGTGGCCCCTTTCTTTGCGATAACTCTGCACTATTGCGAGCTGCAAATGCTACTTCCAGCTTAGCTGTGCAGAAGAAGAACAACAAGAAGAAGAAATATCTCGAAATATGTCCGTCAGGCCCCTTCCCTTGAGATAAATCTGCACATATCTCGGAAACGAAGCGAGCTATGGCAAAATGTTAAGAGACCTTTTTTGTAGAGAATTAAGTTTCCTACTTTTTATGTTCTATGATATTTTTTGATCAGATGCGTAGTTCTCGAGATATATCAAGATATTTAAAAGTTCCGAAGCCGCACCAACATAATAGAGATACAGAAACACCGTGGCCCCTTTCTTTGAGATAACTCTGCACTATTGCGAGCTGCAAATGCCACTTCCAGCTTAGCTGTGCAGAAGAAGAACAACAAGAAGAAGAAATATCTCGAAATATGTCCGTCAGGCCCCTTCCCTTGAGATAAATCTGCAAATATCTCGGAAACGAAGCGAGCTATGGCAAAATGTTAAGAGACCTTTTTTGTAGAGAATTAAGTTTCCTACTTTTTATGTTCTATGATACTTTTTGATCAGATGCGTAGTTCTCGAGATATATCAAGATATTTAAAAGTTCCGAAGCCGCACCAACATAATAGAGATACAGAAACACCGTGGCCCCTTTCTTTGAGAAAACTCTACACTATTGCGAGCTGGAAATGCCACTTCCAGTTTAGCTGTGCAGAAGAAGAACAACAAGAAGAAGAAATATCTCGAAATATGTCCGTCAGGCCCCTTCCCTTGAGATAAATCTGCAAATATCTCGGAAACGAAGCGAGCTATGGCAAAATGTTAAGAGACCTTATTTGTAGAGAATTAAGTTTCCTGCCTTTTATGTTCTATGATATTTTTTGATCAGATGCGTAGTTCTCGAGATATATCAAGATATTTAAAAGTTCCGAAGCCGCACCAACATAATAGAGATACAGAAACACCGTGGCCCCTTTCTTTGAGATAACTCTGCACTATTGCGAGCTGGAAATGCCACTTCCAGTTTAGCTGTGCAGAAGAAGAACAACAAGAAGAAGAAATATCTCGAAATATGTCCGTCAGGCCCCTTCCCTTGAGATATATCTGCAAATATCTCGGAAACGAAGCGAGCTATGGCAAAATGTTAAGAGACCTTTTTTGTAGAGAATTATGTTTCCTACAAGTTATGTTCTATGATATTTTTTGATCAGATGCGTAGTTCTCGAGATATATCAAGATATTTAAAAGTTCCGAAGCCGCACCAACATAATAGAGATACAGAAACACCGTGGCCCCTTTCTTTGAGAAAACTCTGCACTATTGCGAGCTGGAAATGCCACTTCCAGTTTAGCTGTGCAGAAGAAGAACAACAAGAAGAAGAAATATCTCGAAATATGTCCGTCAGGCCCCTTCCCTTGAGATAAATCTGCAAATATCTCGGAAACGAAGCGAGCTATGGCAAAATGTTAAGAGACCTTATTTGTAGAGAATTAAGTTTCCTGCTTTTTATGTTCCATGATATTTTTTGATCAGAAGCGTAGTTTTCGAGATATATCGAGATATTTAAAAGTTCCGAAGCCGCACCAACATAATAGAGATACAGAAACACCGTGGCCCCTTTCTTTGAGATAACTCTGCACTATTGCGAGCTGGAAATGCCACTTCCAGTTTAGCTGTGCAGAAGAAGAACAACAAGAAGAAGAAATATCTCGAAATATGTCCGTCAGGCCCCTTCCCTTGAGATATATCTGCAAATATCTCGGAAACGAAGCGAGCTATGGCAAAATGTTAAGAGACCTTTTTTGTAGAGAATTATGTTTCCTACAAGTTATGTTCTATGATATTTTTTGATCAGATGCGTAGTTCTCGAGATATATCAAGATATTTAAAAGTTCCGAAGCCGCACCAACATAATAGAGATACAGAAACACCGTGGCCCCTTTCTTTGAGAAAACTCTGCACTATTGCGAGCTGGAAATGCCACTTCCAGTTTAGCTGTGCAGAAGAAGAACAACAAGAAGAAGAAATATCTCGAAATATGTCCGTCAGGCCCCTTCCCTTGAGATAAATCTGCAAATATCTCTGAAACGAAGCGAGCTATGGCAAAATGTTAAGAGACCTTATTTGTAGAGAATTAAGTTTCCTGCTTTTTATGTTCTATGATATTTTTTGATCAGAAGCGTAGTTTTCGAGATATATCGAGATATTTAAAAGTTCCGAAGCCGCACCAACATAATAGAGATACAGAAACACCGTGGCCCCTTTCTTTGAGATAACTCTGCACTATTGCGAGCTGCAAATGCTACTTCCAGCTTAGCTGTGCAGAAGAAGAACAACAAGAAGAAGAAATATCTCGAAATATGTCCGTCAGGCCCCTTCCCTTGAGATAAATCTGCACATATCTCGGAAACGAAGCGAGCTATGGCAAAATGTTAAGAGACCTTTTTTGTAGAGAATTAAGTTTCCTACTTTTTATGTTCTATGATATTTTTTGATCAGATGCGTAGTTCTCGAGATATATCAAGATATTTAAAAGTTCCGAAGCCGCACCAACATAATAGAGATACAGAAACACCGTGGCCCCTTTCTTTGAGATAACTCTGCACTATTGCGAGCTGGAAATGCCACTTCCAGTTTAGCTGTGCAGAAGAAGAACAACAAGAAGAAGAAATATCCCGAAATATGTCCGTCAGGACCCTTCCCTTGATATAAATCTGCAAATATCTCGGAAACGAAGCGAGCTATGGCAAAATGTTAAGAGACCTTTTTTGTAGAGAATTAAGTTTCCTGCTTTTTATGTTCTATGATATTTTTTGATCAGATGCGTAGTTCTCGAGATATATCAAGATATTTAAAAGTTCCGAAGCCGCACCACCATAATAGGGATACAGAAACACCGTGGCCCCTTTCTTTGAGATAACTCTGCACTATTGCGAGCTGCAAATGCCACTTCCAGCTTAGCTGTGCAGAAGAAGAACAACAAGAAGAAGAAATATCTCGAAATATGTCCGTCAGGCCCCTTCCCTTGAGATAAATCTGCATATATCTCGGAAACGAAGCGAGCTATGGCAAAATGTTAAGAGACCTTTTTTGTAGAAAATTAAGTTTCCTACTTTTTATGTTCTATGATACTTTTTGATCAGATGGTGTAGTTCTCGAGATATATCAAGATATTTAAAAGTTCCGAAGCCGCACCAACATAATAGAGATACAGGAACACCGTGGCCCCTTTCTTTAAGATAACTCTGCACTATTGCGAGCTGGAAATGCCACTTCCAGTTTAGCTGTGCAGAAGAAGAACAACAAGATGAAGAAATATCTCGAAATATGTCCGTCAGGCCCCTTCCGTTGAGATATATCTGCAAATATCTCGGAAACGAAACGAGCTATGGCAAAATCTTAAGAGACCTTTTTTGTAGAGAATTATGTTTCCTACAATTTATGTTCTATGATATTTTTTGATCAGAAGCGTAGTTTTCGAGATATATCGAGATATTTAAAAGTTCCGAAGCCGCACCAACATAATAGAGATACAGAAACACCGTGGCCCCTTTCTTTGAGATAACTCTGCACTACTGCGAGCCGCAAATGCCACTTCCAGCTTAGCTGTGCAGAAGAAGAACAACAAGAAGAAGAAATATCTCGAAATATGTCCGTCAGGCCCCTTCCCTCGAGATAAATCTGCAAATATCTCGGAAACGAAGCGAGCTATGGCAAAATGTTAAGAGACCTTATTTGTAGAGAATTACGTTTCCTACTTTTTATGTTCTATGATATTATTTGATCAGATGCGTAGTTCTCGAGATATATCAAGATATTTAAAAGTTCCGAAGCCGCACCAACATAATAGAGATACAGAAACACCGTGGCCCCTTTCTTTGAGATAACTCTGCACTATTGCGAGCTGCAAATGCCACTTCCAGCTTAGCTGTGCAGAAGAAGAACAACAAGAAGAAGAAATATCTCGAAATATGTCCGTCAGGCCCCTTCCCTTGAGATAACTCTGCATATATCTCGGAAACGAAGCGAGCTATGGCAAAATGTTAAGAGACCTTATTTGTAGAGAATTAAGTTTCCTACTTTTTATGTTCTATGATACTTTTTGATCAGATGCGTAGTTCTCGAGATATATCAAGATATTTAAAAGTTCCGAAGCCGCACCAACATAATAGAGATACAGAAACACCGTGGCCCCTTTCTTTGAGAAAACTCTGCACTATTGCGAGCTGGAAATGCCACTTCCAGTTTAGCTGTGCAGAAGAAGAACAACAAGAAGAAGAAATATCTCGAAATATGTCCGTCAGGCCCCTTCCCTTGAGATAAATCTGCAAATATCTCGGAAACGAAGCGAGCTATGGCAAAATGTTAAGAGACCTTATTTGTAGAGAATTAAGTTTCCTGCTTTTTATGTTCTATGATATTTTTTGATCAGATGCGTAGTTCTCGAGATATATCAAGATATTTAAAAGTTCCGAAGCCGCACCAACATAATAGAGATACAGAAACACCGTGGCCCCTTTCTTTCAGATAACTCTGCACTATTGCGAGCTGGAAATGCCACTTCCAGTTTAGCTGTGCAGAAGAAGAACAACAAGAAGAAGAAATATCTCGAAATATGTCCGCCAGGCCCCTTCCCTTGATATAAATCTGCAAATATCTCGGAAACGAAGCGAGCTATGGCAAAATGTTAAGAGACCTTTTTTGTAGAGAATTAAGTTTCCTGCTTTTTATGTTCTATGATATTTTTTGATCAGATGCGTAGTTGTCGAGATATATCAAGATATTTAAAAGTTCCGAAGCCGCACCAACATAATAGAGATACAGAAACACCGTGGCCCCTTTCTTTCAGATAACTCTGCACTATTGCGAGCTGGAAATGCCACTTCCAGTTTAGCTGTGCAGAAGAAGAACAACAAGAAGAAGAAATATCTCGAAATATGTCCGTCAGGCCCCTTCCCTTGAGATATATCTGCAAATATCTCGGAAACGAAACGAGCTATGGCAAAATCTTAAGAGACCTTTTTTGTAGAGAATTATGTTTCCTACAATTTATGTTCTATGATATTTTTTGATCAGAAGCGTAGTTTTCGAGATATATCGAGATATTTAAAAGTTCCGAAGCCGCACCAACATAATAGAGATACAGAAACACCGTGGCCCCTTTCTTTGAGATAACTCTGCACTAGTGCGAGCCGCAAATGCCACTTCCAGCTTAGCTGTGCAGAAGAAGAACAACAAGAAGAAGAAATATCTCGAAATATGTCCGTCAGGCCCCTTCCCTCGAGATAAATCTGCAAATATCTCGGAAACGAAGCGAGCTATGGCAAAATGTTAAGAGACCTTTTTTGTAGAGAATTAAGTTTCCTACTTTTTATGTTCTATGATATTATTTGATCAGATGCGTAGTTCTCGAGATATATCAAGATATTTAAAAGTTCCGAAGCCGCACCAACATAATAGAGATACAGAAACACCGTGGCCCCTTTCTTTGAGATAACTCTGCACTATTGCGAGCTGCAAATACCACTTCCAGCTTAGCTGTGCAGAAGAAGAACAACAAGAAGAAGAAATATCTCGAAATATGTCCGTCAGACCCCTTCCCTTGACTTAAATCTGCAAATATCTCGGAAACGAAGCGAGCTATGGCAAAATGTTAAGAGACCTTATTTGTAGAGAATTACGTTTCCTACTTTTTATGTTCTATGATATTATTTGATCAGATGCGTAGTTTTCGAGATATATCGAGATATCTAAAAGTTCCGAAGCCGCACCAACATAATAGAGATACAGAAACACCGTGGCCCCTTTCTTTGCGATAACTCTGCACTATTGCGAGCTGCAAATGCCACTTCCAGCTTAGCTGTGCAGAAGAAGAACAACAAGAAGAAGAAATATCTCGAAATATGTCCGTCAGGCCCCTTCCCTTGAGATAAATCTGCACATATCTCGGAAACGAAGCGAGCTATGGCAAAATGTTAAGAGACCTTTTTTGTAGAGAATTAGGTTTCCTACTTTTTATGTTCTATGATACTTTTTGATCAGATGCGTAGTTCTCGAGATATATCAAGATATTTAAAAGTTCCGAAGCCGCACCAACATAATAGAGATACAGAAACACCGTGGCCCCTTTCTTTGAGAAAACTCTGCACTATTGCGAGCTGGAAATGCCACTTCCAGTTTAGCTGTGCAGAAGAAGAACAACAAGAAGAAGAAATATCTCGAAATATGTCCGTCAGGCCCCTTCCCTTGAGATAAATCTGTAAATATCTCGGAAACGAAGCGAGCTATGGCAAAATGTTCAGAGACCTTATTTGTAGAGAATTAAGTTTCCTGCTTTTTATGTTCTATGATATTTTTTGATCAGATGCGTAGTTCTCGAGATATATCAAGATATTTAAAAGTTCCGAAGCCGCACCAACATAATAGAGATACAGAAACACCGTGGCCGCTTTCTTTCAGATAACTCTGCACTATTGCGAGCTGGAAATGCCACTTCCAGTTTAGCTGTGCAGAAGAAGAACAACAAGAAGAAGAAATATCTCGAAATATGTCCGTCAGGCCCCTTCCCTTGAGATGTATCTGCAAATATCTCGGAAACGAAGCGAGCTATGGCAAAATGTTAAGAGACCTTTTTTGTAGAGAATTAAGTTTCCTACTTTTTATGTTCTATGATATTTTTTGATCAGATGCGTAGTTCTCGAGATATATCAAGATATTTAAAAGTTCCGAAGCCGCACCAACATAATAGAGATACAGAAACACCGTGGCCCCTTTCTTTGAGATAACTCTGCACTATTGCGAGCTGGAAATGCCACTTCCAGTTTAGCTGTGCAGAAGAAGAACAACAAGAAGAAGAAATATCCCGAAATATGTCCGTCAGGACCCTTCCCTTGATATAAACCTGCAAATATCTCGGAAATGAAGCGAGCTATGGCAAAATGTTGAGAGACCTTTTTTGTAGAGAATTAAGTTTCCTGCTTTTTATGTTCTATGATATTTTTTGATCAGATACGTAGTTCTCGAGATATATCAAGATATTTAAAAGTTCCGAAGCCGCACCAACATAATAGAGATTCAGAAACACCGTGGCCCCTTTCTTTGAGAAAACTCTGCACTATTGCGAGCTGGAAATGCCACTTCCAGTTTAGCTGTGCAGAAGAAGAACAACAAGAAGAAGAAATATCTCGAAATATGTCCGTCAGGCCCCTTCCCTTGAGATAAATCTGTAAATATCTCGGAAACGAAGCGAGCTATGGCAAAATGTTAAGAGACCTTATTTGTAGAGAATTAAGTTTCCTGCTTTTTATGTTCTATGATATTTTTTGATCAGATGCGTAGTTCTCGAGATATATCAAGATATTTAAAAGTTCCGAAGCCGCACCAACATAATAGAGATACAGAAACACCGTGGCCCCTTTCTTTCAGATAACTCTGCACTATTGCGAGCTGGAAATGCCACTTCCAGTTTAGCTGTGCAGAAGAAGAACAACAAGAAGAAGAAATATCCCGAAATATGTCCGTCAGGACCCTTCCCTTGATATAAATCTGCAAATATCTCGGAAACGAAGCGAGCTATGGCAAAATGTTCAGAGACCTTTTTTGTAGAGAATTAAGTTTCCTGCTTTTTATGTTCTATGATATTTTTTGATCAGATGCGTAGTTCTCGAGACATATCAAGATATTTAAAAGTTCCGAAGCCGCACCAACATAATAGAGATACAGAAACACCGTGGCCCCTTTCTTTGAGATAACTCTGCACTATTGCGAGCTGGAAATGCCACTTCCAGTTTAGCTGTGCAGAAGAAGAACAACAAGAAGAAGAAATATCCCGAAATATGTCCGTCAGGACCCTTCCCTTGATATAAACCTGCAAATATCTCGGAAATGAAGCGAGCTATGGCAAAATGTTGAGAGACCTTTTTTGTAGAGAATTAAGTTTCCTGCTTTTTATGTTCTATGATATTTTTTGATCAGATGCGTAGTTCTCGAGATGTATCAAGATATTTAAAAGTTCCGAAGCCGCACCAACATAATAGAGATACAGAAACACCGTGGCCCCTTTCTTTGAGATAACTCTGCACTATTGCGAGCTGGAAATGCCACTTCCAGTTTAGCTGTGCAGAAGAAGAACAACAAGAAGAAGAAATATCCCGAAATATGTCCGTCAGGACCCTTCCCTTGATATAAACCTGCAAATATCTCGGAAACGAAGCGAGCTATGGCAAAATGTTAAGAGACCTTTTTTGTAGAGAATTAAGTTTCCTGCTTTTTATGTTCTATGATATTTTTTGATCAGATGCGTAGTTCTCGAGATATATGAAGATATTTAAAAGTTCCGAAGCCGCACCAACATAATAGAGATACAGAAACACCGTGGCCCCTTTCTTTGAGATAACTCTGCACTATTGCGAGCTGGAAATGCCACTTCCAGTTTAGCTGTGCAGAAGAAGAACAACAAGAAGAAGAAATATCCCGAAATATGTCCGTCAGGACCCTTCCCTTGATATAAATCTGCAAATATCTCGGAAACGAAGCGAGCTATGGCAAAATGTTAAGAGACCTTTTTTGTAGAGAATTAAGTTTCCTGCTTTTTATGTTCTATGATATTTTTTGATCAGATGCGTAGTTCTCGAGATATATCAAGATATTTAAAAGTTCCGAAGCCGCACCAACATAATAGAGATACAGAAACACCGTGGCCCCTTTCTTTGAGATAACTCTGCACTATTGCGAGCTGGAAATGCCACTTCCAGTTTAGCTGTGCAGAAGAAGAACAACAAGAAGAAGAAATATCCCGAAATATGTCCGTCAGGACCCTTCCCTTGATATAAACCTGCAAATATCTCGGAAACGAAGCGAGCTATGGCAAAATGTTGAGAGACCTTTTTTGTAGAGAATTAAGTTTCCTGCTTTTTATGTTCTATGATATTTTTTGATCAGATGCGTAGTTCTCGAGATATATCAAGATATTTAAAAGTTCCGAAGCCGCACCAACATAATAGAGATACAGAAACACCGTGGCCCCTTTCTTTCAGATAACTCTGCACTATTGCGAGCTGGAAATGCCACTTCCAGTTTAGCTGTGCAGAAGAAGAACAACAAGAAGAAGAAATATCTCGAAATATGTCCGTCAGGCCCCTTCCCTTGAGATATATCTGCAAATATCTCGGAAACGAAGCGAGCTATGGCAAAATGTTAAGAGACCTTTTTTGTAGAGAATTATGTTTCCTACAAGTTATGTTCTATGATATTTTTTGCTCAGAAGCGTAGCTTTCGAGATATATCGAGATATTTAAAAGTTCCGAAGCCGCACCAACATAATAGAGATACAGAAACACCGTGGCCCCTTTCTTTGAGATAACTCTGCACTATTGCGAGCTGCAAATGCCACTTCCAGCTTAGCTGTGCAGAAGAAGAACAACAAGAAGAAGAAATATCTCGAAATATGTCCGTCAGGCCCCTTCCCTTGAGATAAATCTGCACATATCTCGGAAACGAAGCGAGCTATGGCAAAATGTTAAGAGACCTTTTTTGTAGAGAATTAAGTTTCCTACTTTTTATGTTGTATGATATTTTTTGATCAGATGCGTAGTTCTCGAGATATATCAAGATATTTAAAAGTTCCGAAGCCGCACCAACATAATAGAGATACAGAAACACCGTGTCCCCTTTCTTTGAGATAACTCTGCACTATTGCGAGCTGGAAATGCCACTTCCAGTTTAGCTGTGCAGAAGAAGAACAACAAGAAGAAGAAATATCCCGAAATATGTCCGTCAGGACCCTTCCCTTGATATAAATCTGCAAATATCTCGGAAACGAAGCGAGCTATGGCAAAATGTTAAGAGACCTTTTTTGTAGAGAATTAAGTTTCCTGCTTTTTATGTTCTATGATATTTTTTGATCAGATGCGTAGTTCTCGAGATATATCAAGATATTTAAAAGTTCCGAAGCCGCACCAACATAATAGAGATACAGAAACACCGTGGCCCCTTTCTTTGAGATAACTCTGCACTATTGCGAGCTGGAAATGCCACTTCCAGTTTAGCTGTGCAGAAGAAGAACAACAAGAAGAAGAAATATCCCGAAATATGTCCGTCAGGACCCTTCCCTTGATATAAACCTGCAAATATCTCGGAAACGAAGCGAGCTATGGCAAAATGTTGAGAGACCTTTTTTGTAGAGAATTAAGTTTCCTGCTTTTTATGTTCTATGATATTTTTTGATCAGATGCGTAGTTCTCGAGATATATCAAGATATTTAAAAGTTCCGAAGCCGCACCAACATAATAGAGATACAGAAACACCGTGGCCCCTTTCTTTGAGATAACTCTGCACTATTGCGAGCTGGAAATGCCACTTCCAGTTTAGCTGTGCAGAAGAAGAACAACAAGAAGAAGAAATATCCCGAAATATGTCCGTCAGGACCCTTCCCTTGATATAAACCTGCAAATATCTCGGAAACGAAGCGAGCTATGGCAAAATGTTAAGAGACCTTTTTTGTAGAGAATTAAGTTTCCTACTTTTTATGTTCTATGATATTTTTTGATCAGATGCGTAGTTCTCGAGATATATCAAGATATTTAAAAGTTCCGAAGCCGCACCAACATAATAGAGATACAGAAACACCGTGGCCCCTTTCTTTGAGATAACTCTGCACTATTGCGAGCTGGAAATGCCACTTCCAGTTTAGCTGTGCAGAAGAAGAACAACAAGAAGAAGAAACATCCCGAAATATGTCCGTCAGGACCCTTCCCTTGATATAAATCTGCAAATATCTCGGAAACGAAGCGAGCTATGGCAAAATGTTCAGAGACCTTTTTTGTAGAGAATTAAGTTTCCTGCTTTTTATGTTCTATGATATTTTTTGATCAGATGCGTAGTTCTCGAGATATATCAAGATATTTAAAAGTTCCGAAGCCGCACAAACATAATAGAGATACAGAAACACCGTGGCCCCTTTCTTTGAGATAACTCTGCACTATTGCGAGCTGCAAATGCCACTTCCAGCTTAGCTGTGCAGAAGAAGAACAACAAGAAGAAGAAATATCTCGAAATATGTCCGTCAGGCCCCTTCCCTTGAGATATATCTGCAAATATCTCGGAAACGAAGCGAGCTATGGCAAAATGTTAAGAAACCTTTTTTGTAGAGAATTATGTTTCCTACAAGTTATGTTCTATGATATTTTTTGATCAGAAGCGTAGGTTTCGAGATATATCGAGATATTTAAAAGTTCCGAAGCCGCACCAACATAATAGAGATACAGAAACACCGTGGCCCCTTTCTTTGAGATAACTCTGCACTATTGCGAGCTGGAAATGCCACTTCCAGTTTAGCTGTGCAGAAGAAGAACAACAAGAAGAAGAAATATCCCGAAATATGTCCGTCAGGACCCTTCCCTTGATATAAATCTGCAAATATCTCGGAAACGAAGCGAGCTATGGCAAAATGTTAAGAGACCTTTTTTGTAGAGAATTAAGTTTCCTGCTTTTTATGTTCTATGATATTTTTTGATCAGATGCGTAGTTCTCGAGATATATCAAGATATTTAAAAGTTCCGAAGCCGCACCAACATAATAGAGATACAGAAACACCGTGGCCCCTTTCTTTGAGATAACTCTGCACTATTGCGAGCTGGAAATGCCACTTCCAGTTTAGCTGTGCAGAAGAAGAACAACAAGAAGAAGAAATATCCCGAAATATGTCCGTCAGGACCCTTCCCTTGATATAAATCTGCAAATATCTCGGAAACGAAGCGAGCTATGGCAAAATGTTAACAGACCTTTTTTGTAGAGAATTATGTTTCCTGCTTTTTATGTTCTATGATATTTTTTGATCAGATGCGTAGTTCTCGAGATATATCAAGATATTTAAAAGTTCCGAAGCCGCACCAACATAATAGAGATACAGAAACACCGTGGCACCTTTCTTTCAGATAACTCTGCACTATTGCGAGATGGAAATGCCACTTCCAGTTTAGCTGTGCAGAAGAAGAACAACAAGAAGAAGAAATATCTCGAAATATGTCCGTCAGGCCCCTTCCCTTGAGATAAATCTGCAAATATCTCGGAAACGAAGCGAGCTATGGCAAAATGTTAAGAGACCTTATTTGTAGAGAATTAAGTTTCCTGCTTTTTATGTTCTATGATATTTTTTGATCAGACGCGTAGTTCTCGAGATATATCAAGATATTTAAAAGTTCCGAAGCCGCACAAACATAATAGAGATACAGAAACACCGTGGCCCCTTTCTTTCAGATAACTCTGCACTATTGCGAGCTGGAAATGCCACTTCCAGTTTAGCTGTGCAGAAGAAGAACAACAAGAAGAAGAAATATCTCGAAATATGTCCGTCAGGCCCCTTCCCTTGAGATATATCTGCAAATATCTCGTAAACGAAGCGAGCTATGGCAAAATGTTAAGAGACCTTTTTTGTAGAGAATTAAGTTTCCTACTTTTTATGTTCTATGATATTTTTTGATCAGATGCGTAGTTCTCGAGATATATCAAGATATTTGAAAGTTCCGAAGCCGCACCAACATAATAGAGATACAGAAACACCGTGGCCCCTTTCTTTGAGATAACTCTACACTATTGCGAGCTGGAAATGCCACTTCCAGTTTAGCTGTGCAGAAGAAGAACAACAAGAAGAAGAAATATCCCGAAATATGTCCGTCAGGACCCTTCCCTTGATATAAATCTGCAAATATCTCGGAAACGAAGCGAGCTATGGCAAAATGTTAAGAGACCTTTTTTGTAGAGAATTAAGTTTCCTGCTTTTTATGTTCTATGATATTTTTTGATCAGATGCGTAGTTCTCGAGATATATCAAGATATTTAAAAGTTCCGAAGCCGCACAAACATAATAGAGATACAGAAACACCGTGGCCCCTTTCTTTGAGATAACTCTGCACTATTGCGAGCTGGAAATGCCACTTCCAGTTTAGCTGTGCAGAAGAAGAACAACAAGAAGAAGAAATATCTCGAAATATGTCCGTCAGGCCCCTTCCCTTGAGATATATCTGCAAATATCTCGGAAACGAAGCGAGCTATGGCAAAATGTTAAGAGACCTTTTTTGTAGAGAATTATGTTTCCTACAAGTTATGTTCTATGATATTTTTTGATCAGATGCGTAGTTCTCGAGATATATCAAGATATTTAAAAGTTCCGAAGCCGCACAAACATAATAGAGATACAGAAACACCGTGGCCCCTTTCTTTCAGATAACTCTGCACTATTGCGAGCTGGAAATGCCACTTCCAGTTTAGCTGTGCAGAAGAAGAACAACAAGAAGAAGAAATATCTCGAAATATGTCCGTCAGGCCCCTTCCCTTGAGATATATCTGCAAATATCTCGGAAACGAAGCGAGCTATGGCAAAATGTTAAGAGACCTTTTTTATAGAGAATTATGTTTCCTACAAGTTATGTTCTATGATAGTTTTTGATCAGAAGCGTAGTTTTCGAGATATAGCGAGATATTTAAAAGTTCCGAAGCCGCACCAACATAATAGAGATACAGAAACATCGTGGCCCCTTTCTTTGAGATAACTCTGCACTATTGCGAGCTGCAAATGCCACTTCCAGCTTAGCTGTGCAGAAGAAGAACAACAAGAAGAAGAAATATCTCGAAATATGTCCGTCAGGCCCCTTCCCTTGAGATAAATCTGCAAATATCTCGGAAACGAAGCGAGCTATGGCAAAATGTTAAGAGACCTTATTTGTAGAGAATTAAGTTTCCTGCTTTTTATGTTCTATGATATTTTTTGATCAGATGCGTAGTTCTCGAGATATATCAAGATATTTAAAAGTTCCGAAGCCGCACCAACATAATAGAGATACAGAAACACCGTGGCCCCTTTCTTTCAGATAACTCTGCACTATTGCGAGCTGGAAATGCCACTTCCAGTTTAGCTGTGCAGAAGAAGAACAACAAGAAGAAGAAATATCTCGAAATATGTCCGTCAGGCCCCTTCCCTTGAGATATATCTGCAAATATCTCGGAAACGAAGCGAGCTATGGCAAAATGTTAAGAGACCTTTTTTGTAGAGAATTATGTTTCCTACAAGTTATGTTCTATGATATTTTTTGATCAGAAGCGTAGTTTTCGAGATATAGCGAGATATTTAAAAGTTCCGAAGCCGCACCAACATAATAGAGATACAGAAACACCGTGGCCCCTTTCTTTGAGATAACTCTGCACTATTGCGAGCTGCAAATGCCACTTCCAGCTTAGCTGTGCAGAAGAAGAACAACAAGAAGAAGAAATATCTCGAAATATGTCCGTCAGGCCCCTTCCCTTGAGATAAATCTGCACATATCTCGGAAACGAAGCGAGCTATGGCAAAATGTTAAGAGACCTTTTTTGTAGAGAATTAAGTTTCCTACTTTTTATGTTCTATGATATTTTTTGATCAGATGCGTAGTTCTCGAGATATATCAAGATATTTAAAAGTTCCGAAGCCGCACCAACATAATAGAGATACAGAAACACCGTGGCCCCTTTCTTTGAGAAAACTCTGCACTATTGCGAGCTGGAAATGCCACTTCCAGTTTAGCTGTGCAGAAGAAGAACAACAAGAAGAAGAAATATCTCGAAATATGTCCGTCAGGCCCCTTCCCTTGAGATAAATCTGCAAATATCTCGGAAACGAAGCGAGCTATGGCAAAATGTTAAGAGACCTTTTTTGTAGAGAATTAAGTTTCCTGCTTTTTATGTTCTATGATATTTTTTGATCAGATGCGTAGTTCTCGAGATATATCAAGATATTTAAAAGTTCCGAAGCCGCACCAACATAATAGAGATACAGAAACACCGTGGCCCCTTTCTTTGAGATAACTCTGCACTATTGCGAGCTGGAAATGCCACTTCCAGTTTAGCTGTGCAGAAGAAGAACAACAAGAAGAAGAAATATCTCGAAATATGTCCGTCAGGCCCCTTCCCTTGAGATAAATCTGCAAATATCTCGGAAACGAAGCGAGCTATGGCAAAATGCTAAGAGACCTTTTTTGTAGAGAATTAAGTTTCCTGCTTTTTATGTTCTATGATATTTTTTGATCAGATGCGTAGTTCTCGAGATATATCAAGATATTTAAAAGTTCCGAAGCCGCACCAACATAATAGAGATACAGAAACACCGTGGCCCCTTTCTTTGAGATAACTCTGCACTATTGCGAGCTGGAAATGCCACTTCCAGTTTAGCTGTGCAGAAGAAGAACAACAAGAAGAAGAAATATCTCGAAATATGCCCGTCAGGCCCCTTCCCTTGAGATAAATCTGCATATATCTCGGAAACGAAGCGAGCTATGACAAAATGTTAAGAGACCTTTTTCGTAGAGAATTAAGTTTCCTACTTTTTATGTTCTATGATATTTTTTGATCAGATGCGTAGTTCTCGAGATATATCAAGATATTTAAAAGTTCCGCAGCCGCACCAACATAATAGAGATACAGAAACACCGTGGCCCCTTTCTTTGAGATAACTCTGCACTATTGCGAGCTGCAAATGCCACTTCCAGCTTAGCTGTGCAGAAGAAGAACAACAAGAAGAAGAAATATCTCGAAATATGTCCGTCAGGCCCCTTCCCTTGAGATAAATCTGCACATATCTCGGAAACGAAGCGAGCGATGGCAAAATGTTAAGAGACCTTTTTTGTGGAGAATTAAGTTTCCTACTTTTTATGTTCTATGATATTTTTTGATCAGATGCGTAGTTCTCGAGATATATCAAGATATTTAAAAGTTCCGAAGCCGCACCAACATAATAGAGATACAGAAACACCGTGGCCCCTTTCTTTGAGAAAACTCTGCACTATTGCGAGCTGGAAATGCCACTTCCAGTTTAGCTGTGCAGAAGAAGAACAACAAGAAGAAGAAATATCTCGAAATATGTCCGTCAGGCCCCTTCCCTTGAGATAAATCTGCAAATATCTCGGAAACGAAGCGAGCTATGGCAAAATGTTGAGAGACCTTATTTGTAGAGAATTAAGTTTCCTGCTTTTTATGTTCTATGATATTTTTTGATCAGATGCGTAGTTCTCGAGATATATCAAGATATTTAAAAGTTCCGAAGCCGCACCAACATAATAGAGATACAGAAACACCGTGGCCCCTTTCTTTGAGATAACTCTGCACTATTGCGAGCTGGAAATGCCACTTCCAGTTTAGCTGTGCAGAAGAAGAACAACAAGAAGAAGAAATATCTCGAAATATGTCCGTCAGGCCCCTTCCCTTGAGATATATCTGCAAATATCTCGGAAACGAAGCGAGCTATGGCAAAATGTTAAGAGACCTTATTTGTAGAGAATTATGTTTCCTACACGTTATGTTCTATGATATTTTTTGATCAGAAGCGTAGTTTTCGAGATATATCGAGATATTTAAAAGTTCCGAAGCCGCACCAACATAATAGAGATACAGAAACACCGTGGCCCCTTTCTTTGAGATAACTCTGCACTATTGCGAGCTGCAAATGCTACTTCCAGCTTAGCTGTGCAGAAGAAGAACAACAAGAAGAAGAAATATCTCGAAATATGTCCGTCAGGCCCCTTCCCTTGAGATAAATCTGCACATATCTCGGAAACGAAGCGAACTATGGCAAAATGTTAAGAGACCTTTTTTGTAGAGAATTAAGTTTCCTGCTTTTTATGTTCTATGATATTTTTTGATCAGATGCGTAGTTCTCGAGATATATCAAGATATTTAAAAGTTCCGGACCCGCACCAACATAATAGAGATACAGAAACACCGTGGCCCCTTTCTTTGAGAATACTCTGCACTATTGCGAGCTGGAAATGCCACTTCCAGTTTAGCTGTGCAGAAGAAGAACAACAAGAAGAAGAAATATCTCGAAATATGTCCGTCAGGCCCCTTCCCTTGAGATAAATCTGCACATATCTCGGAAACGAAGCGAGCTATGGCAAAATGTTGAGAGACCTTTTTCGTAGAGAATTAAGTTTCCTACTTTTTATGTTCTATGATATTTTTTGATCAGATGCGTAGTTCTCGAGATATATCAAGATATTTAAAAGTTCCGAAGCCGCACCAACATAATAGAGATACAGAAACACCGTGGCCCCTTTCTTTCAGATAACTCTGCACTATTGCGAGCTGGAAATGCCACTTCCAGTTTAGCTGTGCAGAAGAAGAACAACAAGAAGAAGAAATATCTCGAAATATGTCCGTCAGGCCCCTTCCCTTGAGATAAATCTGCAAATATCTCGGAAACGAAGCGAGCTATGGCAAAATGTTAAGAGACCTTATTTGTAGAGAATTAAGTTTCCTACTTTTTATGTTCTATTATATTTTTTGATCAGAAGCGTAGTTTTCGAGATATATCGAGATATTTAAAAGTTCCGAAGCCGCACCAACATAATAGAGATACAGAAACACCGTGGCCCCTTTCTTTGAGATAACTCTGCACTAGTGCGAGGCGCAAATGCCACTTCCAGCTTAGCTGTGCAGAAGAAGAACAACAAGAAGAAGAAATATCTCGAAATATGTCCGTCAGGCCCCTTCCCTCGAGATAAATCTGCACATATCTCGGAAACGAATCGAGCTATGGCAAAATGTTAAGAGACCTTTTTTGTAGAGAATTAAGTTTCCTACTTTTTATGTTCTATGATATTTTTTGATCAGATGCGTAGTTCTCGAGATATATCAAGATATTTAAAAGTTCCGAAGCCGCACCAACATAATAGAGATACAGAAACACCGTGGCCCCTTTCTTTGAGATAACTCTGCACTATTGCGAGCTGGAAATGCCACTTCCAGTTTAGCTGTGCAGAAGAAGAACAACAAGAAGAAGAAATATCTCGAAATATGTCCGTCAGGCCCCTTCCCTTGAGATAAATCTGCAAATATCTCGGAAACGAAGCTAGCTATGGCAAAATGTTAAGAGACCTTATTTGTAGAGAATTAAGTTTCCTACTTTTTATGTTCTATGATATTTTTTGATCAGAAGCGTAGTTTTCGAGATATATCGAGATATTTAAAAGTTCCGAAGCCGCACCAACATAATAGAGATACAAAAACACCGTGGCCCCTTTCTTTGAGATAACTCTGCACTAGTGCGAGCCACAAATGCCACTTCCAGCTTAGCTGTGCAGAAGAAGAACAACAAGAAGAAGAAATATCTCGAAATATGTCCGTCAGGCCCCTTCCCTCGAGATAAATCTGCACATATCTCGGAAACGAAGCGAGCTATGGCAAAATGTTGAGAGACCTTTTTTGTAGAGAATTAAGTTTCCTACTTTTTATGTTCTATGATACTTTTTGATCAGATGCGTAGTTCTCGAGATATATCAAGATATTTAAAAGTTCCGAAGCCGCACCAACATAATAGAGATACAGAAACACCGTGGCCCCTTTCTTTGAGATAACTCTGCACTATTGTGAGCTGGAAATGCCACTTCCAGTTTAGCTGTGCAGAAGAAGAACAACAAGAAGAAGAAATATCTCGAAATATGTCCGTCAGGCCCCTTCCCTTGAGATAAATCTGCACATATCTCGGAAACGAAGCGAGCTATGGCAAAATGTTAAGAGACCTTATTTGTAGGGAATTAAGTTTCCTACTTTTTATGTTCTATGATATTTTTTGATCAGAAGCGTAGTTTTCGAGATATATCGAGATATTTAAAAGTTCCGAAGCCGCACCAACATAATAGAGATACAGAAACACCGTGGCCCCTTTCTTTGAGATAACTCTGCACTAGTGCGAGGCGCAAATGCCACTTCCAGCTTAGCTGTGCAGAAGAAGAACAACAAGAAGAAGAAATATCTCGAAATATGTCCGTCAGACCCCTTCCCTCGAGATAAATCTGCACATATCTCGGAAACGAAGCGAGCTATGGCAAAATGTTAAGAGACCTTTTTTGTAGAGAATTAAGTTTCCTACTTTTTATGTTCTATGATATTTTTTGATCAGATGCGTAGTTCTCGAGATATATCAAGATATTTAAAAGTTCCGAAGCCGCACCAACATAATAGAGATACAGAAACACCGTGGCCCCTTTCTTTGAGATAACTCTGCACTATTGCGAGCTGGAAATACCACTTCCAGTTTAGCTGTGCAGAAGAAGAACAACAAGAAGAAGAAATATCTCGAAATATGTCCGTCAGGACCCTTCCCTTGATATAAATCTGCAAATATCTCGGAAACGAAGCGAGCTATGGCAAAATGTAAGGAGCCCTTTTTTGTAGAGAATTATGTTTCCTACAATTTATGTTCTATGATATTTTTTGATCAGAAGCGTAGTTTTCGAGATATATCGAGATATTTAAAAGTTCCGAAGCCGCACCAACATAATAGAGATACAGAAACACCGTGGCCCCTTTCTTGGGGATAACTCTGCACTATTGCGAGCTGCAAATGCCACTTCCAGCTTAGCTGTGCAGAAGAAGAACAACAAGAAGAAGAAATATCTAGAAATATGTCCGTCAGGCCCCTTCCCTTGAGATAAATCTGCACATATCTCGGAAACGAAGCGAGCTATGGCAAAATGTTAAGAGACCTTTTTTGTAGAGAATTAAGTTTCCTACTTTTTATGTTCTATGATACTTTTTGATCAGATGCGTAGTTCTCGAGATATATCAAGATATTTAAAAGTTCCGAAGCCGCACCAACATAATAGAGATACAGAAACACCGTGGCCCCTTTCTTTGAGATAACTCTGCACTATTGCCAGCTGGAAATGCCACTTCCAGTTTAGCTGTGCAGAAGAAGAACAACAAGAAGAAGAAATATCTCGAAATATGTCCGTCAGGCCCCTTCCCTTGAGATAAATCTGCACATATCTCGGAAACGAAGCGAGCTATGGCAAAATGTTAAGAGACCTTTTTCGTAGAAAATTAAGTTTCCTACTTTTTATGTTCTATGATATTTTTTGATCAGATGCGTAGTTCTCGAGATATATCAAGATATTTAAAAGTTCCGAAGCCGCACCAACATAATAGAGATACAGAAACACCGTGGCCCCTTTCTTTCAGATAACTCTGCACTATTGCGAGCTGGAAATGCCACTTCCAGTTTAGCTGTGCAGAAGAAGAACAACAAGAAGAAGAAATATCTCGAAATATGTCCGTCAGGCCTCTTCCCTTGAGATAAATCTGCAAATATCTCGGAAACGAAGCGAGCTATGGCAAAATGTTAAGAGACCTTATTTGTAGAGAATTAAGTTTCCTACTTTTCATGTTCTATGATATTTTTTGATCAGAAGCGTAGTTTTCGAGATATATCGAGATATTTAAACGTTCCGAAGCCGCACCAACATAATAGAGATACAGAAACACCGTGGCCCCTTTCTTTGAGATAACTCTGCACTAGTGCGAGGCGCAAATGCCACTTCCAGCTTAGCTGTGCAGAAGAAGAACAACAAGAAGAAGAAATATCTCGAAATATGTCCGTCAGGCCCCTTCCCTCGAGATAAATCTGCACATATCTCGGAAACGAAGCGAGCTATGGCAAAATGTTAAGAGACCTTTTTTGTAGAGAATTAAGTTTCTTACTTTTTATGTTCTATGATATTTTTTGGTCAGATGCGTAGTTCTCGAGATATATCAAGATATTTAAAAGTTCCGAAGCCGCACCAACATAATAGAGATACAGAAACACCGTGGCCCCTTTCTTTGAGATAACTCTGCACTATTGCGAGCTGGAAATGCCACTTCCAGTTTAGCTGTGCAGAAGAAGAACAACAAGAAGAAGAAATATCCCGAAATATGTCCGTCAGGACCCTTCCCTTGATATAAATCTGCAAATATCTCGGAAACGAAGCGAGCTATGGCAAAATGTTAAGAGACCTTTTTTGTAGAGAATTATGTTTCCTACAATTTATGTTCTATGATATTTTTTGATCAGAAGCGTACTTTTCGAGATATATCGAGATATTTAAAAGTTCCGAAGCCGCACCAACATAATAGAGATACAGAAACACCGTGGCCCCTTTCTTTGAGATAACTCTGCACTAGTGCGAGCCGCAAATGCCACTTCCAGCTTAGCTGTGCAGAAGAAGAACAACAAGAAGAAGAATATCTCGAAATATGTCCGTCAGGACCCTTCCCTTGATATAAATCTGCAAATATCTCGGAAACGAAGCGAGCTATGGCAAAATGTTAAGAGACCTTTTTTGTAGAGAATTATGTTTCCTACAATTTATGTTCTATGATATTTTTTGATCAGAAGCGTAGTTTTCGAGATATATCGAGATATTTAAAAGTTCCGAAGCCGCACCAACATAATAGAGACACAGAAACACCGTGGCCCCTTTCTTTGAGATAACTCTGCACTATTGCGAGCTGCAAATGCCACTTCCAGCTTAGCTGTGCAGAAGAAGAACAACAAGAAGAAGAAATATCTAGAAATATGTCCGTCAGGCCCCTTCCCTTGAGATAAATCTGCACATATCTCGGAAACGAAGCGAGCTATGGCAAAATGTTAAGAGACCTTTTTTGTAGAGAATTAAGTTTCCTACTTTTTATGTTCTATGATACTTTTTGATCAGATGCGTAGTTCTCGAGATATATCAAGATATTTAAAAGTTCCGAAGCCGCACCAACATAATAGAGATACAGAAACACCGTGGCCCCTTTCTTTGAGATAA
Organism: Osmia lignaria lignaria; assembly: GCF_051020975.1. Taxonomy (NCBI): domain Eukaryota; kingdom Metazoa; phylum Arthropoda; class Insecta; order Hymenoptera; family Megachilidae; genus Osmia; species Osmia lignaria. Next base: position 5,815,498 of record NW_027478167.1, on the reverse strand, counting down.
CTCTGCACTATTGCGAGCTGGAAATGCCACTTCCAGTTTAGCTGTGCAGAAGAAGAACAACAAGAAGAAGAAATATCTCGAAATATGTCCGTCAGGCCCCTTCCCTTGAGATATATCTGCAAATATCTCGGAAACGAAACGAGCTATGGCAAAATCTTAAGAGACCTTTTTTGTAGAGAATTATGTTTCCTACAATTTATGTTCTATGATATTTTTTGATCAGAAGCGTAGTTTTCGAGATATATCGAGATATTTAAAAGTTCCGAAGCCGCACCAACATAATAGAGATACAGAAACACCGTGGCCCCTTTCTTTGAGATAACTCTGCACTAGTGGGAGCCGCAAATGCCACTTCCAGCTTAGCTGTGCAGAAGAAGAACAACAAGAAGAAGAAATATCTCGAAATATGTCCGTCAGGCCCCTTCCCTCGAGATAAATCTGCAAATATCTCGGAAACGAAGGGAGCTATGGCAAAATGTTAAGAGACCTTTTTTGTAGAGAATTAAGTTTCCTACTTTTTATGTTCTATGATATTATTTGATCAGATGCGTAGTTCTCGAGATATATCAAGATATTTAAAAGTTCCGAAGCCGCACCAACATAATAGAGATACAGAAACACCGTGGCCCCTTTCTTTGAGATAACTCTGCACTATTGCGAGCTGCAAATGCCACTTCCAGCTTAGCTGTGCAGAAGAAGAACAACAAGAAGAAGAAATATCTCGAAATATGTCCGTCAGGCCCCTTCCCTTGAGATAAATCTGCATATATCTCGGAAACGAAGCGAGCTATGGCAAAATGTTAAGCGACCTTTTTTGTAGAGAATTATGTTTCCTACAATTTATGTTCTATGATATTTTTTGATCAGAAGCGTAGTTTTCGAGATATATCGAGATATTTAAAAGTTCCGAAGCCGCACCAACATAATAGAGATACAGAAACACCGTGGCCCCTTTCTTTGAGATAACTCTGCACTATTGCGAGCTGCAAATGCCACTTCCAGCTTAGCTGTGCAGAAGAAGAACAACAAGAAGAAGAAATATCTCGAAATATGTCCGTCAGGCCCCTTCCCTTGAGATAAATCTGCACATATCTCGGAAACGAAGCGAGCTATAGCAAAATGTTAAGAGACCTTTTTTGTAGAGAATTAAGTTTCCTACTTTTTATGTTCTATGATATTTTTTGATCAGATGCGTAGTTCTCGAGATATATCAAGATATTTAAAAGTTCCGAAGCCGCACCAACATAATAGAGATACAGAAACACCGTGGACCCTTTCTTTGAGATAACTCTGCACTATTGCGAGCTGTAAATGCCACGTCCAGCTTAGCTGTGCAGAACAAGAACAACAAGAAGAAGAAATATCTCGAAATATGTCCGTCAGGCCCCTTCCCTTGAGATAAATCTGCAAATATCTCGGAAACGAAGCGAGCTATGGCAAAATGTTAAGAGACCTTTTTTGTAGAGAATTAAGTTTCCTACTTTTTATGTTCTATGATATTTTTTGATCAGATGCGTAGTTCTCGAGATGTATCGAGATATTTAAAAGTTCCGAAGCCGCACCAACATAATAGAGATACAGAAACACCGTGGCCCCTTTCTTCGAGATAACTCTGCACTAGTGCGAGCCGCAAATGCCGCTTCCGGCTTAGCTGTGCAGAAGAAGAACAACAAGAAGAAGAAATATCTCGAAATATGTCCGTCAGGCCCCTTCCCTCGAGATAAATCTGCAAATATCTCGGAAACGAAGCGAGCTATGGCAAAATGTTAAGAGACCTTTTTTGTAGAGAATTAAGTTTCCTACTTTTTACGTTCTATGATACTTTTTGATCAGATGCGTAGTTCTCGAGATATATCAAGATATTTAAAAGTTCCGAAGCCGCACCAACATAATAGAGATACAGAAACACCGTGGCCCCTTTCTTTGAGATAACTCTGCACTAGTGCGAGCCGCAAATGCCACTTCCAGCTTAGCTGTGCAGAAGAAGAACAACAAGAAGAAGAAATATCTCGAAATATGTCCGTCAGGCCCCTTCCCTTGAGATAAATCTGCAAATATCTCGGAAACGAAGCGAGCTATGGCAAAATGTTAAGAGACCTTATTTGTAGAGAATTAAGTTTCCTGCTTTTTATGTTCTATGATATTTTTTGATCAGATGCGTAGTTCTCGAGATATATCAAGATATTTAAAAGTTCCGAAGCCGCACCAACATAATAGAGATACAGAAACACCGTGGCCCCTTTCTTTGAGATAACTCTGCACTATTGCGAGCTGGAAATGCCAGTTCCAGTTTAGCTGTGCAGAAGAAGAACAACAAGAAGAAGAAATATCTCGAAATATGTCCGTCAGGCCCCTTCCCTTGAGATAAATCTGCAAATATCTCGGAAACGAAGCGAGCTATGGCAAAATGTTAAGAGACCTTTTTTGTAGAGAATTAAGTTTTCTACTTTTTATGTTGTATGATATTATTTGATCAGATGCGTAGTTCTCGAGATATATCAAGATATTTAAAAGTTCCGAAGCCGCACCAACATAATAGAGATACAGAAACACCGTGGCCCCTTTCTTTGAGATAACTCTGCACTATTGCGAGCCGCAAATGCCGCTTCCAGCTTAGCTGTGCAGAAGAAGAACAACAAGAAGAAGAAATATCTCGAAATATGTCCGTCAGGCCCCTTCCCTCGAGATAAATCTGCAAATATCTCGGAAACGAAGCGAGCTATGGCAAAATGTTAAGAGAGCTTTCTTGTAGAGAATTAAGTTTCCTACTTTTTATGTTCTATGATATTATTTGATCAGATGCGTAGTTCTCGAGATATATCAAGATATTTAAAAGTTCCGAAGCTGCACCAACATAATAGAGGTACAGAAACACCGTGGCCTCTTTCTTTGACATAACTCTGCACTATTGCGAGCTGCAAATGCCACTTCCAGCTTGGCTGTGCAGAAGAAGAACAACAAGAAGAAGAAATATCTCGAAATATGTCCGTCAGGCCCCTTCCCTTGAGATAAATCTGCACATATCTCGGAAACGAAGCGAGCTATGGCAAAATGTTAAGAGACCTTTTTTGTAGAGAATTATGTTTCCTACAAGTTATGTTCTATGATATTTTTTGATCAGAAGTGTAGTTTTCGAGATATATCGAGATATTTAAAAGTTCCGAAGCTGCACCAACATAATAGAGATACAGAAACACCGTGGCCCCTTTCTTTGAGATAACTCTGCACTATTGCGAGCTGCAAATGCCACTTCCAGCTTAGCTGTGCAGAAGAAGAACAACAAGAAGAAGAAATATCTCGAAATATGTCCGTCAGGCCCCTTCCCTTGAGATATATCTGCAAATATCTCGGAAACGAAGCGAGCTATGGCAAAATGTTGAGAGACCTTTTTTGTAGAGAATTAGGTTTCCTACTTTTTATGTTCTATGATATTTTTTGATCAGATGCGTAGTTCTTGAGATATATCAAGATATTTAAAAGTTCCGAAGCCGCACCAACATAATAGAGATACAGAAACACCGTGGCCCCTTTCTTTGAGATAACTCTGCACTATTGCGAGCTGCAAATGCCACTTCTAGCTTAGCTGTGCAGAAGAAGAACAACAAGAAGAAGAAATATCTCGAAATATGTCCGTCAGGCCCCTTCCCTTGAGATATATCTGCAAATATCTCGGAGACAAAGCGAGCTATGGCAAAATGTTAAGAGACCTTTTTTGTAGAGAATTAAGTTTCCTACTTTTTATGTTCTACGATATTTTTTGATCAGATGCGTAGTTCTCGAGATATATCAAGATATTTAAAAGTTCCGAAGCCGCACCAACATAATAGAGATACAGAAACACCGTGGCCCCTTTCTTTGAGATAACTCTGCACTATTGCGAGCTGGAAATGCCACTTCCAGTTTAGCTGTGCAGAAGAAGAACAACAAGAAGAAGAAATATCTCGAAATATGTCCGTCAGGCCCCTTCCCTTGAGATATATCTGCAAATATCTCGGAAACAAAGCGAGCTATGGCAAAATGTTAAGAGACCTTTTTTGTAGAGAATTAAGTTTCCTACTTTTTGTGTTCTACGATATTTTTTGATCAGATGCGTAGTTCTCGAGATATATCAAGATATTTGAAAGTTCCGAAGCCGCACCAACATAATAGAGATACAGAAACACCGTGGCCCCTTTCTTTGAGATAACTCTACACTATTGCGAGCTGGAAATGCCACTTCCAGTTTAGCTGTGCAGAAGAAGAACAACAAGAAGAAGAAATATCCCGAAATATGTCCGTCAGGACCCTTCCCTTGATATAAATCTGCAAATATCTCGGAAACGAAGCGAGCTATGGCAAAATGTTAAGAGACCTTTTTTGTAGAGAATTAAGTTTCCTGCTTTTTATGTTCTATGATATTTTTTGATCAGATGCGTAGTTCTCGAGATATATCAAGATATTTAAAAGTTCCGAAGCCGCACAAACATAATAGAGATACAGAAACACCGTGGCCCCTTTCTTTGAGATAACTCTGCACTATTGCGAGCTGCAAATGCCACTTCCAGCTTAGCTGTGCAGAAGAAGAACAACAAGAAGAAGAAATATCTCGAAATATGTCCGTCAGGCCCCTTCCCTTGAGATAAATCTGCAAATATCTCGGAAACGAAGCGAGCTATGGCAAAATGTTAAGAGACCTTATTTGTAGAGAATTAAGTTTCCTGCTTTTTATGTTCTATGATATTTTTTGATCAGATGCGTAGTTCTCGAGATATATCAAGATATTTAAAAGTTCCGAAGCCGCACCAACATAATAGAGATACAGAAACACCGTGGCCCCTTTCTTTCAGATAACTCTGCACTATTGCGAGCTGGAAATGCCACTTCCAGTTTAGCTGTGCAGAAGAAGAACAACAAGAAGAAGAAATATCTCGAAATATGTCCGTCAGGCCCCTTCCCTTGAGATATATCTGCAAATATCTCGGAAACGAAGCGAGCTATGGCAAAATGTTAAGAGACCTTTTTTGTAGAGAATTATGTTTCCTACAAGTTATGTTCTATGATATTTTTTGATCAGAAGCGTAGTTTTCGAGATATAGCGAGATATTTAAAAGTTCCGAAGCCGCACCAACATAATAGAGATACAGAAACACCGTGGCCCCTTTCTTTGAGATAACTCTGCACTATTGCGAGCTGCAAATGCCACTTCCAGCTTAGCTGTGCAGAAGAAGAACAACAAGAAGAAGAAATATCTCGAAATATGTCCGTCAGGCCCCTTCCCTCGAGATAAATCTGCACATATCTCGGAAACGAAGCGAGCTATGGCAAAATGTTAAGAGACCTTTTTTGTAGAGAATTAAGTTTCCTACTTTTTATGTTCTATGATACTTTTTGATCAGATGCGTAGTTCTCGAGATATATCAAGATATTTAAAAGTTCCGAAGCCGCACCAACATAATAGAGATACAGAAACTCCGTGGCCCCTTTCTTTGAGATAACTCTGCACTATTGCGAGCTGGAAATGCCACTTCCAGTTTAGCTGTGCAGAAGAAGAACAACAAGAAGAAGAAATATCTCGAAATATGTCCGTCAGGCCCCTTCCCTTGAGATAAATCTGCACATATCTCGGAAACGAAGCGAGCTATGGCAAAATGTTAAGAGACCTTTTTCGTAGAGAATTAAGTTTCCTACTTTTTATGTTGTATGATATTTTTTGATCAGATGCGTAGTTCTCGAGATATATCAAGATATTTAAAAGTTCCGAAGCCGCACCAACATAATAGAGATACAGAAACACCGTGGCCCCTTTCTTTCAGATAACTCTGCACTATTGCGAGCTGGAAATGCCACTTCCAGTTTAGCTGTGCAGAAGAAGAACAACAAGAAGAAGAAATATCTCGAAATATGTCCGTCAGGCCTCTTCCCTTGAGATAAATCTGCAAATATCTCGGAAACGAAGCGAGCTATGGCAAAATGTTAAGAGACCTTATTTGTAGAGAATTAAGTTTCCTACTTTTTATGTTCTATGATATTTTTTGATCAGAAGCGTAGTTTTCGAGATATATCGAGATATTTAAAAGTTCCGAAGCCGCACCAACATAATAGAGATACAGAAACACCGTGGCCCCTTTCTTTGAGATAACTCTGCACTAGTGCGAGCCGCAAATGCCACTTCCAGCTTAGCTGTGCAGAAGAAGAACAACAAGAAGAAGAAATATCTCGAAATATGTCCGTCAGGACCCTTCCCTTGATATAAATCTGCAAATATCTCGGAAACGAAGCGAGCTATGGCAAAATGTAAGGAGCCCTTTTTTGTAGAGAATTATGTTTCCTACAATTTATGTTCTATGATATTTTTTGATCAGAAGCGTAGTTTTCGAGATATATCGAGATATTTAAAAGTTCCGAAGCCGCACCAACATAATAGAGATACAGAAACACCGTGGCCCCTTTCTTGGGGATAACTCTGCACTATTGCGAGCTGGAAATGCCACTTCCAGGTTAGCTGTGCAGAAGAAGAACAACAAGAAGAAGAAACATCTCGAAATATGTCCGTCAGGACCCTTCCCTTGAGATGAATCTGCAAATATCTCGGAAACGAAGCGAGCTATGGCAAAATGTTAAGAGACCTTATTTGTAGAGAATTAAGTTTCCTACTTTTTATGTTCTATGATATTATTTGATCAGATGCGTAGTTCTCGAGATATATCAAGATATTTAAAAGTTCCGAAGCCGCACCAACATAATAGAGATACAGAAACACCGTGGCCCCTTTCTTTGAGATAACTCTGCACTATTGCGAGCTGCAAATGCCACTTCCAGCTTAGCTGTGCAGAAGAAGAACAACAAGAAGAAGAAATATCTCGAAATATGTCCGTCAGACCCCTTCCCTTGAGATAAATCTGCAAATATCTCGGAAACGAAGCGAGCTATGGCAAAATGTTGAGAGACCTTTTTTGTAGAGAATTATGTTTCCTACAATTTATGTTCTATGATATTTTTTGATCAGAAGCGTAGTTTTCGAGATATAACAAGATATTTAAAAGTTCCGAAGCCGCACCAACATAATAGAGATACAGAAACACCGTGGCCCCTTTCTTTGAGATAACTCTGCACTATTGCGAGCTGGAAATGCCACTTCCAGTTTAGCTGTGCAGAAGAAGAACAACAAGAAGAAGAAATATCTCGAAATATGTCCGTCAGGCCCCTTCCCTTGAGATATATCTGCAAATATCTCGGAAACGAAACGAGCTATGGCAAAATCTTAAGAGACCTTTTTTGTAGAGAATTATGTTTCCTACAATTTATGTTCTATGATATTTTTTGATCAGAAGCGTAGTTCTCGAGATATATCAAGATATTTAAAAGTTCCGAAGCCGCACCAACATAATAGAGATACAGAAACACCGTGGACCCTTTCTTTGAGATAACTCTGCACTATTGCGAGCTGTAAATGCCACGTCCAGCTTAGCTGTGCAGAACAAGAACAACAAGAAGAAGAAATATCTCGAAATATGTCCGTCAGGCCCCTTCCCTTGAGATAAATCTGCAAATATCTCGGAAACGAAGCGAGCTATGGCAAAATGTTAAGAGACCTTTTTTGTAGAGAATTAAGTTTCCTACTTTTTACGTTCTATGATACTTTTTGATCAGATGCGTAGTTCTCGAGATATATCAAGATATTTAAAAGTTCCGAAGCCGCACCAACATAATAGAGATACAGAAACACCGTGGCCCCTTTCTTTGAGATAACTCTGCACTAGTGCGAGCCGCAAATGCCACTTCCAGCTTAGCTGTGCAGAAGAAGAACAACAAGAAGAAGAAATATCTCGAAATATGTCCGTCAGGCCCCTTCCCTTGAGATAAATCTGCAAATATCTCGGAAACGAAGCGAGCTATGGCAAAATGTTAAGAGACCTTATTTGTAGAGAATTAAGTTTCCTGCTTTTTATGTTCTATGATATTTTTTGATCAGATGCGTAGTTCTCGAGATATATCAAGATATTTAAAAGTTCCGAAGCCGCACCAACATAATAGAGATACAGAAACACCGTGGCCCCTTTCTTTGAGATAACTCTGCACTATTGCGAGCTGGAAATGCCACTTCCAGTTTAGCTGTGCAGAAGAAGAACAACAAGAAGAAGAAATATCTCGAAATATGTCCGTCAGGCCCCTTCCCTTGAGATAAATCTGCAAATATCTCGGAAACGAAGCGAGCTATGGCAAAATGTTAAGAGAGCTTTCTTGTAGAGAATTAAGTTTCCTACTTTTTATGTTCTATGATATTATTTGATCAGATGCGTAGTTCTCGAGATATATCAAGATATTTAAAAGTTCCGAAGCTGCACCAACATAATAGAGGTACAGAAACACCGTGGCCTCTTTCTTTGACATAACTCTGCACTATTGCGAGCTGCAAATGCCACTTCCAGCTTAGCTGTGCAGAAGAAGAACAACAAGAAGAAGAAATATCTCGAAATATGTCCGTCAGGCCCCTTCCCTTGAGATAAATCTGCACATATCTCGGAAACGAAGCGAGCTATGGCAAAATGTTAAGAGACCTTTTTTGTAGAGAATTATGTTTCCTACAAGTTATGTTCTATGATATTTTTTGATCAGAAGTGTAGTTTTCGAGATATATCGAGATATTTAAAAGTTCCGAAGCCGCACCAACATAATAGAGATACAGAAACACCGTGGCCCCTTTCTTTGAGATAACTCTGCACTATTGCGAGCTGCAAATGCCACTTCCAGCTTAGCTGTGCAGAAGAAGAACAACAAGAAGAAGAAATATCTCGAAATATGTCCGTCAGGCCCCTTCCCTTGAGATATATCTGCAAATATCTCGGAAACGAAGCGAGCTATGGCAAAATGTTGAGAGACCTTTTTTGTAGAGAATTAGGTTTCCTACTTTTTATGTTCTATGATATTTTTTGATCAGATGCGTAGTTCTTGAGATATATCAAGATATTTAAAAGTTCCGAAGCCGCACCAACATAATAGAGATACAGAAACACCGTGGCCCCTTTCTTTGAGATAACTCTGCACTATTGCGAGCTGCAAATGCCACTTCTAGCTTAGCTGTGCAGAAGAAGAACAACAAGAAGAAGAAATATCTCGAAATATGTCCGTCAGGCCCCTTCCCTTGAGATATATCTGCAAATATCTCGGAGACAAAGCGAGCTATGGCAAAATGTTAAGAGACCTTTTTTGTAGAGAATTAAGTTTCCTGCTTTTTATGTTCTATGATATTTTTTGATCAGATGCGTAGTTCTCGAGATATATCAAGATATTTAAAAGTTCCGAAGCCGCACCAACATAATAGAGATACAGAAACACCGTGGCCCCTTTCTTTGAGATAACTCTGCACTATTGCGAGCTGTAAATGCCACGTCCAGCTTAGCTGTGCAGAAGAAGAACAACAAGAAGAAGAAATATCTCGAAATATGTCCGTCAGGCCCCTTCCCTTGAGATAAATCTGCAAATATCTCGGAAACGAAGCGAGCTATGGCAAAATGTTAAGAGACCTTATTTGTAGAGAATTAAGTTTCCTGCTTTTTATGTTCTATGATATTTTTTGATCAGATGCGTAGTTCTCGAGATATATCAAGATATTTAAAAGTTCCGAAGCCGCACCAACATAATAGAGATACAGAAACACCGTGGCCCCTTTCTTTGAGATAACTCTGCACTATTGCGAGCTGTAAATGCCACGTCCAGCTTAGCTGTGCAGAAGAAGAACAACAAGAAGAAGAAATATCTCGAAATATGTCCGTCAGGCCCCTTCCCTTGAGATAAATCTGCAAATATCTCGGAAACGAAGCGAGCTATGGCAAAATGTTAAGAGACCTTTTTTGTAGAGAATTAAGTTTCCCACTTTTTATGTTCTATGAAATTTTTTGATCAGATGCGTAGTTCTCGAGATATATCAAGATATTTAAAAGTTCCGAAGCCGCACCAACATAATAGAGATACAGAAACACCGTGGCCCCTTTCTTTGAGATAACTCTGCACTATTGCGAGCTGGAAATGCCACTTCCAGTTTAGCTGTGCAGAGGAAGAACAACAAGAAGAAGAAATATCTCGAAATATGTCCGTCAGGCCCCTTCCCTCGAGATAAATCTGCAAATATCTCGGAAACGAAGCGAGCTATGGCAAAATGTTAAGAGACCTTTTTTGTAGAGAATGATGTTTCCTACAATTTATGTTCTATGATATTTTTTGATCAGAAGCGTAGTTTTCGAGATATATCGAGATACTTAAAAGTTCCGAAGCCGCACCAACATAATGGAGATACAGAAACACCGTGGCCCCTTTCTTCGGGATAACTCTGCACTATTGCGAGCTGGAAATGCCACTTCCAGTTTAGCTGTGCAGAGGAAGAACAACAAGAAGAAGAAATATCTCGAAATATGTCCGTCAGGCCCCTTCCCTCGAGATAAATCTGCAAATATCTCGGAAACGAAGCGAGCTGTGGCAAAATGTTAAGAGACCTTTTTTGTAGAGAATGATGTTTCCTACAATTTATGTTCTATGATATTTTTTGATCAGAAGCGTAGTTTTCGAGATATATCGAGATATTTAAAAGTTCCGAAGCCGCACCAACATAATAGAGATACAGAGACACCGTGGCCCCTTTCTTCGGGATAACTCTGCACTATTGCGAGCTGGAAATGCCACTTCCAGTTTAGCTGTGCAGAGGAAGAACAACAAGAAGAAGAAATATCTCGAAATATGTCCGTCAGGCCCCTTCCCTTGAGATATATCTGCAAATATCTCGGAGACAAAGCGAGCTATGGCAAAATGTTAAGAGACCTTTTTTGTAGAGAATTAAGTTTCCTACTTTTTATCTTCTACGATATTTTTTGATCAGATGCGTAGTTCTCGAGATATATCAAGATATTTAAAAGTTCCGAAGCCGCACCAACATAATAGAGATACAGAAACACCGTGGCCCCTTTCTTTGAGATAACTCTGCACTATTGCGAGCTGGAAATGCCACTTCCAGTTTAGCTGTGCAGAAGAAGAACAACAAGAAGAAGAAATATCTCGAAATATGTCCGTCAGGCCCCTTCCCTTGAGATATATCTGCAAATATCTCGGAAACAAAGCGAGCTATGGCAAAATGTTAAGAGACCTTTTTTGTAGAGAATTAAGTTTCCTACTTTTTATGTTCTACGATATTTTTTGATCAGATGCGTAGTTCTCGAGATATATCAAGATATTTAAAAGTTCCGAAGCCGCACCAACATAATAGATACAGAAACACCGTGGCCCCTTTCTTTGAGATAACTCTGCACTATTGCGAGCTGGAAATGCCACTTCCAGTTTAGCTGTGCAGAAGAAGAACAACAAGAAGAAGAAATATCTCGAAATATGTCCGTCAGGCCCCTTCCCTTGAGATAAATCTGCAAATATCTCGGAAACGAAGCGAGCTATGGCAAAATGTTAAGAGACCTTTTTTGTAGAGAATTAAGTTTCCTACTTTTTATGTTCTATGATATTTTTTGATCAGATGCGTAGTTCTCGAGATATATCAAGATATTTAAAAGTTCCGAAGCCGCACCAACATAATAGAGATACAGAAACACCGTGGCCCCTTTCTTTGAGATAACTCTGCACTATTGCGAGCTGTAAATGCCACGTCCAGCTTAGCTGTGCAGAAGAAGAACAACAAGAAGAAGAAATATCTCGAAATATGTCCGTCAGGCCCCTTCCCTTGAGATAAATCTGCAAATATCTCGGAAACGAAGCGAGCTATGGCAAAATGTTAAGAGACCTTATTTGTAGAGAATTAAGTTTCCTGCTTTTTATGTTCTATGATATTTTTTGATCAGATGCGTAGTTCTCGAGATATATCAAGATATTTAAAAGTTCCGAAGCCGCACCAACATAATAGAGATACAGAAACACCGTGGCCCCTTTCTTTGAGATAACTCTGCACTATTGCGAGCTGTAAATGCCACGTCCAGCTTAGCTGTGCAGAAGAAGAACAACAAGAAGAAGAAATATCTCGAAATATGTCCGTCAGGACCCTTCCCTTGAGATAAATCTGCAAATATCTCGGAAACGAAGCGAGCTATGGCAAAATGTTAAGAGACCTTTTTTGTAGAGAATGATGTTTCCTACAATTTATGTTCTATGATATTTTTTGATCAGAAGCGTAGTTTTCGAGATATATCGAGATACTTAAAAGTTCCGAAGCCGCACCAACATAATGGAGATACAGAAACACCGTGGCCCCTTTCTTCGGGATAACTCTGCACTATTGCGAGCTGGAAATGCCACTTCCAGTTTAGCTGTGCAGAGGAAGAACAAGAAGAAGAAGAAATATCTCGAAATATGTCCGTCAGGCCCCTTCCCTCGAGATAAATCTGCAAATATCTCGGAAACGAAGCGAGCTATGGCAAAATGTTAAGAGACCTTTTTTGTAGAGAATTAAATTTCCTACTTTTTATGTTCTATGATATTTTTTGATCAGAAGCGTAGTTTTGGAGATATATCGAGATACTTAAAAGTTCCGAAGCCGCACCAACATAATAGAGATACAGAAACACCGTGGCCCCTTTCTTCGGGATAACTCTGCACTATTGCGAGCTGGAAATGCCACTTCCAGTTTAGCTGTGCAGAGGAAGAACAACAAGAAGAAGAAATATCTCGAAATATGTCCGTCAGGACCCTTCCCTTGAGATAAATCTGCAAATATCTCGGAAACGAAGCGAGCTATGGCAAAACGTTAAGAGACCTTTTTTGTAGAGAATTATGTTTGCTACAATTTATGTTCCATGATATTTTTTGATCAGAAGCGTAGTTTTCGAGATATATCGAGATATTTAAAAGTTCCGAGGCCGCACCAACATAATAGAGATACAGAAACACCGTGGCCCCTTTCTTCGGGATAACTCTGCACTATTGCGAGCTGGAAATGCCACTTCCAGTTTAGCTGTGCAGAGGAAGAACAACAAGATGAAGAAATATCTCGAAATATGTCCGTCAGGCCCCTTCCCTCGAGATAAATCTGCAAATATCTCGGAAACGAAGCGAGCTATGGCAAAATGTTAAGAGACCTTTTTTGTAGAGAATGATGTTTCCTACAATTTATGTTCTATGATATTTTTTGATCAGAAGCGTAGTTTTCGAGATATATCGAGATACTTAAAAGTTCCGAAGCCGCACCAACATAATGGAGATACAGAAACACCGTGGCCCCTTTCTTCGGGATAACTCTGCACTATTGCGAGCTGGAAATGCCACTTCCAGTTTAGCTGTGCAGAGGAAGAACAAGAAGAAGAAGAAATATCTCGAAATATGTCCGTCAGGCCCCTTCCCTCGAGATAAATCTGCAAATATCTCGGAAACGAAGCGAGCTATGGCAAAATGTTAAGAGACCTTTTTTGTAGAGAATTAAATTTCCTACTTTTTATGTTCTATGATATTTTTTGATCAGAAGCGTAGTTTTCGAGATATACCGAGATACTTAAAAGTTCCGAAGCCGCACCAACATAATAGAGATACAGAAACACCGTGGCCCCTTTCTTCGGGATAACTCCGCACTATTGCGAGCTGGAAATGCCACTTCCAGTTTAGCTGTGCAGAGGAAGAACAACAAGAAGAAGAAATATCTCGAAATATGTCCGTCAGGACCCTTCCCTTGAGATAAATCTGCAAATATCTCGGAAACGAATCGAGCTATGGCAAAACGTTAAGAGACCTTTTTTGTAGAGAATTATGTTTGCTACAATTTATGTTCCATGATATTTTTTGATCAGAAGCGTAGTTTTCGAGATATATCGAGATATTTAAGAGTTCCGAAGCCGCACCAACATAATAGAGATACAGAAACACCGTGGCCCCTTTCTTTGAGATAACTCTGCACTATTGCGAGCTGCAAATGCCACTTCCAGCTTAGCTGTGCAGAAGAAGAACAACAAGAAGAAGAAATATCCCGAAATATGTCCGTCAGGACCCTTCGCTCGAGATAAATCTGCAAATATCTCGGAAACGAAGCGAGCTATGGCAAAACGTTAAGAGACCTTTTTTGTAGAGAATTATGTTTGCTACAATTTATGTTCCATGATATTTTTTGATCAGAAGCGTAGTTTTCGAGATATATCGAGATATTTAAATGTTCCGAAGCCGCACCAACATAATAGAGATACAGAAACACCGTGGCCCCTTTCTTTGAGATAACTCTGCACTATTGCGAGCTGCAAATGCCACTTCCAGCTTAGCTGTGCAGAAGAAGAACAACAAGAAGAAGAAATATCTCGAAATATGTCCGTCAGGCCCCTTCCCTCGAGATAAATCTGCAAATATCTCGGAAAGGAAGCGAGCTATGGCAAAATGCTAAGAGACCTTTTTTGTAGAGAATTAAATTTCCTACTTTTTATGTTCTATGATATTTTTTGATCAGAAGCGTAGTTTTCGAGATATATCGAGATACTTAAAAGTTCCGAAGCCGCACCAACATAATAGAGATACAGAAACACCGTCGCCCCTTTCTTCGGGATAACTCTGCACTATTGCGAGCTGGAAATGCCACTTCCAGTTTAGCTGTGCAGAGGAAGAACAACAAGAAGAAGAAATATCTCGAAATATGTCCGTCAGGCCCCTTCCCTTGAGAGAAATCTGCAAATATCTCGGAAATGAAGCGAGCTATGGCAAAATGTTAAGAGACCTTATTTGTAGAGAATTAAGTTTCCTACTTTTTATGTTCTATGATATTATTTGATCAGATGCGTAGTTCCTCGAGATATATCAAGGTATTTAAAGGTTCCGAAGCCGCACCAACATAATAGAGATACAGAAACACCGTGGCCCCTTTCTTTGAGATAACTCTGCACTATTGCGAGCTGCAAATGCCACTTCCAGCTTAGCTGTGCAGAAGAAGAACAACAAGAAGAAGAAATATCTCGAAATATGTCCGTCAGGCCCCTTCCCTCGAGATAAATCTGCAAATATCTCGGAAACGAAGCGAGCTATGGCAAAATGTTAAGAGACCTTTTTTGTAGAGAATTAAGTTTCCTACTTCTTATGTTCTATGATATTTTTTGATCAGATGCGTAGTTCTCGAGATATATCAAGATATTTAAAAGTTCCGAAGCCGCACCAACATAATAGAGATACAGAAACACCGTGGCCCCTTTCTTTGAGATAACTCTGCACTATTGCGAGCTGCAAATGCCACTTCCAGCTTCGCTGTGCAGAAGAAGAACAACAAGAAGAAGAAATATCTCGAAATATGTCCGTCAGGCCCCTTCCCTTGAGATAAATCTGCAAATATCTCGGAAACCAAGCGAACTATGGCAAAATGTTAAGAGACCTTTTTTGTAGAGAATTAAGTTTCCCACTTTTTATGTTCTATGATATTTTTTGATCAGATGCGTAGTTCTCGAGATATATCAAGATATTTAAAAGTTCCGTAGCCGCACCAACATAATAGAGATACAGAAACACCGTGGCCCCTTTCTTTGAGATAACTCTGCACTATTGCGAGCTGCAAATGCCACTTCCAGCTTAGCTGTGCAGAAGAAGAACAACAAGAAGAAGAAATATCTCGAAATATGTCCGTCAGGCCCCTTCCCTTGAGATAAATCTGCAAATATCTCGGAAACGAAGCGAGCTATGGCAAAATGTTAAGAGACCTTTTTTGTAGAGAATTATGTTTCGTACAATTTATGTTCTATGATATTTTTTGATCAGAAGCGTAGTTTTCGAGATATATCGAGATATTTAACAGTTCCGAAGCCGCACCAACATAATAGAGATACAGAAACACCGTGGCCCCTTTCTTTGAGATAACTCTGCACTAGTGCGAGCCGCAAATGCCGCTTCCAGCTTAGCTGTGCAGAAGAAGAACAACAAGAAGAAGAAATATCTCGAAATATGTCCGTTAGGCCCCTTCCCTTGAGATAAATCTGCAAATATCTCGGAAACGAAGCGAGCTACGGCAAAATGTTAAGAGACCTTTTTTGTAGAGAATTATGTTTCCTACAATTTATGTTCTATGATATTTTTTTATCAGAAGCGTAGTTTTCGAGATATATCGAGATATTTAATAGATCCGAAGCCGCACCAACATAATAGAGATACAGAAACACCGTGGCCCCTTTCTTTGAGATAACTCTGCACTAGTGCGAGCCGCAAATGCCGCTTCCAGCTTAGCTGTGCAGAAGAAGAACAACAAGAAGAAGAAATATCTCGAAATATGTCCGTCAGGCCCCTTCCCTCGAGATAAATCTGCAAATATCTCGGAAACGAAGCGAGCTATGGCAAAATGTTAAGAGACCTTTTTTGTAGAGAATTAAGTTTCCTACTTTTTATGTTTTATGATATTTTTTGATCAGATGCGTAGTTCTCGAGATATATCAAGATATTTAAAAGTTCCGAAGCCGCACCAACATAATAGAGATACAGAAACACCGTGGCCCCTTTCTTTGAGATAACTCTGCACTATTGCGAGCTGCAAATGCCACTTCCAGCTTAGCTGTGCAGAAGAAGAACAACAAGAAGAAGAAATATCTCGAAATATGTCCGTCAGGCCCCTTCCCTTGAGATAAATCTGCAAATATCTCGGAAACGAAGCGAGCTATGGCAAAATGTTAAGAGACCTTTTTTGTAGAGAATTATGTTTCCTACAATTTATGTTCTATGATATTTTTTGATCAGAAGCGTAGTTTTCGAGATATATCGAGATATTTAACAGTTCCGAAGCCGCACCAACATAATAGAGATACAGAAACACCGTGGCCCCTTTCTTTGAGATAACTCTGCACTAGTGCGAGCCGCAAATGCCGCTTCCAGCTTAGCTGTGCAGAAGAAGAACAACAAGAAGAAGAAATATCTCGAAATATGTCCGTTAGGCCCCTTCCCTTGAGATAAATCTGCAAATATCTCGGAAACGAAGCGAGCTATGGCAAAATGTTAAGAGACCTTTTTTGTAGAGAATTAAGTTTCCTACTTTTTATGTTGTATGATATTTTTTGATCAGATGCGTAGTTCTCGAGATATATCAAGATATTTAAAAGTTCCGAAGCCGCACCAACATAATAGAGATTCAGAAACACCGTGGCCCCTTTCCTTGAGATAACTCTGCACTATTGCGAGCTGGAAATGCCACTTCCAGTTTAGCTGTGCAGAAGAAGAACAACAAGAAGAAGAAACATCCCGAAATATGTCCGTCAGGACCCTTCCCTTGAGATAAATCTGCAAATATCTCGGAAACGAAGCGAGCTATGGCAAAATGTTAAGAGACCTTTTTTGTAGAGAATGATGTTTCCTACAATTTATGTTCTATGATATTTTTTGATCAGAAGCGTAGTTTTCGAGATATATCGAGATACTCAAAAGTTCCGAAGCCGCACCAACATAATAGAGATACAGAAACACCGTGGCCCCTTTCTTCGGGATAACTCTGCACTATTGCGAGCTGGAAATGCCACTTCCAGTTTAGCTGTGCAGAGGAAGAACAACAAGAAGAAGAAATATCTCGAAATATGTCCGTCAGGCCCCTTCCCTCGAGATAAATCTGCAAATATCTCGGAAACGAAGCGAGCTATGGCAAAATGTTAAGAGACCTTTTTTGTAGACAATTATGTTTCCTACAATTTATGTTGTATGATATTTTTTGATCAGAAGCGTAGTTTTCGAGATATATCGAGATATTTAAAAGTTCCGAAGCCGCACCAACATAATAGAGATACAGAAACACCGTGGCCCCTTTCTTTGAGATAACTCTGCACTAGTGCGAGCCGCAAATGCCGCTTCCAGCTTAGCTGTGCAGAAGAAGAACAACAAGAAGAAGAAATATCTCGAAATATGTCCGTTAGGCCCCTTCCCTTGAGATAAATCTGCAAATATCTCGGAAACGAAGCGAGCTATGGCAAAATGTTAAGAGACCTTTTTTGTAGAGAATTATGTTTCCTACAATTTATGTTCTATGATATTTTTTTATCAGAAGCGTAGTTTTCGAGATATATCGAGATATTTAATAGATCCGAAGCCGCACCAACATAATAGAGATACAGAAACACCGTGGCCCCTTTCTTTGAGATAACTCTGCACTAGTGCGAGCCGCAAATGCCGCTTCCAGCTTAGCTGTGCAGAAGAAGAACAACAAGAAGAAGAAATATCTCGAAATATGTCCGTCAGGCCCCTTCCCTCGAGATAAATCTGCAAATATCTCGGAAACGAAGCGAGCTATGGCAAAATGTTAAGAGACCTTTTTTGTAGAGAATTAAGTTTCCTACTTTTTATGTTTTATGATATTTTTTGATCAGATGCGTAGTTCTCGAGATATATCAAGATATTTAAAAGTTCCGAAGCCGCACCAACATAATAGAGATACAGAAACACCGTGGCCCCTTTCTTTGAGATAACTCTGCACTATTGCGAGCTGCAAATGCCACTTCCAGCTTAGCTGTGCAGAAGAAGAACAACAAGAAGAAGAAATATCTCGAAATATGTCCGTCAGGCCCCTTCCCTTGAGATAAATCTGCAAATATCTCGGAAACGAAGCGAGCTATGGCAAAATGTTAAGAGACCTTTTTTGTAGAGAATTATGTTTCCTACAATTTATGTTCTATGATATTTTTTGATCAGAAGCGTAGTTTTCGAGATATATCGAGATATTTAACAGTTCCGAAGCCGCACCAACATAATAGAGATACAGAAACACCGTGGCCCCTTTCTTTGAGATAACTCTGCACTAGTGCGAGCCGCAAATGCCGCTTCCAGCTTAGCTGTGCAGAAGAAGAACAACAAGAAGAAGAAATATCTCGAAATATGTCCGTTAGGCCCCTTCCCTTGAGATAAATCTGCAAATATCTCGGAAACGAAGCGAGCTATGGCAAAATGTTAAGAGACCTTTTTTGTAGAGAATTAAGTTTCCTACTTTTTATGTTGTATGATATTTTTTGATCAGATGCGTAGTTCTCGAGATATATCAAGATATTTAAAAGTTCCGAAGCCGCACCAACATAATAGAGATTCAGAAACACCGTGGCCCCTTTCCTTGAGATAACTCTGCACTATTGCGAGCTGGAAATGCCACTTCCAGTTTAGCTGTGCAGAAGAAGAACAACAAGAAGAAGAAATATCTCGAAACATGTCCGTCAGGCCCCTTCCCTTGAGATAAATCTGCAAATATCTCGGAAACGGAGCGAGCTATGGCAAAATGATAAGAGACCTTTTTTGTAGAGAATTAAGTTTTCTACTTTTTATGTTCCATGATATTTTTTGATCAGGTGCGTAGTTCTCGAGATATATCAAGATATTTAAAAGTTGCGAAGCCGCACCAACATAATAGAGATACAGAAACACCGTGGCCCCTTTCTTTGAGAAAACTCTGCACTATTGCGAGCTGTAAATGCCACTTCCAGCTTAGCTGTGCAGAAGAAGAACAACAAGAAGAAGAAGTATCTCGAAATATGTCCGTCAGGCCCCTTCCCTTGAGATCAATCTGCAAATATCTCGGAAACGAAGCGAGCTATGGCAAAATGTTAAGAGACCTTTTTTGTAGAGAATTAAATTTCCTACTTTTTATGTTCTATGATATTTTTTGATCAGATGCGTAGTTCTCGAGATATATCAAGATATTTAAAAGTTCCGAAGCCGCACCAACATAATAGAGATACAGAAACACCGTGGCCCCTTTCTTTGAGATAACTATGCACTATTGCGAGCTGGAAATGCCACTTCCAGTTTAGCTGTGCAGAAGAAGAACAACAAGAAGAAGAAATATCTCGAAATATGTCCGTCAGGCCCGTTACTTTGACCTGAATCTGCAAATATCTCGGAAACGAAGCGAGCTATGGCAAAATGTTATGAGACTTTATTTGTTGAGAATTAAGTTTCCTACTTTTTATGTTCTACGATATTTTTTGATCAGATGCGTAGTTCTCGAGATATATCAAGATATTTAAAAGTTCCGAAGCTGCACCAACATAATAGAGATACAGAAACACCGTGGCCCCTTTCTTTGAGATAACTCTGCACTAGTGCGAGCCGCAAATGCCACTTCCGGCTTAGCTGTGCAGAAGAAGAACAACAAGAAGAAGAAATATCTCGAAATATGTCCGTCAGGCCCCTTCCCTTGAGATAAATCTGCAAATATCTCGGAAACGAAGCGAGCTATGGCAAAATGTTAAGAGACCTTTTTTGTAGAGAATTAAGTTTCCTACTTTTTATGTTCTATGATATTTTTTGATCAGATGCGTAGTTCTCGAGATATATCAAGATATTTAAAAGTTCCGATGCCGCACCAACATAATAGAGATACAGAAACACCGTGGCCCCTTTCTTTGAGATAACTCTGCACTATTGCGAGCTGGAAACGCCACTTCCAGTTTAGCTGTGCAGAAGAAGAACAACAAGAAGAAGAAATATCTCGAAATATGTCCGTCAGGCCCCTTCCCTTGAGATAAATCTGCAAATATCTCGGAAACGAAGCGAGCTATGGCAAAATGTTGAGAGACCTTTTTTGTAGAGAATTAAGTTTCCTACTTTTTATGTTCTATGATATTTTTTGATCAGATGCGTAGTTCTCGAGATATATCAAGATATTTAAAAGTTCCGAAGCCGCACCAACATAATAGAGATACAGAAACACCGTGGCCCCTTTCTTTGAGATAACTCTGCACTATTGCGAGCTGCAAATGCCACTTCCAGCTTAGCTGTGCAGAAGAAGAACAACAAGAAGAAGAAATATCTCGAAATATGTCCGTCAGGCCCCTTCCCTTGAGATAAATCTGCAAATATCTCGGAAACGAAGCGAGCTATGGCAAAATGTTATGAGACTTTATTTGTAAAGAATTAAGTTTCCTACTTTTTATGTTCTACGATATTTTTTGATCAGATGCGTAGTTCTCGAGATATATCAAGATATTTAAAAGTTCCGAAGCCGCACCAACATAATAGAGATACAGAAACACCGTGGCCCCTTTCTTTGAGATAACTCTGCACTATTGCGAGCTGGAAACGCCACTTCCAGTTTAGCTGTGCAGAAGAAGAACAACAAGAAGAAGAAATATCTCGAAATATGTCCGTCAGGCCCCTTCCCTTGAGATAAATCTGCAAATATCTCGGAAACGAAGCGAGCTATGGCAAAATGTTGAGAGACCTTTTTTGTAGAGAATTAAGTTTCCTACTTTTTATGTTCTATGATATTTTTTGATCAGATGCGTAGTTCTCGAGCTATATCAAGATATTTAAAAGTTCCGAAGCCGCACCAACATAATAGAGATACAGAAACACCGTGGCCCCTTTCTTTGAGATAACTCTGCACTACTGCGAGCTGCAAATGCCACTTCCAGCTTAGCTGTGCAGAAGAAGAACAACAAGAAGAAGAAATATCTCGAAATATGTCCGTCAGGCCCCTTCCCTTGAGATAAATCTGCAAATATCTCGGAAACGAAGCGAGCTATGGCAAAATGTTGAGAGACCTTTTTTGTAGAGAATTAAGTTTCCTACTTTTTATGTTCTATGATATTTTTTGATCAGATGCGTAGTTCTCGAGATATATCAAGATATTTAAAAGTTCCGAAGCCGCACCAACATAATAGAGATACACAAACACCGTGGCCCCTTTCTTTGAGATAACTCTGCACTATTGCGAGCTGCAAACGCCACTTCCAGCTTAGCTGTGCAGAAGAAGAACAACAAGAAGAAGAAATATCTCGAAATATGTCCGTCAGGCCCCTTCCCTTGAGATAAATCTGCAAATATCTCGGAAACGAAGCGAGCTATGGCAAAATGTTATGAGACTTTATTTGTAGAGAATTAAGTTTCCTACAATTTATGTTCTATGATATTTTTTGATCAGAAGCGTAGTTTTCGAGATATATCGAGATATTTAAAAGTTCCGAAGCCGCACCAACATAATAGAGATACGGAAACACCGTGGCCCCTTTCTTTGAGATAACTCTGCACTAGTGCGAGCCGCAAATGCCACTTCCAGCTTAGCTGTGCAGAAGAAGAACAACAAGAAGAAATATCTCGAAATATGTCCGTCAGGCCCCTTCCCTTGAGATAAATCTGCAAATATCTCGGAAACGAAGCGAGCTATGGCAAAATGTTAAGAGACCTTTTTTGTAGAGAATTAAGTTTCCTACTTTTTATGTTCTACGATATTTTTTGATCAGATGCGTAGTTCTCGAGATATATCAAGATATTTAAAAGTTCCGAAGCCGCACCAACATAATAGAGATACAGAAACACCGTGGCCCCTTTCTTTGAGATAACTCTGCACTATTGCGAGCTGCAAATGCCACTTCCAGCTTAGCTGTGCAGAAGAAGAACAACAAGAAGAAGAAATATCTCGAAATATGTCCGTCAGGCCCCTTCCCTTGAGATAAATCTGCAAATATCTCGGAAACGAAGCGAGCTATGGCAAAATGTTAAGAGACCTTTTTTGTAGAGAATTATGTTTCCTACAATTTATGTTCTATGATATTTTTTGATCAGAAGCGTAGTTTTCGAGATATATCGAGATATTTAACAGTTCCGAAGCCGCACCAACATAATAGAGATACAGAAACACCGTGGCCCCTTTCTTTGAGATAACTCTGCACTAGTGCGAGCCGCAAATGCCGCTTCCAGCTTAGCTGTGCAGAAGAAGAACAACAAGAAGAAGAAATATCTCGAAATATGTCCGTTAGGCCCCTTCCCTTGAGATAAATCTGCAAATATCTCGGAAACGAAGCGAGCTATGGCAAAATGTTAAGAGACCTTTTTTGTAGAGAATTAAGTTTCCTACTTTTTATGTTGTATGATATTTTTTGATCAGATGCGTAGTTCTCGAGATATATCAAGATATTTAAAAGTTCCGAAGCCGCACCAACATAATAGAGATTCAGAAACACCGTGGCCCCTTTCCTTGAGATAACTCTGCACTATTGCGAGCTGGAAATGCCACTTCCAGTTTAGCTGTGCAGAAGAAGAACAACAAGAAGAAGAAATATCTCGAAATATGTCCGTCAGGCCCCTTCCCTTGAGATAAATCTGCAAATATCTCGGAAACGAAGCGAGCTATGGCAAAATGTTGAGAGACCTTTTTTGTAGAGAATTAAGTTTCCTACTTTTTATGTTCTATGATATTTTTTGATCAGATGCGTAGTTCTCGAGATATATCAAGATATTTAAAAGTTCCGAAGCCGCACCAACATAATAGAGATACAGAAACACCGTGGCCCCTTTCTTTGAGATAACTCTGCACTATTGCGAGCTGCAAATGCCACTTCCAGCTTAGCTGTGCAGAAGAAGAACAACAAGAAGAAGAAATATCTCGAAATATGTCCGTCAGGCCCCTTCCCTTGAGATAAATCTGCAAATATCTCGGAAACGAAGCGAGCTATGGCAAAATGTTATGAGACTTTATTTGTAAAGAATTAAGTTTCCTACTTTTTATGTTCTACGATATTTTTTGATCAGATGCGTAGTTCTCGAGATATATCAAGATATTTAAAAGTTCCGAAGCCGCACCAACATAATAGAGATACAGAAACACCGTGGCCCCTTTCTTTGAGATAACTCTGCACTATTGCGAGCTGGAAACGCCACTTCCAGTTTAGCTGTGCAGAAGAAGAACAACAAGAAGAAGAAATATCTCGAAATATGTCCGTCAGGCCCGTTACTTTGACCTGAATCTGCAAATATCTCGGAAACGAAGCGAGCTATGGCAAAATGTTATGAGACTTTATTTGTTGAGAATTAAGTTTCCTACTTTTTATGTTCTACGATATTTTTTGATCAGATGCGTAGTTCTCGAGATATATCAAGATATTTAAAAGTTCCGAAGCTGCACCAACATAATAGAGATACAGAAACACCGTGGCCCCTTTCTTTGAGATAACTCTGCACTAGTGCGAGCCGCAAATGCCACTTCCGGCTTAGCTGTGCAGAAGAAGAACAACAAGAAGAAGAAATATCTCGAAATATGTCCGTCAGGCCCCTTCCCTTGAGATAAATCTGCAAATATCTCGGAAACGAAGCGAGCTATGGCAAAATGTTAAGAGACCTTTTTTGTAGAGAATTAAGTTTCCTACTTTTTATGTTCTATGATATTTTTTGATCAGATGCGTAGTTCTCGAGATATATCAAGATATTTAAAAGTTCCGATGCCGCACCAACATAATAGAGATACAGAAACACCGTGGCCCCTTTCTTTGAGATAACTCTGCACTATTGCGAGCTGGAAACGCCACTTCCAGTTTAGCTGTGCAGAAGAAGAACAACAAGAAGAAGAAATATCTCGAAATATGTCCGTCAGGCCCCTTCCCTTGAGATAAATCTGCAAATATCTCGGAAACGAAGCGAGCTATGGCAAAATGTTGAGAGACCTTTTTTGTAGAGAATTAAGTTTCCTACTTTTTATGTTCTATGATATTTTTTGATCAGATGCGTAGTTCTCGAGATATATCAAGATATTTAAAAGTTCCGAAGCCGCACCAACATAATAGAGATACAGAAACACCGTGGCCCCTTTCTTTGAGATAACTCTGCACTATTGCGAGCTGCAAATGCCACTTCCAGCTTAGCTGTGCAGAAGAAGAACAACAAGAAGAAGAAATATCTCGAAATATGTCCGTCAGGCCCCTTCCCTTGAGATAAATCTGCAAATATCTCGGAAACGAAGCGAGCTATGGCAAAATGTTATGAGACTTTATTTGTAAAGAATTAAGTTTCCTACTTTTTATGTTCTACGATATTTTTTGATCAGATGCGTAGTTCTCGAGATATATCAAGATATTTAAAAGTTCCGAAGCCGCACCAACATAATAGAGATACAGAAACACCGTGGCCCCTTTCTTTGAGATAACTCTGCACTATTGCGAGCTGGAAACGCCACTTCCAGTTTAGCTGTGCAGAAGAAGAACAACAAGAAGAAGAAATATCTCGAAATATGTCCGTCAGGCCCCTTCCCTTGAGATAAATCTGCAAATATCTCGGAAACGAAGCGAGCTATGGCAAAATGTTGAGAGACCTTTTTTGTAGAGAATTAAGTTTCCTACTTTTTATGTTCTATGATATTTTTTGATCAGATGCGTAGTTCTCGAGCTATATCAAGATATTTAAAAGTTCCGAAGCCGCACCAACATAATAGAGATACAGAAACACCGTGGCCCCTTTCTTTGAGATAACTCTGCACTACTGCGAGCTGCAAATGCCACTTCCAGCTTAGCTGTGCAGAAGAAGAACAACAAGAAGAAGAAATATCTCGAAATATGTCCGTCAGGCCCCTTCCCTTGAGATAAATCTGCAAATATCTCGGAAACGAAGCGAGCTATGGCAAAATGTTGAGAGACCTTTTTTGTAGAGAATTAAGTTTCCTACTTTTTATGTTCTATGATATTTTTTGATCAGATGCGTAGTTCTCGAGATATATCAAGATATTTAAAAGTTCCGAAGCCGCACCAACATAATAGAGATACACAAACACCGTGGCCCCTTTCTTTGAGATAACTCTGCACTATTGCGAGCTGCAAACGCCACTTCCAGCTTAGCTGTGCAGAAGAAGAACAACAAGAAGAAGAAATATCTCGAAATATGTCCGTCAGGCCCCTTCCCTTGAGATAAATCTGCAAATATCTCGGAAACGAAGCGAGCTATGGCAAAATGTTATGAGACTTTATTTGTAGAGAATTAAGTTTCCTACAATTTATGTTCTATGATATTTTTTGATCAGAAGCGTAGTTTTCGAGATATATCGAGATATTTAAAAGTTCCGAAGCCGCACCAACATAATAGAGATACGGAAACACCGTGGCCCCTTTCTTTGAGATAACTCTGCACTAGTGCGAGCCGCAAATGCCACTTCCAGCTTAGCTGTGCAGAAGAAGAACAACAAGAAGAAATATCTCGAAATATGTCCGTCAGGCCCCTTCCCTTGAGATAAATCTGCAAATATCTCGGAAACGAAGCGAGCTATGGCAAAATGTTAAGAGACCTTTTTTGTAGAGAATTAAGTTTCCTACTTTTTATGTTCTACGATATTTTTTGATCAGATGCGTAGTTCTCGAGATATATCAAGATATTTAAAAGTTCCGAAGCCGCACCAACATAATAGAGATACAGAAACACCGTGGCCCCTTTCTTTGAGATAACTCTGCACTATTGCGAGCTGCAAATGCCACTTCCAGCTTAGCTGTGCAGAAGAA
The DNA here is from genome assembly GCF_051020975.1 of Osmia lignaria lignaria. Classification (NCBI taxonomy): domain Eukaryota; kingdom Metazoa; phylum Arthropoda; class Insecta; order Hymenoptera; family Megachilidae; genus Osmia; species Osmia lignaria. Next base: position 5,789,369 of record NW_027478167.1, on the reverse strand, counting down.
GAACAACAAGAAGAAGAAATATCTCGAAATATGTCCGTCAGGCCCCTTCCCTTGAGATAAATCTGCAAATATCTCGGAAACGAAGCGAGCTATGGCAAAATGTTATGAGACTTTATTTGTAGAGAATTAAGTTTCCTACTTTTTATGTTCTACGATATTTTTTGATCAGATGCGTAGTTCTCGAGATATATCAAGATATTTAAAAGTTCCGAAGCCGCACCAACATAATAGAGATACAGAAACACCGTGGCCCCTTTCTTTGAGATAACTCTGCACTATTGCGTGCTGGAAACGCCACTTCCAGTTTAGCTGTGCAGAAGAAGAACAACAAGAAGAAGAAATATCTCGAAATATGTCCGTCAGGCCCCTTCCCTTGAGATAAATCTGCAAATATCTCGGAAACGAAGCGAGCTATGGCAAAATGTTGAGAGACCTTTTTTGTAGAGAATTAAGTTTCCTACTTTTTATGTTCTATGATATTTTTTGATCAGATGCGTAGTTCTCGAGATATATCAAGATATTTAAAAGTTCCGAAGCCGCACCAACATAATAGAGATACAGAAACACCGTGGCCCCTTTCTTTGAGATAACTCTGCACTATTGCGAGCTGCAAATGCCACTTCCAGCTTAGCTGTGCAGAAGAAGAACAACAAGAAGAAGAAATATCTCGAAATATGTCCGTCAGGCCCCTTCCCTTGAGATAAATCTGCAAATATCTCGGAAACGAAGCGAGCTATGGCAAAATGTTAAGAGACGTTTTTTGTAGAGAATTATGTTTCCTACAATTTATGTTCTATGATATTTTTTGATCAGAAGCGTAGTTTTCGAGATATATCGAGATATTTAAAAGTTCCGAAGCCGCACCAACATAATAGAGATACGGAAACACCGTGGCCCCTTTCTTTGAGATAACTCTGCACTAGTGCGAGCCGCAAATGCCACTTCCAGCTTAGCTGTGCAGAAGAAGAACAACAAGAAGAAATATCTCGAAATATGTCCGTCAGGCCCCTTCCCTTGAGATAAATCTGCAAATATCTCGGAAACGAAGCGAGCTATGGCAAAATGTTAAGAGACCTTTTTTGTAGAGAATTAAGTTCTCTACTTTTTATGTTCCATGATATTTTTTGATCAGATGCGTAGTTCTCGAGATATATCAAGATATTTAAAAGTTCCGAAGCCGCACCAACATAATAGAGATACAGAAACACCGTGGCCCCTTTCTTTGAGATAACTCTGCACTATTGCGAGCTGCAAATGCCACTTCCAGCTTAGCTGTGCAGAAGAAGAACAACAAGAAGAAGAAATATCTCGAAATATGTCCGTCAGGCCCCTTCCCTTGAGATAAATCTGCAAATATCTCGGAAACGAAGCGAGCTATGGCAAAATGTTAAGAGACCTTTTTTGTAGAGAATTAAGTTTTCTACTTTTTATGTTCAATGATATTTTTTGATCAGATGCGTAGTTCTCGAGATATATCAAGATATTTAAAAGTTCCGAAGCCGCACCAACATAATAGAGATACAGAAACACCGTGGCCCCTTTCTTTGAGATAACTCTGCACTATTGCGAGCTGCAAATGCCACTTCCAGCTTAGCTGTGCAGAAGAAGAACAACAAGAAGAAGAAATATCTCGAAATATGTCCGTCAGGCCCCTTCCCTTGAGATGTATCTGCAAATATCTCGGAAACGAAGCGAGCTATGGCAAAATGTTAAGAGACTTTATTTGTAGAGAATTAAGTTTCCTACTTTTTATGTTCTATGATATTTTTTGATCAGATGCGTAGTTCTCGAGATATATCAAGATATTTAAAAGTTCCGAAGCCGCACCAACATAATAGAGATACAGAAACACCGTGGCCCCTTTCTTTGAGATAACTCTGCACTATTGCGAGCTGGAAATGCCACTTCCAGTTTAGCTGTGCAGAAGAAGAACAACAAGAAGAAGAAATATCTCGAAATATGTCCGTCACGCCCGTTACTTTGAGCTGAATCTGCAAATATCTCGGAAACGAAGCGAGCTATGGCAAAATGTTAAGAGACGTTTTTTGTAGAGAATTATGTTTCCTACAATTTATGTTCTATGATATTTTTTGATCAGAAGCGTAGTTTTCGAGATATATCGAGATATTTAAAAGTTCCGAAGCCGCACCAACATAATAGAGATACAGAAACACCGTGGCCCCTTTCTTTGAGATAACTCTGCACTAGTGCGAGCCGCAAATGCCACTTCCAGCTTAGCTGTGCAGAAGAAGAACAACAAGAAGAAATATCTCGAAATATGTCCGTCAGGCCCCTTCCCTTGAGATAAATCTGCAAATATCTCGGAAATGAAGCGAGCTATGGCAAAATGTTAAGAGACCTTTTTTGTAGAGAATTATGTTTCCTACAATTTATGTTCTATGATATTTTTTGATTAGAAGCGTAGTTTTCGAGATATATCGAGATATTAAAAAGTTCCGAAGCCGCACCAACATAATAGAGATACAGAAACACCATGGCCCCTTTCTTTGAGATAACTCTGCACTAGTGCGAGCCGCAAATGGCACTTCCAGCTTAGCTGTGCAGAAGAAGAACAACAAGAAGAAATATCTCGAAATATGTCCGTCAGGCCCCTTCCCTTGAGATAAATCTGCAAATATCTCGGAAACGAAGCGAGCTATGGCAAAATGATATGAGACTTTATTTGTAGAGAATTTAGTTTCCTACTTTTTATGTTCTACGATATTTTTTGATCAGATGCGTAGTTCTCGAGATATATCAAGATATTTAAAAGTTCCGAAGCCGCACCAACATAATAGAGATACAGAGTCACCGTGGCCCCTTTCTTTGAGATAACTCTGCACTATTGCGAGCTGCAAATGCCACTTCCAGCTTAGCTGTGCAGAAGAAGAACAACAAGAAGAAGAAATATCTCGAAATATGTCCGTCAGGCCCCTTCCCTTGAGATAAATCTGCAAATATCTCGGAAACGAAGCGAGCTATGGCAAAATGTTGAGAGACCTTTTTTGTAGAGAATTAAGTTTCCTACTTTTTATGTTCTATGATATTTTTTGATCAGATGCGTAGTTCTCGAGATATATCAAGATATTTAAAAGTTCCGAAGCCGCACCAACATAATAGAGATACAGAAACACCGTGGCCCCTTTCTTTGAGATAACTCTGCACTATTGCGAGCTGCAAATGCCACTTCCAGCTTAGCTGTGCAGAAGAAGAACAACATGAAGAAGAAATATCTCGAAATATGTCCGTCAGGCCCGTTACTTTGAGCTGAATCTGCAAATATCTCGGAAACGAAGCCAGCTATGGCAAAATGTTAAGAGACGTTTTTTGTAGAGAATTATGTTTCCTACAATTTATGTTCTATGATATTTTTTGATCAGAAGCGTAGTTTTCGAGATATATCGAGATATTTAAAAGTTCCGAAGCCGCACCAACATAATAGAGATACAGAAACACCGTGGCCCCTGTCTTTGAGATAACTCTGCACTAGTGCGAGCCGCAAATGCCACTTCCAGCTTAGCTGTGCAGAAGAAGAACAACAAGAAGAAGAAATATCTCGAAATATGTCCGTCAGGCCCGTTACTTTGAGCTGAATCTGCAAATATCTCGGAAACGAAGCGAGCTATGGCAAAATGTTAACAGACTTTTTTGTAGAGAATTATGTTTCCTACAATTTATGTTCTATGATATTTTTTGATCAGAAGCGTAGTTTTCGAGATATATCGAGATATTTAAAAGTTCCGAAGCCGCACCAACATAATAGAGATACAGAAACACCGTGGCCCCTTTCTTTGAGATAACTCTGCACTATTGCGAGCTGGAAATGCCACTTCCAGTTTAGCTGTGCAGAAGAAGAACAACAAGAAGAAGAAATATCTCGAAATATGTCCGTCAGGCCCCTTCCCTTGAGATAAATCTGCAAATATCTCAGAAACCAAGCGAGCTATGGCAAAATGTTAAGAGACCTTTTTTGTAGAGAATTAAGTTTCCTACTTTTTATGTTCTATGATATTTTTTGATCAGATGCGTAGTTCTCGAGACATATCAAGATATTTAAAAGTTCCGAAGCCGCACCAATATAATAGAGATACAGAAACACCGTGGCCCCTTTCTTTGAGATAACTCTGCACTAGTGCGAGCCGCAAATGCCACTTCCAGCTTAGCTGTGCAGAAGAAGAACAACAAGAAGAAGAAATATCTCGAAATATGTCCGTCAGGCCCGTTACTTTGAGCTGAATCTGCAAATATCTCGGAAACGAAGCGAGCTATGGCAAAATGTTAAGAGACTTTATTTGTAGAGAATGAGGTTTCCTACTTTTTATGTTCTATGATATTTTTTGATCAGAAGCGTAGTTTTCGAGATATATCAAGATATTTAAAAGTTCCGAAGCCGCACCAACATAATAGAAATACAGAAACACCGTGGCCCCTTTCTTTGAGATAACTCTGCACTATTGCGAGCTGCAAATGCCACTTCCAGCTTAGCTGTGCAGAAGAAGAACAACAAGAAGAAGAAATATCTCGAAGTATGTCCGTCAGGCCCCTTCCCTTGAGATATATCTGCAAATATCTCGGAAACGAAGCGAGCTATGGCAAAATGTTAAGAGACCTTTTTTGTAGAGAATTAAGTTTCCTACTTTTTATGTTCTACGATATTTTTTGATCAGATGCGTAGTTCTCGAGATATATCAAGATATTTAAAAGTTCCGAAGCCGCACCAACATAATAGAGATACAGAAACACCGTGGCCCCTTTCTTTGAGATAACTCTGCACTATTGCGAGCTGTAAATGCCACTTCCAGCTTAGCTGTGCACAAGAAGAACAACAAGAAGAAGAAATATCTCGAAATATGTCCGTCAGGCCCCTTCCCTCGAGATAAATCTGCAAATATCTCGGAAACGAAGCGAGCTATGGCAAAATGTTAAGAGACCTTTTTTGTAGAGAATTAAGTTTCCTACTTTTTATGTTCTACGATATTTTTTGATCAGATGCGTAGTTCTCGAGATATATCAAGATATTTAAAAGTTCCGAAGCCGCACCAACATAATAGAGATACAGAAACACCGTGGCCCCTTTCGTTGAGATAACTCTGCACTATTGCGAGCTGTAAATGCCACTTCCAGCTTAGCTGTGCGGAAGAAGAACAACAAGAAGAAGAAATATCTCGAAATATGTCCGTCAGGCCCCTTCCCTTGAGATATATCTGCAAATATGTCGGAAACGAAGCGAGCTATGGCAAAATGTTAAGAGACCTTTTTTGTAGAGAATTATGTTTCCTACAATTTATGTTCTATGATATTTTTTGATCAGAAGCGTAGTTTTCGAGATATATCGAGATATTTAAAAGTTCCGAAGCCGCACCAACATAATAGAGATACAGAAACACCGTGGCCCCTTTCTTTGAGATAACTCTGCACTATTGCGAGCTGCAAATGCCACTTCCAGCTTAGCTGTGCAGAAGAAGAACAACAAGAAGAAGAAATATCTCGAAATATGTCCGTCAGGCCCCTTCCCTTGAGATAAATCTGCACATATCTCGGAAACGAAGCGAGCTATGGCAAAATGTTAAGAGACCTTTTTTGTAGAGAATTAAGTTTCCTACTTTTTATGTTCTATGATATTTTTTGATCAGAAGCGTAGTTTTCGAGATATATCGAGATATTTAAAAGTTCCGAAGCCGCACCAACATAATAGAGATACAGATACACCGTGGCCCCTTTCTTTGAGATAACTCTGCACTAGTGCGAGCCGCAAATGCCACTTCCAGCTTAGCTGTGCAGAAGAAGAACAACAAGAAGAAGAAATATCTCGAAATATGTCAGTCAGGCCCCTTCCCTTGAGATAAATCTGCATATATCTCGGAAACGAAGCGAGCTATGGCAAAATGTTAAGAGACCTTTTTTGTAGAGAATCATGTTTCCTACAATTTACGTTCTATGATATTTTTTGATCAGAAGCGTAGTTTTCGAGATATATCGAGATATTTAAAAGTTCCGAAGCCGCACCAACATAATAGAGATACAGATACACCGTGGCCCCTTTCTTTGAGATAACTCTGCACTAGTGCGAGCCGCAAATGCCACTTCCAGCTTAACTGTGCAGAAGAAGAACAACAAGAAGAAGAAATATCTCGAAATATGTACGTCAGACCCCTTCCCTTGAGATAAATCTGCAAATATCTCGGAAACGAAGTGAGCTATTGCAAAATGTTAAGAGACCTTTTTTGTAGAGAATCATGTTTCCTACAATTTACGTTCTGTGATATTTTTTGATCAGAAGCGTAGTTTTCGAGATATATCGAGATATTTAAAAGATCCGAAGCCGCACCAACATAATAGAGATACAGAAACACCGTGGCCCCTTTCTTTGAGAAAACTCTGCACTATTGCGACCTGCAAAAGCCACTTCCAGCTTAGCTGTGCAGACGAAGAACAACAAGAAGAAGAAATATTTCGAAATATGTCCGTCAGGCCCCTTCCCTTGAGATAAATCTGGAAATATATCGGAAACGAAGCGAGCTATGGCAAAATGTTAAGAGACCTTTTTTGTAGAGAATTAAGTTTCCTACTTTTTATCTTCTATGATATTTTTTGATCAGATGCGTAGTGATCGAGATATATCCAGATATTTAAAAGTTCCGAAGCGGCACCAACATAATAGAGATACAGAAACACCGTGGCCCTTTTCTTTGAGATAACTATGCACTATTGCGACCTGCAAATGCCACTTCCAGCTTAGCTGTGCAGAAGAAGAACAACAAGAAGAAGAAATATTTCGAAATATGTCCGTCAGGCCCCTTCCCTTGAGATAAATCCGCAAATAGCTCGGAAACGAAGCGAGCTATGGCAAAATGTTCAGAGACCTTTTTTGTAGAGAATTAAGTTTCCTACTTTTTATGTTCTATGATATTTTTTGATCAGATGCGTAGTTCTCGAGATATATCAAGATATTTAAAAGTTCCGAAGCCGCCCAACATAATAGAGATACAGAAACACCGTGGCCCCTTTCTATGAGATAACTCTGCACTATTGCGAGCTGCAAATGCCACTTCGAGCTTAGCTGTGCAGAAGAAGAACAACAAGAAGAAGAAATATCTCGAAATATGTCCGTCAGACCCCTTCCCTTGAGATAAATCTGCAAATATCTCGGAAACGAAGCGAGCTATGGCAAAATGTTAAGAGACCTTTTTTGTAGAGAATTATGTTTCCTACAATTTACGTTTTATGATATATTTTGATCAGACGCGTAGTTTTCGAGATATATCGAGATATTTAAAAGATCCGAAGCCGCACCAACATAATAGAGATACAGAAACACCGTGGCCCCTTTCTTTGAGATAACTCTGCACTATTGCGAGCTGGAAATGCCACTTCCAGTTTAGCTGTGCAGAAGAAGAACAACAAGAAGAAGAAATATCTCGAAATATGTCCGTCAGGCCCCTTCCCTTGAGATAAATCTGCAAATATCTCAGAAACCAAGCGAGCTATGGCAAAATGTTAAGAGACCTTTTTTGTAGAGAATTAAGTTTCCTACTTTTTATGTTCTATGATATTTTTTGATCAGATGCGTAGTTCTCGAGACATATCAAGATATTTAAAAGTTCCGAAGCCGCACCAATATAATAGAGATACAGAAACACCGTGGCCCCTTTCTTTGAGATAACTCTGCACTAGTGCGAGCCGCAAATGCCACTTCCAGCTTAGCTGTGCAGAAGAAGAACAACAAGAAGAAGAAATATCTCGAAATATGTCCGTCAGGCCCGTTACTTTGAGCTGAATCTGCAAATATCTCGGAAACGAAGCGAGCTATGGCAAAATGTTAAGAGACTTTATTTGTAGAGAATGAGGTTTCCTACTTTTTATGTTCTATGATATTTTTTGATCAGAAGCGTAGTTTTCGAGATATATCAAGATATTTAAAAGTTCCGAAGCCGCACCAACATAATAGAAATACAGAAACACCGTGGCCCCTTTCTTTGAGATAACTCTGCACTATTGCGAGCTGCAAATGCCACTTCCAGCTTAGCTGTGCAGAAGAAGAACAACAAGAAGAAGAAATATCTCGAAGTATGTCCGTCAGGCCCCTTCCCTTGAGATATATCTGCAAATATCTCGGAAACGAAGCGAGCTATGGCAAAATGTTAAGAGACCTTTTTTGTAGAGAATTAAGTTTCCTACTTTTTATGTTCTACGATATTTTTTGATCAGATGCGTAGTTCTCGAGATATATCAAGATATTTAAAAGTTCCGAAGCCGCACCAACATAATAGAGATACAGAAACACCGTGGCCCCTTTCTTTGAGATAACTCTGCACTAGCGCGAGCCGCAAATGCCACTTCCAGCTTAGCTGTGCAAAAGAAGAACAACAAGAAGAAGAAATATCTCGAAATATGTCCGTCAGGCCCCTTCCCTCGAGATAAATCTGCAAATATCTCGGAAACGAAGCGAGCTATGGCAAAATGTTAAGAGACCTTTTTTGTAGAGAATTAAGTTTCCTACTTTTTATGTTCTATGATATTTTTTGATCAGATGCGTAGTTCTCGAGATATATCAAGATATTTAAAAGTTCCGAAGCCGCACCAACATAATAGAGATACAGAAACACCGTGGCCCCTTTCTTTGAGATAACTCTGCACTATTGCGAGCTGTAAATGCCACTTCCAGCTTAGCTGTGCACAAGAAGAACAACAAGAAGAAGAAATATCTCGAAATATGTCCGTCAGGCCCCTTCCCTTGAGATAAATCCGCAAATAGCTCGGAAACGAAGCGAGCTATGGCAAAATGTTCAGAGACCTTTTTTGTAGAGAATTAAGTTTCCTACTTTTTATGTTCTATGATATTTTTTGATCAGATGCGTAGTTCTCGAGATATATCAAGATATCTAAAAGTTCCGAAGCCGCCCAACATAATAGAGATACAGAAACACCGTGGCCCCTTTCTATGAAATAACTCTGCACTATTGCGAGCTGCAAATGCCACTTCGAGCTTAGCTGTGCAGAAGAAGAACAACAAGAAGAAGAAATATCTCGAAATATGTCCGTCAGACCCCTTCCCTTGAGATAAATCTGCAAATATCTCGGAAACGAAGCGAGCTATGGCAAAATGTTAAGAGACCTTTTTTGTAGAGAATTATGTTTCCTACAATTTACGTTTTATGATATATTTTGATCAGACGCGTAGTTTTCGAGATATATCGAGATATTTAAAAGATCCGAAGCCGCACCAACATAATAGAGATACAGAAACACCGTGGCCCCTTTCTTTGAGATACCTCTGCACTCTTGCGAGCTGCAAATGCCACTTCCAGCTTAGCTGTGCAGAAGAAGAACAACAAGAAGAAGAAATATATCGAAATATGTCCGTCAGGCCCCTTCCCTCGAGATAAATCTGCAAATATCTCGGAAACGAAGCGAGCTATGGCAAAATGTTAAGAGACCTTTTTTGTAGAGAATTAAGTTTCCTACTTTTTATGTTCTATGATATTTTTTGATCAGATGCGTAGTTCTCGAGATATATCAAGATATTTAAAAGTTCCGAAGCCGCACCAACATAATAGAGATACAGAAACACCGTGGCCACTTTCTTTGAGATAACTCTGCACTATTGCGAGCTGCAAATGCCACTTCCAGCTTAGCTGTGCAGAAGAAGAACAACAAGAAGAAGAAATATCTCGAAATATGTCCGTCAGGCCCCTTCCCTTGAGATATATCTGCAAATATGTCGGAAACGAAGCGAGCTATGGCAAAATGTTAAGAGACCTTTTTTGTAGAGAATTATGTTTCCTACAATTTATGTTCTATGATATTTTTTGATCAGAAGCGTAGTTTTCGAGATATATCGAGATATTTAAAAGTTCCGAAGCTGCACCAACATAATAGAGATACAGAAACACCGTGGCCCCTTTCTTTGAGATAACTCTGCACTATTGCGCGCTGCAAATGCCACTTCCAGCTTAGCTGTGCAGAAGAAGAACAACAAGAAGAAGAAATATCTCGAAATATGTCCGTCAGGCCCCTTCCCTTGAGATAAATCTGCAAATATCTCGGAAACGAAGCGAGCCATGGCAAAATGTGAAGAGACCTTTTTTGTAGAGAATTAAGTTTCCTACTTTTTATGTTCTATGATATTTTTTGATAAGATGCGTAGTTCTCGAGATATATCAAGATATTTAAAAGTTCCGAAGCCGCACCAACATAATAGAGATACAGAAACACCGTGGCCCCTTTCTTTGAGATAACTCTGCACTATTGCGAGCTGCAAATGCCACTTCCAGCTTAGCTGTGCAGAAGAAGAACAACAGGAAGAAGAAATATCTCGAAATATGTCCGTCAGGCCCCTTCCCTTGAGATAAATCTGCAAATATCTCGGAAACGAAGCGAGCTATGGCAAAATGTTAAGAGACTTTATTTGTAGAGAATTAAGTTTGCTACTTTTTATGTTCTATGATATTTTTTGATCAGATGCGTAGTTCTCGAGATATATCAAGATATTAAAAAGTTCCGAAGCCGCACCAACATAATAGAGATACAGAAACACCGTGGCCCCTTTCTTTGAGATAACTCTGCACTAGTGCGAGCCGCAAATGCCACTTCCAGCTTAGCTGTGCAGAAGAAGAACAACAAGAAGAAGAAATATCTCGAAATATGTCCGTCAGGCCCCATCCCTTGAGATAAATCTGCAAATATCTCGGAAACGAAGCGAGCTATGGCAAAATGTTAAGAGACCTTTTTTGTAGAGAATTAAGTTTCCTACTTTTTATGTTCTATGATATTTTTTGATCAGATGCGTAGTTCTCGAGATATATCAAGATATTTAAAAGTTCCGAAGCCGCACCAACATAATAGAGATACAGAAACACCGTGGCCCCTTTCTTTGAGATAACTCTGCACTATTGCGAGCTGCAAATGCCACTTCGAGCTTAGCTGTGCAGAAGAAGAACAACAAGAAGAAGAAATATCTCGAAATATGTCCGTCAGACCCCTTCCCTTGAGATAAATCTGCAAATATCTCGGAAACGAAGCGAGCTATGGCAAAATGTTAAGAGACCTTTTTTGTAGAGAATTATGTTTCCTACAATTTACGTTTTATGATATATTTTGATCAGACGCGTAGTTTTCGAGATATATCGAGATATTTAAAAGATCCGAAGCCGCACCAACATAATAGAGATACAGAAACACCGTGGCCCCTTTCTTTGAGATACCTCTGCACTCTTGCGAGCTGCAAATGCCACTTCCAGCTTAGCTGTGCAGAAGAAGAACAACAAGAAGAAGAAATATATCGAAATATGTCCGTCAGGCCCCTTCCCCTGAGATAAATCTGGAAATATCTCGGAAACGAAGCGAGCTATGGCAAAATGTTAAGAGACCTTTTTTGTAGAGAATTAAGTTTCCTACTTTTTATGTTCTATGATATTTTTTGATCAGATGCGTAGTTCTCGAGATATATCAAGATATTTAAAAGTTCCGAAGCCGCACCAACATAATAGAGATACAGAAACACCGTGGCCACTTTCTTTGAGATAACTCTGCACTATTGCGAGCTGCAAATGCCACTTCCAGCTTAGCTGTGCAGAAGAAGAACAACAAGAAGAAGAAATATCTCGAAATATGTCCGTCAGGCCCCTTCCCTTGAGATATATCTGCAAATATGTCGGAAACGAAGCGAGCTATGGCAAAATGTTAAGAGACCTTTTTTGTAGAGAATTATGTTTCCTACAATTTATGTTCTATGATATTTTTTGATCAGAAGCGTAGTTTTCGAGATATATCGAGATATTTAAAAGTTCCGAAGCTGCACCAACATAATAGAGATACAGAAACACCGTGGCCCCTTTCTTTGAGATAACTCTGCACTATTGCGCGCTGCAAATGCCACTTCCAGCTTAGCTGTGCAGAAGAAGAACAACAAGAAGAAGAAATATCTCGAAATATGTCCGTCAGGCCCCTTCCCTTGAGATAAATCTGCAAATATCTCGGAAACGAAGCGAGCCATGGCAAAATGTGAAGAGACCTTTTTTGTAGAGAATTAAGTTTCCTACTTTTTATGTTCTATGATATTTTTTGATAAGATGTGTAGTTCGCGAGATATATCAAGATATTTAAAAGTTCCGAAGCCGCACCAACATAATAGAGATACAGAAACACCGTGGCCCCTTTCTTTGAGATAACTCTGCACTATTGCGAGCTGCAAATGCCACTTCCAGCTTAGCTGTGCAGAAGAAGAACAACAAGAAGAAGAAATATCTCGAAATATGTCCGTCAGGCCCCTTCCCTTGAGATAAATCTGCAAATATCTCGGAAACGAAGCGAGCTATGGCAAAATGTTAAGAGACTTTATTTGTAGAGAATTAAGTTTGCTACTTTTTATGTTCTATGATATTTTTTGATCAGATGCGTAGTTCTCGAGATATATCAAGATATTAAAAAGTTCCGAAGCCGCACCAACATAATAGAGATACAGAAACACCGTGGCCCCTTTCTTTGAGATAACTCTGCACTAGTGCGAGCCGCAAATGCCACTTCCAGCTTAGCTGTGCAGAAGAAGAACAACAAGAAGAAGAAATATCTCGAAATATGTCCGTCAGGCCCCTTCCCTTGAGATAAATCTGCACATATCTCGGAAACGAAGCGAGCTATGGCAAAATGTTAAGAGACCTTTTTTGTAGAGAATTAAGTTTCCTACTTTTTATGTTCTATGATATTTTTTGATCCGAAGCGTAGTTTTCGAGATATATCGAGATATTTAAAAGTTCCGAAGCCGCACCAACATAATAGAGATACAGATACACCGTGGCCCCTTTCTTTGAGATAACTCTGCACTAGTGCGAGCCGCAAATGCCACTTCCAGCTTAGCTGTGCAGAAGAAGAACAACAAGAAGAAGAAATATCTCGAAATATGTCCGTCAGGCCCCTTCCCTTGAGATAAATCTGCATATATCTCGGAAACGAAGCGAGCTATGGCAAAATGTTAAGAGACCTTTTTGGTAGAGAATTAAGTTTCCTACTTTTTATGTTCTATAATATTTTTTGATCAGATGCGTTGTTCTCGAGATATATCAAGATATTCAAAAGTTCCGAAGCCGCACCAACATAATAGAGATACAGAAACACCGTGGCCCCTTTCTTTGAGATAACTCTGCACTATTGCGAGCTGGAAATGGCACTTCCAGTTTAGCTGTGCAGAAGAAGAACAACAAGAAGAAGAAATATCTCGAAATATGTCCGTCAGGCCCCTTCCCTTGAGATATATCTGCAAATATCTCGGAAACGAAACGAGCTATGGCAAAATGTTAAGAGACCTTTTTTGTAGAGAATTATCTTTCCTACAATTTATGTTCTATGATGTTTTTTGATCAGAAGCGTAGTTTTCGAGATATATCGAGACATTTAAAAGTTCCGAAGCCGCACCAACATAATAGAGATACAGAAACACCGTGGCCCCTTTCTTCGAGATAACTCTGCACTAGTGCGAGCCGCAAATGCCGCTTCCAGCTTAGCTGTGCAGAAGAAGAACAACAAGAAGAAGAAATATCTCGAAATATGTCCGTCAGGCCCCTTCCCTCGAGATAAATCTGCAAATATCTCGGAAACGAAGCGAGCTATGGCAAAATGTTAAGAGACCTTTTTTGTAGAGAATTAAGTGTCCTACTTTTTATGTTCTATGATATTTTTTGATCAGATGCGTAGTTCTCGAGATATATCAAGATATTTAAAAGTTCCGAAGCCGCACCCACATAATAGAGATACAGAAACACCGTGGCCCCTTTCGTTGAGATAACTCTGCACTATTGTGAGCTGTAAATGCCACTTCCAGCTTAGCTGTGCAGAAGAAGAACAACAAGAAGAAGAAATATCTCGAAATATGTCCGTCAGGCCCCTTCCCTTGAGATATATCTGCAAATATGTCGGAAACGAAGCGAGCTATGGCAAAATGTTAAGAGACCTTTTTTGTAGAGAATTATGTTTCCTACAATTTATGTTCTATGATATTTTTTGATCCGAAGCGTAGTTTTCGAGATATATCGAGATATTTAAAAGTTCCGAAGCCGCACCAACATAATAGAGATACAGATACACCGTGGCCCCTTTCTTTGAGATAACTCTGCACTAGTGCGAGCCGCAAATGCCACTTCCAGCTTAGCTGTGCAGAAGAAGAACAACAAGAAGAAGAAATATCTCGAAATATGTCCGTCAGGCCCCTTCCCTTGAGATAAATCTGCATATATCTCGGAAACGAAGCGAGCTATGGCAAAATGTTAAGAGACCTTTTTGGTAGAGAATTAAGTTTCCTACTTTTTATGTTCTATAATATTTTTTGATCAGATGCGTTGTTCTCGAGATATATCAAGATATTCAAAAGTTCCGAAGCCGCACCAACATAATAGAGATACAGAAACACCGTGGCCCCTTTCTTCGAGATAACTCTGCACTAGTGCGAGCCGCAAATGCCGCTTCCAGCTTAGCTGTGCAGAAGAAGAACAACAAGAAGAAGAAATATCTCGAAATATGTCCGTCAGGCCCCTTCCCTCGAGATAAATCTGCAAATATCTCGGAACCGAAGCGAGCTATGGCAAAATGTTAAGAGACCTTTTTTGTAGAGAATTATGTTTCCTACAATTTATGTTCTATGATATTTTTTGATCAGAAGCGTAGTTTTCGAGATATATCGAGATATTTAAAAATTCCGAAGCCGCACCAACATAATAGAGATACAGAAACACCGTGGCCCCTTTCTTTGAGATAACTCTGCACTATTGCGAGCTGCAAATGCCACTTCCAGCTTAGCTGTGCAGAAGAAGAACAACAAGAAGAAGAAATACCTCGAAATATGTCCGTCAGGCCCCTTCCCTTGAGATAAATCTGCAAATATCTCGGAAACAAAGCGAGCTACGGCAAAATGTTAAGAGACCTTTTTTGTAGAAAATTATGTTTCCTACTTTTTATGTTCTATGATATTTTTTGATCAGATGCGTAGTTCTCGAGATATATCAAGATATTTAAAAGTTCCGAAGCCGCACCAACATAATAGAGATACAGAAACACCGTGGCCCCTTTCTTTGAGATAACTCTGCACTATTGCGAGCTGCAAATGCCACTTCCAGCTTAGCGCTGCAGAAGAAGAACAACAAGAAGAAGAAATATCTCGAAATATGTCCGTCAGGCCCCATCCCTTGAGATAAATCTGCATATATCTCGGAAACGAAGCGAGCTATGGCAAAATGTTAAGAGACCTTTTTGGTAGAGAATTAAGTTTCCTACTTTTTATGTTCTATAATATTTTTTGATCAGATGCGTTGTTCTCGAGATATATCAAGATATTCAAAAGTTCCGAAGCCGCACCAACATAATAGAGATACAGAAACACCGTGGCCCCTTTCTTTGAGATAACTCTGCACTATTGCGAGCTGGAAATGGCACTTCCAGTTTAGCTGTGCAGAAGAAGAACAACAAGAAGAAGAAATATCTCGAAATATGTCCGTCAGGCCCCTTCCCTTGAGATATATCTGCAAATATCTCGGAACCGAAGCGAGCTATGGCAAAATGTTAAGAGACCTTTTTTGTAGAGAATTATGTTTCCTACAGTTTATGTTCTATGATATTTTTTGATCAGAAGCGTAGTTTTCGAGATATATCGAGATATTTAAAAGCTCCGAAGCCGCACCAACATAATAGAGATACAGAAACACCGTGGCCCCTTTCTTTGAGATAACTCTGCACTATTGCGAGCTGCAAATGCCACTTCCAGCTTAGCTGTGCAGAAGAAGAACAACAAGAAGAAGAAATATCTCGAAATATGTCCGTCAGGCCCCTTCCCTTGAGATAAATCTGCACATATCTCGGAAACGAAGCGAGCTATGGCAAAATGTTAAGCGATCTTTTTTGTAGAGAATTAAGTTTCCTACTTTTTATGTTCTATGATATTTTTTGATCAGATGCGTAGTTCTCGAGATATATCAAGATATTTAAAAGTTCCGAAGCCGCACCAACATAATAGAGATACAGAAACACCGTGGCCCCTTTCTTCGAGATAACTCTGCACTAGTGCGAGCCGCAAATGCCGCTTCCAGCTTAGCTGTGCAGAAGAAGAACAACAAGAAGAAGAAATATCTCGAAATATGTCCGTCAGGCCCCTTCCCTCGAGATAAATCTGCAAATATCTCGGAACCGAAGCGAGCTATGGCAAAATGTTAAGAGACCTTTTTTGTAGAGAATTATGTTTCCTACAATTTATGTTCTATGATATTTTTTGATCAGAAGCGTAGTTTTCGAGATATATCGAGATATTTAAAAGCTCCGAAGCCGCACCAACATAATAGAGATACAGAAACACCGTGGCCCCTTTCTTTGAGATAACTCTGCACTATTGCGAGCTGCAAATGCCACTTCCAGCTTAGCTGTGCAGAAGAAGAACAACAAGAAGAAGAAATATCTCGAAATATGTCCGTCAGGCCCCTTCCCTTGAGATAAATCTGCACATATCTCGGAAACGAAGCGAGCTATGGCAAAATGTTAAGCGACCTTTTTTGTAGAGAATTAAGTTTCCTACTTTTTATGTTCTATGATATTTTTTGATCAGATGCGTAGTTCTCGAGATATATCAAGATATTTAAAAGTTCCGAAGCCGCACCAACATAATAGAGATACAGAAACACCGTGGCCCCTTTCTTTGAGATAACTCTGCACTATTGCGAGCTGGAAATGCCACTTCCAGTTTAGCTGTGCAGAAGAAGAACAACAAGAAGAAGAAATATCTCGAAATATGTCCGTCAGGCCCCTTCCCTTGAGATATATCTGCATATATCTCGGAAACGAAGCGAGCTATGGCAAAATGTTAAGAGACCTTTTTTGTAGAGAATTAAGTTTTCTACTTTTTATGTTCTATGATATTTTTTGATCAGATGCGTAGTTCTCGAGATATATCAAGATATTTAAAAGTTCCGAAGCTGCACCAACATAATAGAGGTACAGAAACACCGTGGCCCCTTTCTTTGAGATAACTCTGCACTATTGCGAGCAGCAAATGCCACTTCCAGCTTAGCTGTGCAGAAGAAGAACAACAAGAAGAAGAAATATCTCGAAATATGACCGTCAGGCCCCGTCCCTTGAGATAAATCTGCATATATCTCGGAAACGAAGCGAGCTATGGCAAAATGTTAAGAGACCTTTTTGGTAGAGAATTAAGTTTCCTACTTTTTATGTTCTATGATATTTTTTGATCAGATGCGTTGTTCTCGAGATATATCAAGATATTTAAAAGTTCCGAAGCCGCACCAACATAATAGAGATACAGAAACACCGTGGCCCCTTTCTTTGAGATAACTCTGCACTATTGCGAGCTGCAAATGCCACTTCCAGCTTAGCTGTGCAGAAGAAGAACAACTAGAAGAAGAAATATCTCGAAATATGTCCGTCAGGCCCCTTCCCTTGAGATAAATCTGCAAATATCTCGGAAACGAAGCGAGCTATGGCAAAATGTTTAGAGACTTTATTTGTAGAGAATTAAGTTTCCTACTTTTTACGTTCTATGATATTTTTTGATCAGATGTGTAGTTCTCGAGATATATCAAGATATTTTAAAGTTCCGAAGCCGCACCAACATAATAGAGATACAGAAACACCGTGGCCCCTTTCTTTGAGATAACTGTGCACTATTGCGAGCTGGAAATGGCACTTCCAGTTTAGCTGTGCAGAAGAAGAACAACAAGAAGAAGAAATATCTCGAAATATGTCCGTCAGGCCCCTTCCCTTGAGATATATCTGCAAATATCTCGGAAACGAAACGATCTATGGCAAAATGTTAAGAGACCTTTTTTGTAGAAAATTATCTTTCCTACAATTTATGTTCTATGATATTTTTTGATCAGAAGCGCAGTTTTCGAGATATATCGAGACATTTAAAAGTTCCGAAGCCGCACCAACATAATAGAGATACAGAAACACCGTGGCCCCTTTCTTCGAGATAACTCTGCACTAGTGCGAGCCGCAAATGCCGCTTCCAGCTTAGCTGTGCAGAAGAAGAACAACAAGAAGGAGAAATATCTCGAAATATGTCCGTCAGGCCCCTTCCCTCGAGATAAATCTGCAAATATCTCGGAACCGAAGCGAGCTATGGCAAAATGTTAAGAGACCTTTTTTGTAGAGAATTATGTTTCCTACAATTTATGTTCTATGATATTTTTTGATCAGAAGCGTAGTTTTCGAGATATATCGAGATATTTAAAAGCTCCGAAGCCGCACCAACATAATAGAGATACAGAAACACCGTGGCCCCTTTCTTTGAGATAACTCTGCACTATTGCGAGCTGCAAATGCCACTTCCAGCTTAGCTGTGCAGAAGAAGAACAACAAGAAGAAGAAATATCTCGAAATATGTCCGTCAGGCCCCTTCCCTTGAGATAGATCTGCACATATCTCGGAAACGAAGCGAGCTATGGCAAAATGTTAAGCGACCTTTTTTGTAGAGAATTAAGTTTCCTACTTTTCATGTTCTATGATATTTTTTGATCAGATGCGTAGTTCTCGAGATATATCAAGATATTTAAAAGTTCCGAAGCCGCACCAACATAATAGAGATACAGCAACACCGTGGCCCCTTTCTTTCAGATTACTCTGCACTATTTCGAGCTGGAAATGCCACTTCCAGTTTAGCTGTGCAGAAGAAGAACAACAAGAAGAAGAAATATCTCGAAATATGTCCGTCAGGCCCCTTCCCTCGAGATAAATCTGCAAATATCTCGGAAACGAAGCGAGCTATGGCAAAATGTTAAGAGACCTTTTTTGTAGAGAATTAAGTTTCCTACTATTTATGTTCTATAATATTTTTTGATCAGATGCGTAGTTCTCGAGATATATCCAGATATTTAAAAGTTCCGAAGCCGCACCAACATAATAGAGATACAGAAACACCGTGGCCCCTTTCTTTGAGATAACTCTGCACTATTGCGAGCTGCAAATGCCACTTCCAGCTTACCTGTGCAGAAGAAGAACAACAAGAAGAAGAAATATCTCGAAATATGTCCGTCAGGCCCCTTCCCTCGAGATAAATCTGCAAATATCTCGGAAACGAAGCGAGCTATGGCAAAATGTTAAGAGACCTTTTTTGTAGAGAATTAAGTTTCCTACTTTTCATGTTCTATGATATTTTTTGATCAGATGCGTAGTTCTCGAGATATATCAAGATATTTAAAAGTTCCGAAGCCGCACCAACATAATAGAGATACAGCAACACCGTGGCCCCTTTCTTTCAGATAACTCTGCACTATTTCGAGCTGGAAATGCCACTTCCAGTTTAGCTGTGCAGAAGAAGAACAACAAGAAGAAGAAATATCTCGAAATATGTCCGTCAGGCCCCTTCCCTCGAGATAAATCTGCAAATATCTCGGAAACGAAGCGAGCTATGGCAAAATGTTAAGAGACCTTTTTTGTAGAGAATTAAGTTTCCTACTATTTATGTTCTATGATATTTTTTGATCAGATGCGTAGTTCTCGAGATATATCCAGATATTTAAAAGTTCCGAAGCCGCACCAACATAATAGAGATACAGAAACACCGTGGCCCCTTTCTTTGAGATAACTCTGCACTATTGCGAGCTGCAAATGCCACTTCCAGCTTACCTGTGCAGAAGAAGAACAACAAGAAGAAGAAATATCTCGAAATATGTCCGTCAGGCCCCTTCCCTTGAGATAAATCTGCAAATATCTCGGAAACGAAGCGAGCTATGGCGAAATGTTAAGAGACCTCATTTGTAGAGAATTAAGTTTCCTACTTTTTATGTTCTATGATTTTATTTGATCAGATGCGTAGTTCTCGAGATATATCAAGATATTTAAAAGTTCCGAAGCCGCACCAACATAATAGAGATACAGAAACACCGTGGTCCCTTTCTTTGAGATAACTCTGCACTATTGCGAGCTGCAAATGCCACTTCCAGCTTCGCTGTGCAGAAGAAGAACAACAAGAAGAAGAAATATCTCGAAATATGTCCGTCAGGCCCCTTCCCTCGAGATAAATCTGCAAATATCTCGGAAACGAAGCGAGCTATGGCAAAATGTTAACAGACCTTTCTTGTAGAGAATTAAGTTTCCTACTATTTATGTTCTATGATATTTTTTGATCAGATGCGTAGTTCTCGAGATATATCAAGATATTTAAAAGTTCCGAAGCCGCACCAACATAATAGAGATACAGAAACACCGTGGCCCCTTTCTTTGATATAACTCTGCACTATTGCGAGCTGCAAATGCCACTTCCAGCTTAGCTGTGCAGAAGAAGAACAACAAGAAGAAGAAATATCTCGAAATATGTCCGTCAGGCCCTTTCCCTTGAGATAAATCTGCAAATATCTCGGAAACGAAGCGAGCTATGGCAAAATGTTAAGAGACCTCATTTGTAGAGAATTAAGTTTCCTACTTTTTATGTTCTATGATATTTTCTGATCAGATGCATAGTTCTCGAGATATATCAAGATATTTAAAAGTTCCGAAGCCGCACCAACATAATAGAGATACAGAAACACCGTGGCCCCTTTCTTTGAGATAACTCTGCACTATTGCGAGCTGCAAATGCCACTTCCAGCTTAGCTGTGCAGAAGAAGAACAACAAGAAGAAGAAATATCTCGAAATATGTCCGTCAGGCCCTTTCCCTTGAGATAAATCTGCAAATATCTCGGAAACGAAGCGAGCTATGGCAAAATGTTAAGAGACCTCATTTGTAGAGAATTATGTTTCCTACTTTTTATGTTCTATGATATTTTTTGATCAGATGCGTAGTTCTCGAGATATATCAAGATATTTAAAAGTTCCGAAGCCGCACCAACATAATAGAGATACAGAAACACCGTGGCCCCTTTCTTTGAGATAACTCTGCACTATTGCGAGCTGCAAATGCCACTTCCAGCTTCGCTGTGCAGAAGAAGAACAACAAGAAGAAGAAATATCTCGAAATATGTCCGTCAGGCCCCTTCCGTCGAGATAAATCTGCAAATATCTCGGAAACGAAGCGAGCTATGGCAAAATGTTAAGAGACCTTATTTGTAGAGAATTAAGTTTCCTACTATTTATGTTCTATGATATTTTTTGATCAGATGCGTAGTTCTCGAGATATATCAAGATATTTAAAAGTTCCGAAGCCGCACCAACATAATAGAGATACAGAAACACCGTGGCCCCTTTCTTTGATATAACTCTGCACTATTGCGAGCTGCAAATGCCACTTCCAGCTTAGCTGTGCAGAAGAAGAACAACAAGAAGAAGAAATATCTCGAAATATGTCCGTCAGGCCCTTTCCCTTGAGATAAATCTGCAAATATCTCGGAAACGAAGCGAGCTATGGCAAAATGTTAAGAGACCTCATTTGTAGAGAATTAAGTTTCCTACTTTTTATGTTCTATGATATTTTCTGATCAGATGCATAGTTCTCGAGATATATCAAGATATTTAAAAGTTCCGAAGCCGCACCAACATAATAGAGATACAGAAACACCGTGGCCCCTTTCTTTGAGATAACTCTGCACTATTGCGAGCTGCAAATGCCACTTCCAGCTTAGCTGTGCAGAAGAAGAACAACAAGAAGAAGAAATATCTCGAAATATGTCCGTCAGGCCCTTTCCCTTGAGATAAATCTGCAAATATCTCGGAAACGAAGCGAGCTATGGCAAAATGTTAAGAGACCTCATTTGTAGAGAATTATGTTTCCTACTTTTTATGTTCTATGATATTTTTTGATCAGATGCGTAGTTCTCGAGATATATCAAGATATTTAAAAGTTCCGAAGCCGCACCAACATAATAGAGATACAGAAACACCGTGGCCCCTTTCTTTGAGATAACTCTGCACTATTGCGAGCTGCAAATGCCACTTCCAGCTTCGCTGTGCAGAAGAAGAACAACAAGAAGAAGAAATATCTCGAAATATGTCCGTCAGGCCCCTTCCCTTGAGATATATCTGCAAATATCTCGGAAACGAAACGAGCTATCGCAAAATCTTAAGAGACCTTTTTTGTAGAGAATTATGTTTCCTACAATTTATGTTCTATGATATTTTTTGATCAGATGCGTAGTTCTCGAGATATATCAAGATATTTAAAAGTTCCGAAGCCGCACCAACATAATAGAGATACAGAAACACCGTGGCCCCTTTCTTTGAGATAACTCTGCACTATTGCGAGCTGCAAATGCCACTTCCAGCTTCGCTGTGCAGAAGAAGAACAACAAGAAGAAGAAATATCTCGAAATATGTCCGTCAGGCCCCTTCCCTCGAGATAAATCTGCAAATATCTCGGAAACGAAGCGAGCTATGGCAAAATGTTAAGAGACCTTATTTGTAGAGAATTAAGTTTCCTACTTTCTATGTTCTATGATATTTTTTGATCAGATGCGTAGTTCTCGAGATATATCAAGATATTTAAAAGTTCCGAAGCCGCACCAACATAATAGAGATACAGCAACACCGTGGCCCCTTTCTTTGAGATAACTCTGCACTATTGCGAGCTGCAAATGCCACTTCCAGCTTGGCTGTGCAGAAGAAGAACAACAAGAAGAAGAAGTATCTCGAAATATGTCCGTCAGGCCCCTTCCCTTGAGTTAAATCTGCATATATCTCGGAAACGAAGCGAGCTATGGCAGAATGTTAAGAGACCTTATTTGTAGAGAATTGAGTTTCCTACTTTTTATGTTCTATGATATTTTTTGATCAGATGCGTAGTTCTCGAGATATATCAAGATATTTAAAAGTTCCGAAGCCGCACCAACATAATAGAGATACAGAAACACCGTGGCCCCTTTCTTTGAGATAACTCTGCACTATTGCGAGCTGCAAATGCCACTTCCAGCTTAGCTGTGCAGAAGAAGAACAACTAGAAGAAGAAATATCTCCAAATATGTCCGTCAGGCCCCTTCCCTTGAGATAAATCTGCAAATATCTCGGAAACGAAGCGAGCTATGGCAAAATGTTAAGAGACCTTATTTGTAGAGAATTGAGTTTCCTACTTTTTATGTTCTATGATATTTTTTGATCAGATGCGTAGTTCTCGAGATATATCAAGATATTTAAAAGTTCCGAAGCCGCACCGACATAATAGAGATACAGAAACACCGTGGCCCCTTTCTTTGAGATAACTCTGCACTATTGCGAGCTGGAAATGCCACTTCCAGTTTAGCTGTGCAGAAGAAGAACAACAAGAAGAAGAAATATCTCGAAATATGTCCGTCAGGCCCCTTCCCTTGAGATATATCTGCAAATATCTCGGAAACGAAACGAGCTATCGCAAAATCTTAAGAGACCTTTTTTGTAGAGAATTATGTTTCCTACAATTTATGTTCTATGATATTTTTTGATCAGATGCGTAGTTCTCGAGATATATCAAGATATTTAAAAGTTCCGAAGCCGCACCAACATAATAGAGATACAGAAGCACCGTGGCCCCTTTCTTTGAGATAGCTCTGCACTATTGCGAGCTGCAAATGCCACTTCCTGCTTAGCTGTGCAGAAGAAGGACAACAAGAAGAAGAAATATCTCGAAATATGTCCGTCAGACCCCTTCCCTTGAGATAAATCTGCATATATCTCGGAAACGAAGCGAGCTATCGCAAAATGTTAAGAGACCTTTTTGGTAGAGAATTAAGTTTCCTACTTTTTATGTTCTATGATATTTTTTGATCAGATGCGTTGTTCTCGAGATATATCAAGATATTTAAAAGTTCCGAAGCCGCACCAACATAATAGAGATACAGAAACACCGTGGCCCCTTTCTTTGAGATAACTCTGCACTACTGCGAGCTGCAAATGCCACTTCCAGCTTAGCTGTGCAGAAGAAGAACAACTAGAAGAAGAAATATCTCGAAATATGTCCGTCAGGCCCCTTCCCTTGAGATAAATCTGCAAATATCTCGGAAACGAAGCGAGCTATGGCAAAATGTTAAGAGACCTTTTTGGTAGAGAATTAAGTTTCCTACTTTTTATGTTCTATGATATTTTTTGATCAGATGCGTTGTTCTCGAGATATATCAAGATATTTAAAAGTTCCGAAGCCGCACCAACATAATAGAGATACAGAAACACCGTGGACCCTTTCTTTGAGATAACTCTGCACTATTGCGAGCTGCAAATGCCACTTCCAGCTTAGCTGTGCAGAAGAAGAACAACTAGAAGAAGAAATATCTCGAAATATGTCCGTCAGGCCCCTTCCCTTGAGATAAATCTGCAAATATCTCGGAAACGAAGTGAGCTATGGCAAAATGTTAAGAGACCTTTTTTGTAGAGAATTATGTTTCCTACAATTTATGTTCTATGATATTTTTTGATCGGAAGCGTAGTTTTCGAGATATATCGAGATATTTAAAAGATCCGAAGCCGCACCAACATAATAGAGATACAGAAACACCGTGGCCCCTTTCTTTCAGATAACTCTGCACTATTTCGAGCTGGAAATGCCACTTCCAGTTTAGCTGTGCAGAAGAAGAACAACAAGAAGAAGAAATATCTCGAAATATGTCCGTCAGGCCCCTTCCCTCGAGATAAATCTGCAAATATCTCGGAAACGAAGCGAGCTATGGCAAAATGTTAAGAGACCTTTTTTGTAGAGAATTAAGTTTCCTACTATTTATGTTCTATAATATTTTTTGATCAGATGCGTAGTTCTCGAGATATATCAAGATATTTAAAAGTTCCGAAGCCGCACCAACATAATAGAGATACAGAAACACCGTGGCCCCTTTCTTTGAGATAACTCTGCGCTATTGCGAGCTGGAAATGCCACTTCCAGTTTAGCTGTGCAGAAGAAGAACAACAGGAAGAAGAAATATCTCGAAATATGTCCGTCAGGCCCCTTCCCTTGAGATATATCTGCAAATATCTCGGAAACGAAACGAGCTATGGCAAAATGTTAAGAGACCTTTTTTGTAGAGAATTATGTTTCCTACAATTTATGTTCTATGATATTTTTTGATCAGAAGCGTAGTTTTCGAGATATATCGAGATATTTAAAAGATCCGAAGCCGCACCAACATAATAGAGATACAGAAACACCGTGGCCCCTTTCTTTGAGATAACTCTGCACTATTGCGAGCTGCAAATGCCACTTCCAGCTTAGCTGTGCAGAAGAAGAACAACAAGAAGAAGAAATATCTCGAAATATGTCCGTCAGGCCCCTTCCCTTGAGATAAATCTGCAAATATCTCGGAAACGAAACGAGCTATGGCAAAATGTTAAGAGACCTTTTTTGTAGAGAATTATGTTTCCTACAATTTATGTTCTATGATATTTTTTGATCGGAAGCGTAGTTTTCGAGATATATCGAGATATTTAAAAGATCCGAAGCCGCACCAACATAATAGAGATACAGAAACACCGTGGCCCCTCTCTTTGAGATAACTCTGCACTATTGCGAGCTGCAAATGCCACTTCCAGCTTAGCTGTGCAGAAGAAGAACAACAAGAAGAAGAAATATCTCGAAATATGTCCGTCAGGCCCCTTCCCTTGAGATAAATCTGCAAATATCTCGGAAACGAAGCGAGCTATGGCAAAATGTTAAGAGACCTCTTTTGTAGAGAATTAAGTTTCCTACTTTTTATGTTCTATGATATTTTTCGATCAGATGCGTAGTTCTCGAGATATATCAAGATATTTAAAAGTTCCGAAGCCGAACCAACATAATAGAGATACAGAAACACCGTGGCCCCTTTCTTTGAGATAACTCTGCACTATTGCGAGCTGGAAATGCCACTTCCAGTTTAGCTGTGCAGAAGAAGAATAACAAGAAGAAGAAATATCCCGAAAAATGTCCGTCAGGATCCTTCCCTTGAGATAAATCTGCAAATATCTCGGAAACGACGCGAGCTATGTCAAAATGTTAAGAGACCTTTTTTGTGGAGAATTATGTTTCCTACAATTTATGTTCTATGATATTTTTTGATCAGAAGCGTAGTTTTCGAGATATATCGAGATATTTAATAGTTCCGAAGCCGCACCAACATAATAGAGATACAGAAACACCGTGGCCCCTTTCTTCGGGATAACTCTGCACTATTGCGAGCTGGAAATGCCACTTCCAGTTTAGCTGTGCAGAAGAAGAACAACAAGAAGAAGAAATATCTCGAAATATGTCCGTCAGGACCCTTCCCTTGAGATAAATCTGCAAATATCTCGGAAACGAAGCGAGCTATGGCAAAATGTTAAGAGACCTTATTTGTAGAGAATTAAGTTTCCTACTTTTTATGTTCTATGATATTATTTGATCAGATGCGTAGTTCTCGAGATATATCAAGATATTTAAAAGTTCCGAAGCCGCACCAACATAATAGAGATACAGAAACACCGTGGCCCTTTCTTTGCGATAACTCTGCACTATTGCGAGCTGCAAATGCCACTTCCAGCTTAGCTGTGCAGAAGAAGAACAACAAGAAGAAGAAATATCTCGAAATATGTCCGTCAGACCCCTTCCCTTGAGATAAATCTGCAAATATCTCGGAAACGAAGCGAGCTATGGCAAAATGTTAAGAGACGTTTTTTGTAGAGAATTATGTTTCCTACAATTTATGTTCTATGATATTATTTGATCAGATGCGTAGTTCTCGAGATATATCAAGATATTTAAAAGTTCCGAAGCCGCACCAACATAATAGAGATACAGAAACACCGTGGCCGCTTTCTTTGAGATAACTCTGCACTATTGCGAGCTGCAAATGCCACTTCCAGCTTAGCTGTGCAGAAGAAGAACAACAAGAAGAAGAAATATCTCGAAATATGTCCGTCAGGCCCCTTCCCTTGAGATAAATCTGCACATATCTCGGAAACGAAGCGAGCTATGGCAAAATGTTAAGAGACCTTTTTTGTAGAGAATTAAGTTTCCTACTTTTTATGTTCTATGATATTTTTTGATCAGATGCGTAGTTCTCGAGATATATCAAGATATTTAAAAGTTCCGAAGCCGCACCAACATAATAGAGATACAGAAACACCGTGGCCCCTTTCTTTGAGATAGCTCTGCACTATTGCGAGCTGGAAATGCCACTTCCAGCTTAGCTGTGCAGAAGAAGAACAACAAGAAGAAGAAATATCTCGAAATATGTCCGTCAGGCCCCTTCCCTTGAGATAAATCTGCACATATCTCGGAAACCAAGCGAGCTATGGCAAAATGTTAAGAGACCTTTTTTGTAGAGTATTAAGTTTCCTACTTTTTATGTTCTATGATATTTTTTGATCAGATGCGTAGTTCTCGAGATATATCAAGATATTTAAAAGTTCCGAAGCCGCGCCAACATAATAGAGATACAGAAACACCGTGGCCCCTTTCTTTGAGATAGCTCTGCACTATTGCGAGCTGGAAATGCCACTTCCAGTTTAGCTGTGCAGAAGAAGAACAACAAGAAGAAGAAATATCCCGAAATATGTCCGTCAGGACCCTTCCCTTGAGATAAATCTGCAAATATCTCGGAAACGAAGCGAGCTATGGCAAAATGTTAAGGGACCTTATTTGTAGAGAATTAAGTTTCCTACTTTTTATGTTCTATGATATTATTTGATCAGATGCGTAGTTCTCGAGATATATCAAGATATTTAAAAGTTCCGAAGCCGCACCAACATAATAGAGATACAGAAACACCGTGGCCCCTTTCTTTGAGATAACTCTGCACTATTGCGAGCTGCAAATGCCACTTCCAGCTTAGCTGTGCAGAAGAAGAACAACAAGAAGAAGAAACATCTCGAAATATGTCCGTCAGGACCCTTCCCTTGAGATGAATCTGCAAATATCTCGGAAACGAAGCGAGCTATGGCAAAATGTTAAGAGACCTTATTTGTAGAGAATTAAGTTTCCTACTTTTTATGTTCTATGATATTATTTGATCAGATGCGTAGTTCTCGAGATATATCAAGATATTTAAAAGTTCCGAAGCCGCACCAACATAATAGAGATACAGAAACACCGTGGCCCCTTTCTTTGAGATAACTCTGCACTATTGCGAGCTGCAAATGCCACTTCCAGCTTAGCTGTGCAGAAGAAGAACAACAAGAAGAAGAAATATCTCGAAATATGTCCGTCAGACCCCTTCCCTTGAGATAAATCTGCAAATATCTCGGAAACGAAGCGAGCTATGACAAAATGTTAAGAGACCTTTTTTGTAGAGAATTATGTTTCCTACAATTTACCTTCTATGATATTTTTTGATCAGAAGCGTAGTTTTCGAGATATATCGAGATATTTAAAAGATCCGAAGCCGCACCAACATAATAGAGATACAGAAACACCGTGGCCCCTTCCTTTGAGATAACTCTGCACTATTGCGAGCTGGAAATGCCACTTCCAGCTTAGCTGTGCAGAAGAAGAACAACAAGAAGAAGAAATATCTCGAAATATGTCCGTCAGGCCCCTTCCCTTGAGATAAATCTGCACATATCTCGGAAACGAAGCGAGCTATGGCAAAATGTTGAGAGACCTTTTTTGTAGAGAATTAAGTGTCCTACTTTTTATGTTCTATGATATTATTTGATCAGATGCGTAGTTCTCGAGATATATCAAGATATTTAAAAGTTCCGAAGCCGCACCAACATAATAGAGATACAGAAACACCGTGGCCCCTTTCTTGGGGATAACTCTGCACTATTGCGAGCTGCAAATGCCACTTCCAGCTGAGCTGTGCAGAAGAAGAACAACAAGAAGAAGAAATATCCCGAAATATGTCCGTCAGGACCCTTCCCTTGAGATAAATCTGCAAATATCTCGGAAACGAAGCGAGCTATGGCAAAATGTTAAGAGACCTTTTTTGTAGAGAATTATGTTTCCTACAATTTATATTCTATGATATTTTTTGATCAGAAGCGTAGTTTTCGAGATATATCGAGATATTTAAAAGTTCCGAAGCCGCACCAACATAATAGAGATACAGAAACACCGTGGCCCCTTTCTTCGAGATAACTCTGCACTAGTGCGAGCCGCAAATGCCGCTTCCAGCTTAGCTGTGCAGAAGAAGAACAACAAGAAGAAGAAATATCTCGAAATATGTCCGTCAGGCCCCTTCCCTTGAGATAAATCTGCATATATCTCGGAAACGAAGCGAGCTATGGCAAAATGTTAAGAGACCTTTTTTGTAGAGAATTATGTTTCCTACTTTTTATGTTCTATGATATTTTTTGATCAGATGCGTAGTTCTCGAGATATATCAAGATATTTAAAAGTTCCGAAGCCGCAACAACATAATAGAGATACAGAAACACCGTGGCCCCTTTCTTTGAGATAACTCTGCACTATTGCGAGCTGGAAATGCCACTTCCAGTTTAGCTGTGCAGAAGAAGAACAACAAGAAGAAGAAATATCTCGAAATATGTCCGTCAGGCCCCATCCCTTGAGATATATCTGCAAATATCTCGGAAACGAAACGAGCTATGGCAAAATGTTAAGAGACCTTTTTTGTAGAGAATTATGTTTCCTACAATTTATGTTCTATGATATTTTTTGATCAGAAGCGTAGTTTTCGAGATATATCGAGATATTTAAAAGTTCCGAAGCCGCACCAACATAATAGAGATACAGAAACACCGTGGCCCCTTTCTTCGAGATAACTCTGCACTAGTCCGAGCCGCAAATGCCGCTTCCAGCTTAGCTGTGCAGAAGAAGAACAACAAGAAGAAGAAATATCTCGAAATATGTCCGTCAGGCCCCTTCCCTTGAGATAAATCTGCAAATATCTCGGAAACGAAGCGAGCTATGGCAAAATGTTAAGAGACCTTTTTTGTAGAGAATTAAGTTTCCTACTTTTTATGCTCTATGATATTTTTTGATCAGATGCGTAGTTCTCGAGATGTATCAAGGTATTTAAAAGTTCCGAAGCCGCACCAACATAATAGAGATACAGAAACACCGTGGCCACTTTTTTTGAGATAACTCTGCACTATTGCGAGCTGGAAATGCCACTTCCAGTTCAGCTGTGCAGAAGAAGAACAACAAGAAGAAGAAATATCTCCAAATATGTCCGTCAGGCCCCTTCCCTCGAGATATATCTGCAAATATCTCGGAAACGAAACGAGCTATGGCAGAATCTTAAGAGACCTTTTTTGTAGAGAATTATGTTTCCTACAATTTATGTTCTATGATATTTTTTGATCAGAAGCGTAGTTTTCGAGATATATCGAGATATTTAAAAGTTCCGAAGCCGCACCAACATAATAGAGATACAGAAACACCGTGGCCCCTTTCTTTGAGATAACTCTGCACTAGTGCGAGCCGCAAATGCCACTTCCAGCTTAGCTGTGCAGAAGAAGAACAACAAGAAGAAGAAATATCTCGAAACATGTCCGTCAGGCCCCTTCCCTTGAGATAAATCTGCAA
The DNA here is from genome assembly GCF_051020975.1 of Osmia lignaria lignaria. Lineage (NCBI taxonomy): Eukaryota > Metazoa > Arthropoda > Insecta > Hymenoptera > Megachilidae > Osmia > Osmia lignaria. The sequence goes on along the minus strand of NW_027478167.1, from coordinate 5,759,046 downwards.
ATATCTCGGAAACGAAGCGAGCTATGGCAAAATGTTAAGAGACCTTATTTGTAGAGAATTAAGTTTCCTGCTTTTTATGTTCTATGATATTTTTTGATCAGATGCGTAGTTCTCGAGATATATCAAGATATTTAAAAGTTCCGAAGCCGCACCAACATAATAGAGATACAGAAACACCGTGGCCCCTTTCTTTCAGATAACTCTGCACTATTGCGAGCTGGAAATGCCACTTCCAGTTTAGCTGTGCAGAAGAAGAACAACAAGAAGAAGAAATATCTCGAAACATGTCCGTCAGGCCCCTTCCCTTGAGATATATCTGCAAATATCTCGGAAACGAAGCGAGCTATGGCAAAATGTTAAGAGACCTTTTTTGTAGAGAATTATGTTTCCTACAATTTATGTTCTATGATATTTTTTGAGCAGAAGCGTAGTTTTCGAGATATATCGAGATATTTAAAAGTTCCGAAGCCGCACCAACATAATAGAGATACAGAAACACCGTGGCCCCTTTTTTTGAGATAACTCTGCACTATTGCGAGCTGGAAATGCCACTTCCAGTTTAGCTGTGCAGAAGAAGAACAACAAGAAGAAGAAATATCTCGAAATATGTCCGGCAGGCCCCTTCCCGTGAGATATATCTGCAAATATCTCGGAAACGAAACGAGCTATGGCAAAATCTTAAGAGACCTTTTTTGTAGAGAATTATGTTTCCTACAATTTATGTTCTATGATATTTTTTGATCAGAAGCGTAGTTTTCGAGATATATCCAGATATTTAAAAGTTCCGAAGCCGCACCAACATAATAGAGATACAGAAACACCGTGGCCCCTTTCTTTGAGATAACTCTGCACTAGTGCGAGCCGCAAATGCCACTTCCAGCTTAGCTGTGCAGAAGAAGGACAACAAGAAGAAGAAATATCTCGAAATATGTCCGTCAGGCCCCTTCCCTTGAGATAAATCTGCAAATATCTCGGAAACGAAGCGAGCTATGGCAAAATGTTAAGAGACCTTATTTGTAGAGAATTAAGTTTCCTGCTTTTTATGTTCTATGATATTTTTTGATCAGAAGCGTAGTTTTCGAGATATATCGAGATATTTAAAAGTTCCGAAGCCGCACCAACATAATGGAGATACAGAAACACCGTGGCCCCTTTCTTCGAGATAACTCTGCGCTATTGCGAGCTGGAAATGCCACTTCCAGTTTAGCTGTGCAGAAGAAGAACAACAAGAAGAAGAAATATCCCGAAATATGTCCGTCAGGACCCTTCCCTTGATATAAATCTGCAAATATCTCGGAAACGAAGCGAGCTATGGCAAAATGTTAAGAGACCTTTTTTGTAGAGAATTATGTTTCCTACAATTTATGTTCTATGATATTTTTTGATCAGAAGCGTAGTTTTCGAGATATATCGAGATATTTAAAAGTTCCGAAGCCGCACCAACATAATAGAGATACAGAAACACCGTGGC